>NC_050453.1:45845555-46181168 GCF_903995425.1 Onychomys torridus | reverse complement strand
GGGATTTAGCTCAGTGGTAGAGCGCTTGCCTAGCAAGCATAAGGCTCTGGGTTCGGTCCTCAGCTCTGAAAAATATTAAAAAAGAAAGAAAAAGTCTCTGAACAAAAATAATCCCAGAGCCAAATGTTTCTTGCACAGAAATCTACCAGACTTCGAAGAAGAGCTAATAACAATACTCTTCAAATTATTTCACAAAATACAAACAGAAGGAACACTGCCAAATTCACTTTATAAAGTCACAATTACCTTGACACCCAAACCACACGAAGACTCAACAAAGAAAGAGAATTATAGACCAATATCTGTCATGAATATTGATGCAAAAATACTCAATAAAATACTCATGGACTGAATCTAAGAGTATATCAAACAGATCATCCCCAGTATAAAACAGGCTTCATTCCAGATTTGTAGGGATAGTTCAACATATAAAAATATACCAATGTAATCCACCATATAAACAAAAAATGATCATCACATTAGATGCTAAAAAAGCCTTTTACAAAATCTAATATACCTTCATGGTAAAAGTCCTAGAGAGATCAAGGTTACCAGGGACATACTTAAATATAATAAAGGCAAGAAGCAGCAACTCTATAGCATCAAATTGAATAGAGAGAAACTCAAATAAATTCCACTAAAGTCTGGAACAATTCAATGTTTTTCATTCTTGCCATATGCATTCAATATAGTACTTGAAATTCTAGTTAGAACAATGAGACAATTAATGTAAATCAAGGGGCTATACTTTTAATTGGAAAGGAAGAAGTAAAAATACTACTATTTGCAGATGATATAATAGTATGCAGAAGCAACCCCAAAAATTCTACCAGGAAACTCCTATAGTTGATAAACATCTTTATTGAAGTAGATGGATACAAGATTAACTCAACAACAACAACAAAATAATAATAATCAGCAGCCTTTGTAAATCCAAATGACAAAGAGGTTGAAAAAGAAATCCAGGAAACAACAGTCTTCACAATAGCCACATATAATATAAAATATATTGGGGTAACTCTAACCAAACAAGTAAAGACTTGTATGACAAGAAATTCAAGTCTTTGAAGAACAAAATTTAAGGAGATATCAGAATGGAAAGATCTCCCATGCTCATGGATACATAAGATTAACATGGTAAAAAATGTCCATCATACCAAAAGCAACCTGCAGATACAATGAAATCCCCAAAATTCCAGTATAAATTTTACATAATTGTAAAGAATAATATTCAACTTTGTATCAAAAAACAAAAGACCCAAGATAACTAAAACAACCCTGCATGATAAAAAAGAACTTCAGGAGGCATCACCATTCCTGATTTCAATTTAGACTACACAGGTATAGTAATAAAAATGCAGAGTATTTGCATAAAAGGAGACTGGAAAATCAATGGAATCCAATTGAAGACCAACATATAAACCCACACACCTACAGACATCTGATTTTGGACAAAGAAATCACATTTATAAAATTTAAAGAAGAAATCATTTTCAACAAAAGGTGCTGGTCTAACTGGATGTTGGCATATAAAAGAAAGGAAATAGATCCATATCTATCACCAAGCACAGAACTAAGTTCACATGGATCAAAGACATCAACATAAAACCAGATACACTGAACCTGATAGAAGACTAAGTGGGAAATAGCCTGGAAAGTATTGGCACAGAAGATGACTCCTTGAACCGTAAACTAACAGCACAGACACATAGTCATTGGACTGGTTTAGTCCAGCAACAGGTAGAAAGAGATCCAGAAACTCATAGTCAAACATTAGTCAAGCTCAGGGAATCATGCTAAAGAGAGGAAGAAGGATTACAATAGTGAGATGAGTCAAAACCATCACCAAAAAACTCACAAGATCAACTTATCTGGACTCATAGGAGGTCACAGAGAGGGAACTGGCAACCAGGGAGTCTGTATGGGACAGACATAGGTCCTCTGCAAGTTGTATAGCTTGGTCTTCTTGTGGGACTCCTAAGTGGAAGCAGGGGCTATCTCAGATTCTTTTGTTGGCTTTGTGTCTCTATCCTCATACTAGGTTGCCTTTTCCATCATCAATACAAGGAGAGGTGCTTAGTTTTACTGCAGCTTGATATGTTGTGTTTGGTTGATATGCATGGGAGGCCTGCCATTTTGTAATAGAAATGGAGTAGTGGATGGAGGAAGGAAGAGGAGCAGTTAAAAGGAGGGACTGAGAGGAGAGGAGGGAGGGGTAACTGAGGTCTGGATGTAAAATAAATAAATAAAAATAGTAATTTAGTTAATAATCAGGAACTCATGAAACTGAAAAGCTTCTATAAGGCAAAGGACCCAGTTGATAGGACAAAACATCAGCCTAAAACTGGGGAAAAAAATCTTCACCAACCTCCTATTTGACAGAGGGTTAATTTACCAAATAGATATAGAAATCAAGAAACTAGAAGTCAAAAAACAAGAAATCCAATTAAAAAATAGGGTAGAGATCTAAACAGAGAATTCTCAACAGAAAAATTTAAAATAACCAAGAAGCCTTTAAAGAAATGTTCAACCTCAGCCATCAGGAAATGCAAAATGACTCTGAGATTCCATCTTACACCTTTTAGAATGACTAAGATTAAAAACACAAGTGACAGCCCATGCAGGCAAGGATGTGGAACATGAGGAACTGTCTTACAATGCTGGTGTGAGTGCAAACTTGTAAATCTATGTAGGATGAAGTGATGAACAGTCTTATTAATAAAAACAACCTGGAGCCAGATATTGGGGTGAAACCTAAGAATTCAGAAAAGCAGAAAGTAGCCAGCCACGTTCTTACCACTTGGAGATTCTCCACCAAAGAGACCTACTTCCTGTATACCTATGCCTATACTTTTCTGTCCTGCATTTCACTTCCTCTCTGTGCCCAGCTATATCACTTCCTCTTTCTACCCATCTCTGTTATTTCCTGTCTGGCTGTACAGGCCTCCAGACCTTTATGCTTGACTAGTGTTGGAATTCAAGGCAGTGTGGCCTTGAACTCACAGAGATACATACAGATCCCTGCTTCCCAAATGATAGGATTAAAGGCATGTGCTACCATTGCCTGACTTCTATGTTTAATATAGTGGCTAGCTTTTTCCTCTAATCCTAAAATAAACTTTATTGGGAAACACAGATAAAATATCACCACATTTCCCCTTTTTTGTCTAATAAAAAATTATAACTAATATAAGAAAAACTATATATAATAAGTACAATAACTAAATACAATATATGCAAGCAATAAATACATCAATAATGTCTATCCATTAACATTTGACAAATTCAGAGAAAATATTAAATTATCTAAAATGTACCTAATTTTCTTTCTATCCTAACTTATATTACCAACTGAAATTTGTCTTTGATGTCCTTCAAATTTATGTACTTTACTATAGATGAATTTTTCTCCAGTCATGCCTGGCCCAAGGTCAGGACAAATCTCTCTCACCTGCCAGTCCTGAAGCTTCAGAACCAACTCAGTAAACACACAGAGACTCGTATTGCTTACAAACTGCATGACTGTGGCAGGCTTCTTGTTATCCAGTTCTTTTATCTTAAATTAACCCATTTCTGTTCATCTATATGTCTCCACATGTTCTGTGGCTTTACCTCCTGCCTTTACATGCTGCTCCC
The DNA here is from genome assembly GCF_903995425.1 of Onychomys torridus. NCBI lineage: Eukaryota > Metazoa > Chordata > Mammalia > Rodentia > Cricetidae > Onychomys > Onychomys torridus. The sequence continues at coordinate 46,177,532 of NC_050453.1, read as the reverse complement.
TGGATGGCAGGCTGATGTCTCCTCCTCAGACTTCCTGTTCCCAGAATTCTTTTCTCTGCTTGTCCTGCCTATACTTCCTGCCTGGCTACTGGCCAATCAGCATTTTATTTATACAGAATGATATGCACAGCATTTTACACCTCTTAGTGAATTTCTGTTCTGAAATTGCTAATGAGGAAAACTGTAACCACAACAGAGTTCAAATGATCACACAGGCAGATGTTGGAGAGATGTACCCATTAGTCAAAGAATGATGACAGTCACCAGATGATAGCATCTTGGTAAATAGATTCATCCAAAGTCATGTTAATTACAGCTGGATTTCTTATTTGGTTGTTCAGAACTATAATAAAAGGTATGGGTGGGTGGCTAGACTAATTTGCTTTCATGAACTAGGGAGTCACAATGTCCATTAACATTATTCCATTTACTAGAAAAAAAAGTCATTAAGTTAGACACACATTGAAAGAAAGGGAAATTATTCTTTTGTCATTTTTGAATTCCCACAACTTGCTGACTTATCAAAATTTCTCGAATGATATCTGTGTAGAGGAATTACATTGTGTCTGTCAGAATGAATTATGACATGAGTGACAAGGCTAGGTTGCTTCATTGGAATATGCAGAGTCATAGGATGGATACAGAGTTGCTATTTCCAGTGTGACCTCTGGTTTCTGCCAAGCATGCCAACCATGGCCTGACAATAGCAAACCCATTAAGGCTCAGGCAAAGTCTAGGGTATGTGACAGCATAATTCATTCTAGCTATTCAACATGTTACCTGAATAACAACAGCAACAATTGTTGATATATAGCACTGGATACCTGATGACAAGGTTAATTTGGGCAAATGTTTTCCATTTATGAAAGGAATCCCTATCTTCACAAACAATATGATAATGCTGGATATGTTAAATCTGTAGTTGATAGAACACACATAACATGTAACAGTGGGCCTGCAACAGAATCTTATATTAGGTTGCAATTAAAAATGGTAGCCTAGCTGGGTGTGGTGGAGCATGCCTTTAATTCCAGCACTCAGGAGGCAGAGGCAGGGGGATCTCTGTGAGTTTGAGGCCAGCCTGGTCTACAAAGTGAGTTCCAGGACATTCAGAGAAATACTGTCTTGAAAAAAACAAAAAGAAAGTGGCAGCCTATGTGATAATTCATAAATAAATTACAATATTATGTCCCAAAGTAACACGTTCCTTCAAAACATGAATGTTCTTTAGAAAACAACTGGACTATCTGGATAATTTTGGATATTTTATGGAAATCATCCTGACATAATTTCATTTAAGATACCAGGAACCAGACTATTGATGTAGTTGATATATTGTATAACCTAATAAACTTATCTGAGGGCCAGAGAAGCAGAACAAGCCACAGCTAACCTCACTTCACCAACTTCTCAGAAATTTTTTTGTCTGAATTTTTCAAATGTTAATGGACTGGACATTGTTAATGTAATTCTTGACTGTATATAGTTTTTTTCTTATATTCATTATAACATTTTTAAAATTTTAGTCCAAAAAAATGAAATGTGGTTGATATATTGTGTATCCTAATAAACTTATCTGAGGGTCAGAGAATAAAACAGCCACTAGATAGATATAGAGGCCTGAAAATTGTGGCACACACACCTTTAATCCTATCACTTGGGAATCAGAAATCCATCCAGATCTCTGTGAGTTCAAGGCCACAATGGAAACAGCCAGGCATGGTGACTCATGCCTTTAATCCCAGGGAATGATGTCAGGAAGCAGGAAAGTATATAAGGTTTGAGGACCTGGAACTAGAGTTTTTTAGTCTTTATGCTTTGAGGCTTTTAGCAACAGTTCAGGTGAGATCCATTCGGATGAGGACACAGAGTCTTCCAGTTTGAGGAAACAGGATCAGCAGAGAAGTTGGCAAGGTGAAGTTAGCTGTGGCTTGTTTTGCTTCTCAGAATTCACCCCAATACCTGGCTCCCCTGAGATTTTTTTAATTTATTTATTTAATGAGATTATTTAAGATTCATGTTACATCTTGAGATATTAAAAATACTTTCCTTAGACTTAACTAAACATGACATTAGCCAATCACAATTTCTCATCTCTGTTTCCATCAGATAAACTTTGACAATTCTCTATTCTCTCAAAAAGTGGACCCTATAAACGATCTTGTTCATTCCTAAGTTTTATTTATAGGAGTTATTTAAAAAACAGCAATAAAGAATTTGAACAATAACAGCTTAGGTGAAAAGAAATAAAATGCATGTTATAAGGAGGGATGTGCATATGCCATTAAAATATGTAGCGTAAAATAATTTGTAAGACTTTTACTACTATTTAGGGGAAATGAGTATGACGGAAATAATACCGTTTTAAGTGAAATGAGAAAATTGGAAAACACAATTACCTACTATTAACTTTTGTTCCTATAGCAAATTAACCACAATTTTTATTTTCTTTTCCTGTTGCTGTGATAAAACACCATGACAAGAGTAATATAAGGAATGAAGGGTGTAATTTTGCAGTATTAAAGGGTCCATCACTGAGGGGCTGTTTAGTTGATGGGAGCTTGAGGTAAGTGGACACATTGCACGCATTGTCAGCAAGCAGACTATGGTGAGTTCTACCCCTCAACTCACTCTCTCCTTTCATTCACTCCAGGATCCTCAACCATGGTCGATTAGTGAAGCTTATAGCAAATGCATGTCTTCCTATCACAATTAACCAATCATGGCAATGCCTCAGAGACACGTCTACAGGCCACCGTTGTCTATTTTATAACTTACGATAATGTTCACAGAGTGATTCTAGATCCTACTTAATTGACAATATTAAATAACCCCCATCATAGGAAATAAATTCACATGAGAGAACAAAAAAGCAAACCCTGTCTCATGATGAGTGAGAGCTTATGAAATCAGAGGACCAAGTCATAATTATGGTTTACATACAACTAGTAATGAAGGTTTATAGAGTTGATGATATGAAAATAAGGTAATATTCAGGGTTATTAATCCTGTAACAAATGTCTTTAAATGATGCTTACTACCTTTTATCATTACCTTATCTTCAGTTTCTCTTTCTGCAAATTCCTTTATCCAGGGACAAAAACAATCTAAAACTATTAAATTAAATGGAATTTTCCAGAAATAAACTTACATAAATTTTCAATGGCCTGCTCTTTTGAACAATACAGTTAAATGTGGTATTGTCTCAATTTTCCCTATCCAGCATGTGGATCATTCTTTTGTCCAGTGTATTCAAAATATATCTATTACCAATCTATTCTGCATTGCTTTGCCACTACAGAAAACAGATGGATACAGGAACTGTTATGTGATCTCAGTGACTGTGTTGAATCAGTGCTTGTTTTATTTTAAAAGAGCTCTAATGGAAAAAAGAGGTGATCTTGGTGACTCAGACAGGTCACAGAGAAGAGACAAAGTGCTGTGTTTAAGTGAACAGGCAAACATTCTAACTTAATATGCAGACTAAAATGTGCACATCTTTCTATTATATAATAGTATATAGTACACAAGGCATTACAAGATAGAGGGACAATGTTCACAAGAGTTTTAACATAGCACATTTTAAAAATGTTTTTATTATTGCTTATTCTTGTCCTTTTATAACTGGACTTAATTTACATACATAAATAACTCAACAATTTGTTACTGTACAAGGTTACATCTCATACACCAGGAAAATGCCATTTTCATCCACATAACTTAAATCTACTTCATGTATATCTGACATATGTATTTTGAGAAGTTTGAAAAAAACATAGAATTCATTTATTCTAGTAAGTCATGTATATAGCCATTCCTGCTACTAATAAAATAGCAAAAATACATGGTAAATCAATATTATAAGAGTTCACAATCTGTCTTGAACTGTATCTTGTTAAGGAAGTCCAGGTATCAGGAATTATTCTTGGGTCACTAATTATTCTGATCTCTTACTATTTTTCATTTTTACCTTCTGAATGCTTTTGAGGACAAACGTCTGCAAAGAATCAGCTCAGCTCTAAACTTGGTGACTTTAGAGTTTTAATGGTGAACAGTGGGCTTTCTTATAATGAACACACTCAGTCCTTCAGGGGATCTCATGTAACACTGAATGTCACTAGGTGATGTTATTTAGACTGCATTAATGCAAATAAGGTTGTAAATGCCATTTTCTCATCTGTTTTAAAAGATTAATTCAACAATTTACACTGCAACATTCTGACACCATTTCCTGTCATTTTGTTAACCATGTCATTCATCTATTACTAACACCTTCTGCTGTTTTAAAATGTACAGATATTATAACCAAAATCTTAATTTTAAAGACTGTATTATTTAATGGAATATGATGAAGTCCTAGATATCTCATGATGCATTGATATCTCATATAATGACCTAGTTCAGTAATTCTCATGAATTTCTTTCTATTTTTTTTCTATACTCCTGGAATAAAGCATGCATTTAATAATTATACCAAATCATTATTAACATGATTAAAACTGAAAATCTTCAAATTTAAATTTTATTTTGAGGCATTAGCCCATATTCTTTGAATTATGGTAGTGAAATTTAAAGAACATAACATTATATAGGCACATGTTTAGAACTGCTAATTAATATTAAAGAATACATGAGCAAGTAGACAATTCATGAAGTTTATAATCATTAGGGCTTTCTAAAATTTAATATCTCTTCACTATAACTGAAAAATCATATACTATGTCCAATACTGTTAGTGCAATATTTTTAAAAATTATTAAATATTTATATAAAATTTATACCAGAAAGCAAAAATAAAATATTTCAAAAATTATCCCTTTTCTCTATTCTTTCTCTCCCCTCCTCACACACACACTCACACACACACACACACACACACGCATACGTGTGTGTGTGTGTGTGTGTGTGTGTGTATGAATGCATGTTTGTGCGTGTGTGTTTTGGGTCATGCATGTAAAACAGTAAAAGTGCAGAAATATGGTGATAACTCTGGGGAGTCAGTCTTCACCTTTCAACCTGTTCTGAGTCAAGGTCTCTCTGGTTTCTGTGTCTTTGCCCTGTGCTCCTGATGGGCAGGAATGCAAGCCCTAAGGACTTTCCTTTCATCTTCCCTCAGGATCTCCATTGCAGATACAGATATGCCAACTCTTTACAGGGAACAAACCTCAGGTTGTCATGCTTATTTAGCAAGTGTGTCAGTCATGTGGGCCATATCTGCATCCCCAAATACTCAATTTCAAGTTTTTTTTTCACTTCCCAGAGTTTTTTTTTTTTTTAAACTAATAAATAATGAGTTTTTTTTCTTTGTTAGTGTTTTTCAATAGCTATACCCAAATTTACTAATAATTGGCAAGGGTACCATGCTATTTTTGAAAAAGAAAGTGGTAATCTTCAAATTTTCATAAAAATGAAAATTCCTTTCATTATTTTTAATTTCAGAGTACCTTTCTGGATGACATTTTTCAAAGAATTATTATTGGTATGAAAACCTACACTTTCCTAATGATAATTTTTGTTGTTTAGATACATATAGATTATGACATGAAGTCTAAGTGTTATGTAATAAATTGCACTATATGACTTGTCTTGGTAAGAGTTTGGGCCTGTCTAGGGGATAAAATATTTCCGATACTAAAAATAGGAACAAAATTAGGCTGTGGATGCATGCTTGGTCCTGCCTCCACTGAATGTTCCAGGCTTGTCTGATTCCTCATCGGTGGCTTTACCATTTTGGAGGAGGGAATGGGGATTGGGTTGGGGGAATGTCGGGGGAGAACAGGAGGAGGGATGAGAGGAGGACCTATGGTTGGTACGAAAAATGAATAAAAATATTCTTAAATAAAAATAAAAAACAAAACATAACAATACAAAGACAATAAAAGTGTATAAAAATAAAAACTTGGAAAAACAAAATAATAATAATAACAAAAAAATATAAAACTGTTGTTTTGAAAGCTCAGCCGCAAAGAATATCTTTTTTGTTTATTTGTTTGTTTTGTTTTGTTTTTTTTGAGACAGGCTTTCTCTGTGTAACTTTTCACCTCTCCTGGAACTCACTTGGTATCCCAGGCTGGCCTCGAACTCACAGAGATCCACCTGCCTCTGCCTCCCGAGTGCTGGGATTACAGGCGTGCGCCACCACCGCCAGGCAAAGACTATCTTATGGACAAGGAAGAAGCCAGCCTTTCTTAGAAATGATATTGCTATTGTTTTTGAGGACCTGTTCTCATTGAGTTGTAGAGACCTTGTGAAAGCCACAATGAGATCAGATTAGGTTGAAAGATAAATGGTCTTGGTAGAGAATAAGCCCTACCATAACATCAGTGAAGGAAATACTGAACAATTGTGAAATAGCATCCTGACTTGAATAGGTTTTCATATTTTCAATAAATTTAAAATTCTTGATGGCCAAAATTATGATGTTTCACCCGGTTTTATGTAAAATTAGGACAAAGTACTTACATGTTTTGTAGATATTTTTAGGCAAAGAAAAACTGTTTTTAGAAAAGGGGATGATATGACAACATTATTTAAAGTAGACTGGGAAGACATGAATATTACATAGATACATGATTCAAATAAGAAAGAAATTTGCTGGACGGTAGTGTCACATGCCTATTATTCCATTACTTAGGGAGGCAGAACTCTGAGTTCAAGGACAGCCTGGTTTCCAGAGCTAGTTCCAGGACAACTATGGCTGTTATACAGAGAAACCCTGCTTCAAAAAATAAAAGAAAACACAAACGAAAGAAGAATGAGGATTCGGTGTATTCCAATGTTTTTTCAGTGTATAATTTGTGGATGAAAATCTAAAATCTGTGGAATCTGAAGGAAGAGTATCAATTTTAAACATATTTTTGAATTTGAAATGACTTGATATGGAAAGTATCAAAGAGTTTGTCGTGGTTCAAGTGAGAAATGTCCAGCATCAGCACAGATAACTGAGCACTTGTTCCCCACTTGGCAATACTGTTAGCTTCCTGTGAGATCGTGACCCCTAGGATAAGACATCTTAACTTATTCTACTTAAATTGTCCTTATTAGTAGTGAAATTAAAGTATGAAATTTTGCCACTCAGAATTGTCCTTGATGGCATTTGCATTGCTAAGTTCTGTAGGAAAAAAATTCTCAAATTATGTGATTTTTTTGTCTTATGATTGTAATTATGTTAATTTAAAATTTCAATGTTTTATTCATACAGATATCCTCATACTAAGATACTAAAGAGTTAAAGGAGATGTATGAAAGGAAATTGGAGATTTCTCATTGGTATTTAAAAAATACCATTTTTTAAATATGTTGTATAATTTGGAACCTGCATTAAAATCCTTGTTATAAAATGCAGACATCTGATTCAGTATGGTGTCAGCATCAGTTGATTATTTTTTCTTGCTCAAGTTGGAATTTCCTTCTATGAGTAGATGACAGCTGACAGTTTTTTTTGGTTTGTTTTCTTTCATATTTGACATCTTGTTTATTTAGTCATACTTTATAAAATTTTTCATCTTCATATAAATTATCACACATTTGTTAAGATCATCATGTAAATTTGGTCCAGTTTCTGGGTGAGTGTAACAGGTTTATGATCTTCACAGGGATATTTGAGCTACTGGGCTTAGATAGTCAGTCCAATTGCGTTTTTCTTCTATTCTTTGGCTGCTCTGTAAGGAGACAGAAGAGATTACTAGGCTAGGTCAAAGGAGCTATCAATCCATAGTTGTGACCTTTCATGAAGGAAAACAACATTGAGATCTCCTCACTTTAGGTGATGTCCCCAGCTTGAGGCTTCTCCTATAGTCCAAGTGAGCTAAGAACAAGAAACCACAAGTTGGGAATGACAAGAACTTGGAGGTTTTCCAAACCAGGGATTTCCATTATTGTCTGCCATCTCCTTCCTTGTCTGCTTTCCTAAGTAAGTATAAAATTGTTCCGCATTTTGGGAAGACACCAAGGACAACAGCAATTGCCTACACTGTTCAGAAAGGCTCTTTGACTCTCCTGACTGAAAACTAAAAATGAGGTTACTATGTTTGGCACTGAGGTTTTTGTTAGGTAATCTATGGATTTTGTAGTAAGGGTTATCATAATTACTATCAGGGTGTGGTAAACTCCACTGAAGAAACTGCGTGTGTGTGTGTGTGTGTGTGTGTGTGTGTGTGTGTGTGTGTGTGTGAACTCCTTCAGGAAAATATATGCTTGTCAAACAAGAATACAAACTACCTACATATATGTTATATATAACTTTATATATTTTATATATATATTATGTATGTATGCCTAAGGTACAAATTAAATATGTAAGGATAATCTTAAATGTAGTCACGAGATTTTCTGTGTCCCACCTTGCCTGCAGTTGGGACAAATCTCTCACCCACAGTCCTGCAGGCTTTTATAAAATAATCACACAGAAGCTTAATGTTATTTATAACTACTTGACCATTAGCTCAGGATTATTACTGACTAGCTCTAACACTTAAATTAACCCATAGTTCTTTTTTGGGTTTACCATCTGGCTTGGTACCTTTTGTCAGGTCATCTTGCTTCCTCTGTGTCTGGCTGGTGAATCTTGACTCAGCCCTTCTCTTCCCAGAAATCTCCTTTCCACTTGCCCTGCCTATACTTCCTGCCTGGCTACTGGCCAATCAGCGTTTTATTTATCAACCAATCAGAGCAACATATATTCACAGAATACAGGACAATATCCTACAGCACCTTCCCTTTTCTGTCTAATCAAAAAGGAAGGTTTTAACTTTAACATAGTAAAATGACATATAATAGAGTGGTTATCAAGCAAGAATTACAGTTTGTCTACTTGTATTTGACAACAGTAGAGAAAATATTCTATCATCTATTTTATATTTATGAGTCTATAATTTTATGCATAATTAATCTTTTATCATAACTAAGGAAAATTATAATTATAACTATCTAGTCTTCAACTACATCAGATGCCAGAAGGATATATTAGCTAAGTAAACAGGAAATGCATTATAAGCATTTTCCAAAATCTGGAAACGACAGAGACAGCTGCCAAAGTTCAGTCATCCAAAGTTCCCCTGCCATTTTGGGGCATCCATCTTTAGCTTATAGGTCTACAATCTCTCAGTTGCTTCTCTCTGTGTTCTGTAGAATATCTGACAGTTTTTTTTTCTGCAAAGCAGGAACCTGAAGGACCATCAAACCTTGCGAAGTTCATTGGTTACCTTCCTATGGGTCCTGCATGTCTACTTGATACAACATTTTGTCAAGTAGTCCAGGCAAGAACAGTTTCTTGCCCAAATGGCTGGTTTTGCCAAGAAGTTAAACTCCATATGGAGTATCTTTAATGCCCATCTTCCTCTTTGAAGTATATTTGTGTTGCTAGGAGCAGAGCTGTCTCATTGTCCAGGAAAGTCTAAGTTCTAAAACATTTTAAATGCCATATTCTTTAGGTCTTTGAAGTGTTTGAAGATCACCTATCTAATTGAAATATTTATTTAGAAAACTTAACTAATGTGACTATAAATGGGATTATCACAAATGACTATTAATCTGTATTTCTTAATTATACAATATAATTTCAAATGAGCTGTACAAACATAATACCCTAAATAAGAGTATAAATATACATACAGTATGAAAAAATAACTTTAAATTTGTTATAAACTAAAATCTACAGCAATGTAAAATATTTTACACAAATTATTGATCTTTAAAAATAGGTTCAATAATCTACCCTTTCAACTTATCATATCTAAACTATCCCTTTTTCTTGTTTAGAAAGAGGTTGAATTTATAATCAACCCCCATAAAATAAAAGGAATCATTTATAAGCAATATTTTGGGAATTTGTGTATAGCTTCTCATTCTACTTCCTGCTGGTTGTGGGTGCTGGTAATTTTATGGGGATCCTGAGAAAACTAAGAATTATGGTCAAGTCCTGACTGAAGTAGTCTTGGATGCTGCATTGTCTCATCCAGTTGCTTTGAAGCTGATTTTAGATGTTGGATCATCTGGAGACCTCTCAAGGTGTCTTCCTTGATCAAACCATATTAGCTTGGAAGCAATCCATAGGTTCTCATCTTCTGTGAAAACAAAAGCAGAACCTCTTTTCCAAAGTAAAATATCCTTAAACACAAATTTTGAAGACAAGATACCTTTAAAATTTACATATTGGTTTAACTAAGTAACCTTTACAATCAAATGTCTCTCTGCAGTTAAAAATCCCAAAGATAACACAATCCATATTCTCTGTGTAATATCCATCTTTACATGGCTTATTTTTATACTACTTTTACTGTCTCTTTAAAGACTTTATTTTTTTAAAACTATTTGTCTATATTCATTTTCCTCTCTCTTCCAAGCCTACATACATTTTTACACATACTGTAAAACATTTATAGTCTTATTCCAACTATATTTGCCTTATTGTGAATCTATTGATTTAAACTACAGTGGCTAGCACTGAAGCAGAAGCCTTGGCTGCTGACTCTGCCCACTTCAGCTTCTCAATAGGGCAGGGGTACATTTATCACCAGCTCTGAGAGCCATGAACACCACCAACTCTTGGAAGTAGTGGGTCTATGCCTCCATCAAAGAAGCATGTAACCCAGAAACTAGTTTTTTGTTGTTAGTTTATTTTTGTTTTTGTTTTTGTTTTGTTTTGTTTTGTTTTGTTTTTCCTGTACTAATAAAAGCTAAACCTGCCACACAGTGAACTGCAGGCTCATAGAAACCTCTGTGTAACTCAGCAGCAATCTGTTATGCTATAGCTCCAGCCTGCATGCCGTGAACCCATGACAGCCAACCCATGACAGTCACTGTACCTCATCCTGCCATGAGCAACATGAACTAGGAAGGTGCTCTTAGCTACATTTATAATCTCTTCTTAAGTTCTCTCAGGTTTTAGGTGGAATTCTTGCCACCTTTGTCCCATTTGTAGTCATAAGATTTTCTGAGTCCCTCCTGGACCTCAGTCAGGAAAAATCCTTCACTCATAGTCCTGTAGGCTTTTATAAAATAATCACACAGAGACTTAATATTATTTATAACTGCTCAGCCATTAGCTCAGGCTTATTACTGACTAGCTCTTACACTTAAATTAACCCATAATTCATATTTTTGTTTATCCCAGTGGCTTGGTACCTTTTGTCAGGTCATCTTGCTTCCTCTGTGTCTGGCTGGTGACTCATGACTCAGCCCTCCTCTTCCCAGAATTCTTCTCTCTGCTTTCCCTGCCTATACTTCCTGCCTGACATTTTATTTATCAGCCAATAAGTGCAACACATTTTAACAGCATATAGAATGATATCCCACAAGCATGGAAATTATTGGAGAGATCTACAGTTGATCATAATCAAGAGAATAAGTGAGTATATTACTAATACTACACTCAGTATGTTTCAATTGCAATATCTGTACCTGAAGCTCAGGGATGATCACAGAAGGGGCAGAAAGATTATAATGAATTGAGCATATGGATAACTACTACACTATATGATGGTGACAGAGAAGCTGAACCCATGAAACCTCAACAATATGGCTGTATAATCAAAACCTGGATAATGACAACAGAACTGGCAGGCTGATGTGTTTGGTCAAATATCACAGGCCTTGTCCAAAGATAAAGAGCTAGATACAACAAACGATTGCTTAGAGAAAGAGAATGAGTCTTTCCTCTAGGAAGAAGTGCTCTGGAAGCTTATCCAAATTCAAGTATTCTTCCCAAAGGAAATGTACATATGAGCAACACTAAGTGAACTTAGTAGGTGCTCTATCTGCCCTGCTTTCTCTCTGTTCCTCTCTTCTGAGTCTCTCCCCCTTTCTCTCTGCCTCTCCCCTTCACTCTGTATGTCTGCTTTTATCTCCATCTCTCTCCCTGTATAGTTCCATCTTGTTGATTCTCTCTCCCTCTCTCTGTGTCTGTTCTCTGTGTTTATTTTAGTCTCTCTCTCCCATGCATGTATAGTGTGTTTGTGTGCATGTGCTTGTTCCTGTGTGTGTGTGTGTGTGTGTGTATGTGTGTGTGTGTGTGTGTGTGTGTGTGTGTGTGTGTGTGTATGTGTGTGACTATGGAATTCTGAGAGACAATCATGTATGTTTGCTTCATAATAATTATAAAGTAAAGAGATCACAAATTTGCGAGGGAATGTGAATGACACATGATCAGGTGAAAGAAGACTAGAAATTATATGTAGTACTCATGTATTGCTTTCATATGAAATTCTCAAAAAAAGTTAGAAAACAATAAAGTTCTAAACACAGCCTCTTAGGGAGAAGAACTAGAATCATACATACCCCGAAGGGCAGGATGGGTTCCTTACTCAAGGTTTGCAGTGAGGTTTCATTGTGGAAATACCAAGCCAGGTTCCTCCAGCATAGTTAGAAGTACTCCACCTTTGGTCCTGGAAACATAAAAAAAAAAAGCCAGAGTGAACGTGTTGTCTATCCTGAATCTGGATCACACAAAACCAATATCCAGATGGTCTTGCAATATCAAGAAGGGGATAAATTTTGGCCATTATTATGCTCTTTGTTCCTGAGATCAGACTAGTTTAACTTTGCTTACATATTTCACATTACTTCTTTGGTTGTTTCTGAATTTTCAGAAATTATAGCTTTGTTGGATGTGGAGAGCAGAAAAAAAATTGTCTATTCTAGACACTATTGACAATGTAAACAATAGAAGTTATGAAAACAGCATAGGTTTCTATTGATATGTGAATTATTTGAAATAAATAAAAATAGGACACCCTTAAGCAAAGTTTTTTTTTTTTTTTTCTTTGCAACAGATGGAGCTTATTACAGAAAAACACAACTGATAAGAAAAATGCAGAGTTGTGGAGCTCAATCCCAAAGGAAACACCTATAATAAAACTTCTGCACCCAAGCCTCTGGAATCTTTGAAAGGGGTGGAGGGGGTGGCAGAAACACTGTGAATGCCAAAGGAACAGAGCATTCGCTATGAGACTGTGTATCCTAGGAATCTCAGAAGCTAAACCCATAAAGTCTCGTTAACACAACTCAGTAACATGACTGCCCAAATCTGAGCTGAGCAACAATAACAGACATTCTCATTCCAAGTGATCAGCCCAGAAAATACGTGATGTTGTATGTTTCACTTTCAGCTCTTTGACTCTTTTGGGGGCCCCACCACCCAGTTCCCCCATAAATCACAGAGAGATTAAAATTTCTTATAAATGCCATGCCTTAACTTGACTTGTTTTTTCCAGTTTTTTTAACTTTAAATTATCTTGTCTACCTTTTGCCTCTGGGGTTCTCCTTTCCTTACTTCTGTGTATGTTACTTTCAGTCTTACTCTGTGTGGCTGGGTGGCTGGCCCCGAGGATTCTCCTCTCCTTGTTCTCTAACTCTTTACCCTTTTCCTTCCAGATTTCTCCTTTTGTTTATACTCTCTGCCTGCCAGCCCTGTCTAGCCTTTCTCCTGCCTTGCTATTGGCCTTTCAGCTCTTTATTCGACCATCAGGTGTTTTAGCCAGGCAAGGTAACACAGCTTCACAGAGTTAAACAAATGCAACATTAGAGAATGCAACACAGCTTTGCATTATTAAACAAATCTTCCACAGCATAAACAAATATAACACAACTTAAAATAATACTTCACAACACATCCATATAAGTAACATTATATAAAATTGACAAAGTCATATTTAAAAATATATATGTGTATGTATAGATGTATATACATAAATGAATATAATAATAAAATAAGACATAAATTTGAAAGAGAGACAAAATATATGGTACAGCTTGGATAGGGAAATAGGGTTGATGATGGAATTATAGTATAGTCTCAAAAACTAAAAGAAATTAAAAATATCCAAAAGCAGAACATTTTAGTAAAAAATAAATGGGATACATGCACACAAAGTGGAAATTTCTGCAATAATAAACTGGAAGAATGTTATAACACTGGTCAAATGATGAATATTACAAATTAAATGAAAGATATCACATTGAAAGCCAAGCAGGATGTGTTTTCTCTCATTTGCCATGCAGAAGCCGGTGGGGAGAAGGAAGATGCAATATTTGACCTATGAATATTTGAATCCAAGAAAGGAACCAACATGTAGTGAGTATTAGGAGAAAGTGGAGGCAATGGAGTACATAAATATGACCAAAGCCATATTACTCATTTATTAAATATAACAAAATGCATTTTTTAGTATAATATATCTGTATGAAGAAGAAGAGTAGGAGGAGATGAGAGAGGAAGAAAAGGAAAAGTGTGATTAATTTACATGGAAAATTTTCACTTAAGATGTGTGGGCTACATGGTGTTTATGTAGTAACATCATTTTCAAAAAGTTTTAATATGTATAGCCATGTTGTCAACTTTGTTTAAAAATGATGTGACTGCTATTCACTTTATCAAAATTAAATATGTCCCTATGTCAATTGTAATTTATGTTTTTTAAATATTCTAAGTCAAAACAAATTCACACTGTGATAGGTGATATAGCTAACAGTAACACACTGACAATTTCAAGAGGCTATCAGCATGTTAATAGAGATAATTAAAATGCAATTTATGCTGTGGACATTGAAAAGAACATTTTTTCCATACAGAATTATTGAATATGCTTTTCTAGTACATAAGTGTGTGACTACAGCAAGTTCAGACAATTAACAGCAAGAAGCCAAGTTTCTGTAATTCTCTAAGTACCAACAGACCTTTATTTATTCACAATGTACTTATATACAGATTTCACAATAAAATACATTTATTATGATCATAAAAAGTAGTTAGATTTAAGCTCCTATAAAATGTCACCCAAAAAAGAAAACCCTAGGTCTGAATAATTTTTGATGAATTTTTATTAAACTCTTTTATATAAAAGAAAACATTTAATTGGGCCTGGCTTACAGTTTCAAGGTTTAGTCCATTATTGTTATGGCAAGAAGCATAATATAGATACTAACTCTAATGCTCCTCACATATTTCAGTGTCTTACAAAATGAATGAACTCTTCTAATATCATTAGAAGAAACTAATATCACCTTTATATAAAATATGAGGGGGTATATAAACAAATACAAAATTATTGACCAACATTTTTGATGATCTCACATTCAAAATCCTCAGCAATGTATCTGAAAAGCCACTTTAGCAATTTATGAAAATATTCACCTTTCATTGTATATGATCCAGATGTACAATAGAAGTCAGTGCAACAAATTTGTAGCTCATTAATTCCATAATAAAAATGAGAGTGGACAAAGAAATCACAACAATAATCAAAGTCATAATAGTCTATTGAGATGTGAAATTAAGCAAGTTGGTGAAAGAGATCTATACCGTAACTGAGAACATGAAGAAAAAGAACTACAGACAAAGAAGGAATGCTGGAAGTGGGCAAAAGTGTCTTCCCTACCATTACCCTATCTATTACCAAATGATCAGCCATGGAAACATACATATGAATAGCATTATACAGAGTAGGCAGGTTATATTTACACACACACACACACACACACACACACACACACACACACATATGCAATAAGAAGTGGTGGACAAAGAGGACATGGATTTCAAAAAGGGTATATATTGAAGGCTTTGTGGGTGGCAAAATGGAAGGGAAATAATGTGTGATTAGTTTATTACAAAATAAAGTTATATAAAGAGTATACCAGAAGGTAGGAAAACATCTAAAAAATTGCAAAACATAATATTATTAAAGTGTCCTGTAACCAATGTGATCTAAAGTTTGAGCATCATTTTATCCAAGTTTCACAGACATTTTTACAGAATGAGGTGAAAAGTCTAATAATGTTCTGATGGAAACTAAAAAGACATCAAACAAAACAATCACAAATAAAAAGATTAATGGTGTATCATTATAACAACATTCTCCAAAATATACTAGTTATTTGTATTTAAGAAACCAGTGTGGCTTTGCCATGAAATTAGACATGTAAACATAAGGGTAATAACAGAGGCTTCAGAAATAAAGCCAACATCTCAGCTATCTAACTGTAGAAAAGCATGTCTTAAATACTACACCCAAGTGCATTCAAAGTTGAATACATATCTTCATTCAAATAAAACACTGATTAGCCTAGAGGATACAGGGCAAACACTTCAAGATTCTGCATAAGGAAAATAAAAAATTCTGATAGTATTCAAATGCTCTACAAAATAAAAAAATAATAATAATTGAAATTGCATTAAATTACAACTGTCTACATACTAAAGGGTTGTCTTCTGTGGCTGGCTTTCCTTCTTAAAGAGTTATTTTCTGGGTGGTCATGGCACACATCTTTAGTCCCAGCACTCGGGAGGCCGAGGGGGGCGGATCACTGTGTGTTCGAGGCCAACCTGGGCTACAGAGTGAGTTCCAGGAAAGGCACAAAGCTACACAGAGAAACTCTGTCTCGAAAAAAAAGACAAACAACCAAAAAAAAAAAAAAAGAGTTATTTATGTGTATATAAGTGAATGCATTTGGGATGTGTGTTGGGGCCCTTGCATATGTGCACATGCTTGGAGACCAAAGGAAGATTTTGTGTGCTTCAGAGGTGTTTTACCTGAGTCTGGGGCTTGCATTTTGTCTGATAGGCCCCAAATTAGCAAAACCCTGTGATTCTTCTGTCTCCATATCTCTAATGACTGGGATTACAGTAGTTTTCAGGAAACCTACTACTTAAAGGGTTGTTGGAATCCAAACTCTAGTATGCACAGTTGCTCAGCAAATGCTCTCAACTGATGATCATCTCTATAGCCACTCACCAAACTAGCTTTGTGCTTATTCCTATGGACATTTTAGTGTGTTTTATATCTTAGTTGGTCTACATAGTGCTGCAAGAGACATGAGAATGCATATGTGTCTTCAGAATATCAGTTCCTTTCCCCCTGAATGTTTTTTCATTATCAGAATTGCTTAATCAAATGATAGTTCTAATATATTGTCAGCTTACATTTTTGATAAACCGTGAAATCCTCAAGGAAGATTTTGCTAGATATCATTATATGTATCATCTAGTTTTGAAAAGCAGTAGAGATGAATTTGTAAGTAAAATTATGAGTAGAAATTTGGAATGAGTTTTCAAAGTATTTGTTTAAATGACTTTCTAGGGATTATTAAATTTTAACTATCCCATAGGCAGTATTTTCTGTTTTCAAACAAAAAACAACAAAAATAATAATTTAAACTAATTAAATACATATCATGCAATACTCAAATGAGAAACACATCATTTCCTTTTGATTCTTTATACACTTGAATGCTTTGCTTTTCTGTTAGTCGTGAAATGTTTCCAAAACCTTTTTGCTCTTTAGCACATGAAATGTTTGATGGTGATTAATTTCTTTCTTTGACAGGCTACTCAATGATGCATTTCCAATATATTAATTACTGTTATGATGAGGTCTGCAATGAAAGTAAAATACATTCCTTCCACATTGGGCAAGTTAAATCAATTGACAAATGTCCAATATAGTCTACTATTCCTCAGTTTAAAAATAAAATATAAATTGAATAAATATTTGTTAGTATTTAACCTCATTCTAAATATCAAAAATGTTCTTAACAATGTGAATAATATTTTAACATGTATGTCTTATTTGGGATGTATTTATCACTGTTCACATATTGAAAGGGACCTATGTTTACAAAATCATATAACTTATTTCCATTTAGTTTAGTTCCTTGCGTAAAATAGATTTCTCTATATACTTATTTAAAAAAAGAAACTATTCTTTTAGCAATTTGTTTTTACTTCATTTACTTTATGTTTTTGAATGATGTAGAATGTATTTCAGTACCAGTAGTGAAGCTGGATACTGCCTTTCTCTTTGTAGTATTAAAACTATTGGATCATTTTAAAACCCTTAGTGGAAATTAACCTTTATTATGCATTAAATCCTCCTGCAATCCTGACTCTGGTTTAATGTTTGTTTTTTTTTTAACTTTGATTTGCAATTCTATATCTTCAGAATGACACTGTGCCCGATACTCTGTGAAAATATAATAAATAAACAGTCAATTACAGTCAGGTTTCTGTCCGGGCTATTCTTCTTACTGTCTAGATGAATAGTAGCCATGTATTCTTCAGCCTGGAAATCAGTAGAAGTTATAATTAAAGAATTTTGAATTTATAGGTTAATTTGAAGAGGTGAAATTTTTGCCACATTAAGTGTTTAAACCATAAACAATACTGCTTCTATTTCCAGTTTTTTTAATTCCTAAAATAGAGTTTCATAATTGTGAAACATAGATCGCAAACATTTACTTTATATTTATTCTTAAGTTATTCCTTTTTAATGGAGTTTTGAATCTTAATTATTGAAATGTTAGACACATATTCAGAACCATAATTAGGAGGCTTCAAAATTAGTTAAATTTAGTAAGGATCTTTGAGTGACATAATTGAATTTTGAAAGCTAATTATAACTTTCCTTTTATTGCCAAGATAACATTTACATTAACAATATATTTAGATCTCAACACTCATTTTAAATCTCAAAATATTTTCCAATTGAATTATAACTTTGAAAGCTGAAGTTAAATAAATTTTCCAAATTTTGCTTGTGATTAGCTATTTTATGGGAATGAATGCTACTAACTAGATGGCTTATTCTTATTCTAATCTTTCATTTTTTATCCATATGTATGTTTTCTCTTATGATGTTTTTACTTCTTTTAGGTAATGTTTAAGAAGAAGAAAAAAATTATGATTTTATTAGCAAAGAAAAAATATGTGAAGAATATAGCATACCATTATTCCATGTTGTCACTTTGCAAATTTTAGTGACACAAGCACACATTTTATGAAAATGATCACTCTACTGAAATAATAGTATAGTCAATGACCAATGCTGTAACAAACACACACTTTCAAAATTGATGCTAGTTTTCCCTTGCAATATGCAGGCTGATTGGTGCTCCAGAATGTGTCCTACCTCTTGTTCTTCCCCAAAGTGTACTGTTACAATGGCTGGTCTTGTGACTGCACCTTTTGGTGTTTAATTATGATAAACATATTATCCTTGGATCCTTTGGCATAATATACATACAGGTTAGCATTCCTCAAGCAGCAGTAACTTGGCTGTCACTGGGTCCCTCATATGGAATGTGATTTAAAAATCTATCACATGAATAATCTCCACTACACCCAAAGGTGGAATATAAGGCTCTCTATCCTGGGTTATAATAATTATGACATAAGGAGAGCAATCTTAATAAGAGGAAAACAATTAGATTAAGTCAGAATATAAGGGGAATGAATAATGAAACATTGCTTTCATGAATATTGAAGGTGTTGGAGAGGACAAAGATCACACAACTCAGGAAGCTTCAAGAAAGTGGAAACTTTCCCTTTGAGGCTTTGGAAGCCAAGGAAAACTTACATTAGAATTCTAGCCCACATAACAGAAAAATAAATTAGGTTAATGTTGTTTGTTTTATGTCACAGAAATTAAAGATTGTTGTTAGCAACTATTAAAGTATGACAGGAAAATGCAATTACTCATCAGGAGAGAGAGAAAGACTCTAATGAGATCAGACAGAAATTTGGTTTCAAATATTACAAATCCACATTCCAAATCCTCTGTTTATGTGGCCAACTAACTTCAATTTATTCTACTGTCTTGACCACTAAGCTCACCCTTCTTAAGATATCTAGAGGGCACTACTCTTGTGTCATATGCTTTTCTTCCCCAGACGATATGCTCTTAAATTCGCTGCCATTCACTTGAAATTTGATAGTCTGGTCAGATTACTGTAACCAAGTGTGCTGTATAATAATCCTTCTGGACTCTGTGTGAATATATATATATATATATATATATATATATATATATATGATTGATATATATATGATTGGTTTCATAAGCAAGTTCACTGGCCAATAGCTGAACAGGATAAAATTTGACAGGAAAGCCAAACTGAGAATCATGGGATGAGGAAGGGCAAAGTTGGAGGAGTCACCAGCCAGATGGAAAATGACTCAAATAGACAAAATAGGATAGAAGTAAAATCACAAACCCCGGGACAGCACATAAATAAATAGAAATGAGGTAAGTTTTGAGAGTAAAGTGTCTGACCATAGATAATGGGAACCAGAAAACCAGCTCATGTCCCAGGGATAGACTCTGATCACACTGCCAGGGGCACCATAAACAGACCCAGCTATACAATTGTCTCCCATATGTAAAGGGTCCAGTCTGGTCCCATTCAGATTCCATAGCTGTGGGTTCATAGTTCGTGAGATCCTTTGAGCTTGGTTCAGTTGTCTCTAGATTTCCCCATCATGATTTTGCCTCCCCACTCCTGCCGTTCATATAATTTCTCTTCCCTCTCTTTGGCTAGACTCCTGGAGCTTGGCCTGGTGCTTGGTTGTGGATCTCTGCATCTGCTTCCATCTGTTACTGGATGAAGGCTCTATGATGACAGTTTGTGTATTGACCTAGCTGATTACCAGGGTAGGCCAGTTCAGTTACCCTGATCACTGTTGCTAGTAGTCTAATCTGGGGTCATCCTTGTGGATTCCTGGGAATTTCCCTAGCACCTGGTTTCTCCCTTACTCCATAATTTCTCCCTCTATCAAGATATCGCATTGCTCTCTGACTCTGTCCCTCATGTTCTCATCCCCTATACTCTCCCCTTTATTGCCACTCCTCATTCCCAGTTTACTCATGGGGATCTCCTCTGTTTCTCCTTCCCAAGGTGATAAGTACATCCTTCTTAGGGTTCCCCTTGTTTCCTAGCTTCTGTGGATCTATGGGTTGTAGTCTGGTTATCCTTTACTTTACCTCTAGTATCCCCTTATGAGTAAGTACATACAATGTTTGTCTTTCTGAGTCTGGATTACCTCACTCAGTATGGTATTTTCTAGTTGCATCCATTTGCCTGCAAATTTCATGATGCTATTGGTGAAATTATTAAGGCCACTCCACGTAGTTAAAAGGGAGGTTTATTTTGTGGGGTAACTTACAAATGAAGGGGTAGGTTGCAGGGTCTGGCAAAGGTATAGGGCAGTATGGCGGTGTTCTCTGGAGAACTCTGCTCGGTCTACCTCCAGCGTCCAGCATCCCAGAACCAAGAGAGCCACCTCCTCCTGCTCCTCAGTCTTCCGCTCCCTCCTCTGCCCCGCCTTGTGGGCGTGATCATTACTGAAGCCTCAATGGGGGTTGGAACTTCCAGGCCACTGATTTTTACAGCTGAGTAATACTCCATTGTGTATATGTACCACACTTTCTTTATTCATTGCTCACCCTTGAAGCAGCAGGGAGGGGCTTGGTTCTGTCTCAACCAAATGTACCAGGCTTAGCTTTCCCCCATGGGAGAACTTATACTGTTGCAGGAGGGTTGAGAAGGGAGGTGGGGGGAATGGGAATAGGGATAAGAGGGTTATCTGTGGTTAGTATGTAAAATGAATTTAAAATATTTTAAAATAAATGAATAAACAAACAAAAATGACAGTAACAAGCCTGGATTACTGACCAAGCATTTATGAGTAATCTTAAGTCTCCATGTTGGAAAACACAGGACAAATGATGCATATTTTACATGTTCAAATATAAAACAAAAAATCATCTTTGGCTGACTTGTGTTCAATGCACATAATACACTTCTATTAATGAAGATATGTATGTTACCTTTAAAAGTTTATGTATTTTCAGAGCAAAGGGTCCAAACACAAATGAAAACACATGGCTCAGATGATCTAGCATTTCAAAATGCCTCTGTTAGTCTCCTCAGAATTCAGGATTCCAAACAACCTCAAGGCTATCGGCTGAAATGATACAGCCTCACAGAATACTCCAGTAAGAACTTGACCATAATACTAAATTTTCTCAGGTTCCCCAAAAGATAACAGCTTGCACAAACAACAGGAAGCAGTCTAGAGAATGATGCTCACATTCCCAAATGATGGGTTATGAATATTTATTATCATTTAAGAGGGTTTGGTTACAAGTTGTTATTGGTAATAGCCAGGGCAAAAATTTTGATTTATTGATACAAATTTAAAGTTTATAGTGCTATATTGTATGCATATTTCTATTCTTGTTTAAGATATTGTGTTTATGCCACTCATTTAAACTGTAATGTATAATTAAGAAATTATTAATAAAAAAGATTAATAGTCATCTATAATAGTCATATTTATAGTCACAATAGGTATGTTTTCAAGGTCATACACAGATATACTTAGAGAAATGATTTTCAAATACTGCAAATACCTACAGAATATGGCAATTAATATACTTAATAATTTAAGGTGTTTTATGACAGTGAGACACATCTGCTCCTGGCAGCACCAATCTCCTTCACCGAAGATAACTGACATTGATGAAGCTCGGTACACAGTTTGTCTTCTTTATGGCAAAAGCTAGCCATGTGGGCAAAGAAACTTTTGCCCTTGCCTCAATTGCTCACAATATACTGTACAAACTGAGCCAGCAGAACACAAGAAAGGTGACTGCCAAACTTTGCCAAGTAAAGGTAGGACCTTTTTTGAAAATGCTGTGCATCACAGGAAAGTCTGTCAGATATGCTTAGCCTGTAGGCCACAGTTGAATGCCACAATGTTATGAAGGAAGTTTGGGTGACAGTCCAGGCAGCCTGATATTTCTGTCATTAGGTAACATTTCATCCTTCTGAGGCCTTTGATGAAGTTAAAGATTAAATAGTTAAACTTACAGATTTCCTTAGTTATGATATAAAGCAAATTAGGTATAAAACTTTAGACTCACCAAGATAAGATGGATAATAGAATATTTTCTCTAATTTTGCCAAATGAAAATACACTGGGTATTGTAATTGTAATTCTTCCTTTGTAACTCTTTTTGTTGTATATAATTTTACTATGTTAAAGTTAAAATCATCCTTTTTAATAAAAGGGAAAATGCTGTTGAATAATTCTTCTATACACTGTGTGAAAATATATTGCAGTGATTGGTTTAATAAACAATCTTACTGACCAATAGCATAACAGGATAAAGCTATGTGGGAAAACAAATCTGAGAATGATGGGATGAGAAAGCGCAGAGGCAGAGGAGTCACCAGCCCGATGGAGAATGGATAGAGGTAAAAGTCATAAGCTTTGGGACAGCCCATAAATAAATAGAAATTTAGGAATTCTCAGAGAATTATAAATACTAGTAAAGGAGTGCAAGTAAATTCACTAAGATATATGCCAGCAGATTAAATAAATTACACTTATGTTAATTTTTAAACATTAAATATTGAAGAAAATATCAAGAAACTATTTTTTCATTTAATTTTGTCTATGCATTTTTTTAGTGTTCAGTCACATTTACCTTTAATAAATGGTGAAATTACATGTACAGCAATGAGCTGTTTTAAAATACATTTCTTTATGATTTATTATCAGTAAATGTTTAGCCAGTAATAGATATACATATGTTTGATGTGATATACATGTACACACACACACACACACACACACATATACATATATATGTATGTATGTATGTATATGCACACACCAGGGTTGTGTAAATATTTCTCAGCAAATGGAAGGGGTCACAGGTGAGAAAAAAAGCCATGATCTCACTGCTTCAGTCTCTAGCACCCACATGTCTGGCTGTGCACAACTGTCAGTAACTCCAGTCCTGGTTAACCCAATGTCCTCCTTCAGCCTTTGCAAGCACAGTACACGTGTGAAGCAGTATCCTCTGGAAGAGCATCCAGTGAGTGATCTTAACTTCTGAGCATCCCTTTAATAAATTATTTTGAAATATACCTACCTTAAAATTGTGAAAACATTATTGTATTTTTAGTGAATATATGTCTACTCATTGGAATTTTTTTTTAATATGTGATAGAACCATATGTAAAAATACCAAACTTTAAAATATGTTTCCCCTCTTAAATAAAAGGCATCTGTTGGAAAGGATATCTGTACCATGGTCAGTTGAGATGCCACCATGTGTTCTTAATCATAAAGCATAGAATACTTTCTGTACTCTTTCCCTTGTTCAGGATTCTGGTTATTGTAATTAACTTAGGGGTTCTTTGAAATGTCTTTGGAAGGTTTTCTTCCAAATTTTAAAAGAAATCTCTTTCCTTATTCATGTATTCATCATTCATTTCAACTTCCTTTATATTTTTCCTACATTCGTCCATTAGCATTGTTATTTTTCATGATGCCGAATTAAACAAATATAGAAACAAAATGTATGATTATATCTTATAAAAAATTTTCAATAAAAAGAAATGTAAAATCCATGTATATTTAAACATACTCTGATTAAAATTATATTATAATGATGGTATTTTATTCACCTGCCCTAAAAGAACTAGTTTGAGAAGGATATTAATTTTTATGATTGTTAAGTAGATAATAATAAATGTAATAATGTGTATCGATTTCATAAGTGTCACATAGAATTAACCTGGACTTAATAAGTGATGTTTTTCTTTGGAAGGTATATTGAAAAGTGGCTCAATTCCCTCTTGTATTTGTCTTCAATACATTTTCAACATGACATTATTATTGCACCAAAGAGTGATGGAGGTCTTTAATTAACACCTATGAATTGCTTTAACCATTGAATCGTAGTCAGGGCCATGCATGTGGTGGGACTGGTCACAAAATGGTGACAGAAGGGATACTGGGTTTAACGCTCAATCACCATGGCAGGCTCACTTTCTCCTGCTAGGTCCATTATCCCCATACATACATAACTCTCAAAAAGAGCACCACCACATGCACACCACTGTGGACAGCAGATATTCCCTTGACCCTGCCATGATAGAGTCTATCTCATGAACCCTGTTCTAAAATAAATCTTTCTCCTCCCTTCAGTTTCTTCTGTAGATTATTTTGTCACAGTTAGGAAGAGTGATTAACATAAGATCAGAGACAGTTTTAGCAAACTTGCATTTTTATCAACTGATCTTTTATAAAACACAATATTGAGTATTTTAATAAACACAGTATATTTTCAGAGTATTTACTGAAATTGTAATACAAGCGGAAAAAACAATGCTGACGAATTCAGCCAGCAGTCAAACAATAATTGAATAGCATAATGGACCCCAGGAAGATTTTATATATTGACATGATCAGTTATAAAATATATTCCTCAAGGGGATCTTATGTTAAAACATTGACTACCCATTTTTTTTTTTCTTGGAACATCATGAACAAGAACAGCCAGGGTAAAGTAATTAAGAGGCTGTATTCAGAGTAGAGAAAAAGGCATTTAATATTGAAGAGTAAGGAAAAACTTGGCAAGGTTTCTAAAACACATGAAGATATCGAAAGGTAATACAGAAAGAAAAGCAAGGGCAGCTGTACCCTGAAAACACAGAAGGTAGTTTTGTAGCAATCATCTTCCTCTCTGTTGAAATACTCTATTGCAGAAGTATTTTTTTTTTTAATATTCAGGGTGTTCTATAAGCAGGCTACATAATACTTGGGAAGTAAAATCAATAGGCTAAAGAAGCCCCCCAAACTGACCACATGAACAAAGGGCCTTTCCTCCCAAGGGTGTGTAAGCACTGCAAACTGCTGAAGAGAACAAGAACAGTCTTGCACCGGGGAAGATACTTTTTAACCCATCTAGCTCCTGGCATGTTGTACAGAGAGATCCATCATTCCCACTTCATGCTAGAGTGGGATTTCAGAGAAGCAACACATCTGTTTCCAATAGCCTTCATGAAAAAATTAGTACTCAAAGTATCGATTCATAACTTACAAATGGATAAATAACTGACATGTAGTCAAAATTGAATTGAGTAACACTGGAAGTATTCTTCTCAAATCAGAAATAAGCCCAGGGTGTCCACATTTTCCACTTATTAAATATGGTGTTGGCTTCTTTGATGGAGAAATGAAGCAAGACAATGAAAGGAAAAAGGTTATATTATATAGGACATGAAAACACATTATCTCTAATATACTGCCGTCCACTTTAAATAATGTAAAAAATAGTGTGTGGTTGACTCATTTGTTAAACTCTTTGCTGTGCAAGCAAGAGGACATGAGTTTAGCTCCTTGACACCTGTGTAAAAAGATAGCTTAGTTCTCTAATCCTAGGCCAACTGGTGAGCTGGTATCCAGCTACAAACTTTGGCCCTATTGATTAACATTCATGGTAGTGGGAACTAGTTTGAATGGCACCAGAGCAGGAAAATGATCCTAATAACACCCATCTATAAGACTGTAACTTATAACAATGACCTGCTAGCAAGATATTCTGGTACAACTGTGGCAAAGATGTTAGGGGATAGTAAAACACTTCTTTTATATTTGAAAGATGGGTTACTACTTGAGATGGAATCTGTACTTGAAATCGCTAAAGTGGCCAAATTCCTGAGCCTAGATAGGTCATGTGGCCTAATTAAAAGCTGACCACTAAAATTCTCATAAGAGAACATAGTAATAAAACGACTCCTAAAAACTTGCTGCTGTACCTGTGGATCAGTGCACTGTCAGTTGTCTAAAGAGCTTCTTGCAGTGGTTAGCACCACGCTAACTTTTAAAACAAAAAAATAGTTTTCAAAGAAATGTTCTTACTAAAATTATAAAATGTAGACCAAGTACTTGGGTTTTAAAAACAAAATATATGGGTTTTTTTGTGTGTAGAATATTGCATTTAAAGTGAAAAAAAAATAATGGAAATCTGAGTACTTAGAATTATCATATCACTCTCATCCAAAGATAACTTTTAAAAAGTGAAGTTAAAGATTATTTTCATAGTATAAAATTTAGTTCAGATGTTAAGATATTAAACACTATTCACTTTAATGTAAGGAGGATGACAGAAAAGTTCTAGGATATTGGTCAAATGAATTCTTGAATGAATAGGCTAAATAAAAGGGATACAAGGAAAACTGCAAATGGGAAAATTCAGGGAAGCTCTGATGGCAAACTTTTAATGCTTATATAAAATTTATGCAACATTTAAGTGGAGTTATATTGTTCAAATCACTTGTTAACATTGAACAACAGAGATGAAATTATTTTAGATGCTAATATACTAATTATTCAAGAGAGAGAGTGTGTAGTAAGAGTTTTCCTGCCTGGCCCACAGTCAGGACAAATCTCTCTCACCAGCCAGGCCCATAGATGCTCAGAACCAACCAAGTAAGAACATAGAACGTTATATTGTTTACAAACCATATGGCCATGGCAGGCTTTTTGTTATCTACTTCTTCTATCTTAAATTAACCCCATTTCTGTTAGTCTATATTTTGCCACATGGCTTGTGGCTTACCGGTGTCTTTATATGTTGCTTCTCATGGCAGTGGCTGGCAGTGTCCCTCTGCCTTCGCCTTCCACTTCCCAGAATTCTCCTCTCTCCTTGTCCCACCTATACTTCCTGCCTGGCTACTGGCCAATAAGCATTTTATTTATACAGATCAATATCCACAGCACTGGGGTAACTTACAAATGAAGGGATAGGTTGTAGGGTCTGGCAAAGCTATGGTGCAGTCTGGCGGTGTTCTCTGGAGAGCTCTGCTTGGTCTACCTCCAGCATCCAGGGTCCCAGAACCAAGAGAGACCTCTCCTCTTGATTCTGGGTCTTCAGCTTCCTCCCTCAGCCCTGCCTTGTGGGTGTGACCATTAGCAAAGCCTCAATGGCAGTTGAAACTTCCAGGCCAAGGCTGGGATGGCTACCCACTACAAGAGAGTACTTGTCTTGAGCTCACTGGTGGCCTGGAATACCAGTCATCAGTGGCTGATGGTAGTTACAGAAACAAGGGCAACTGGGAGATCTTATCACTCCATTAGGGCTTCTCAGTCCCCAGCATCAGAACTTATTAAATAATTGACACCCAACTGATTCTCATGAAAATTGTCTTCAACAAAAAATTAATCCACAGTATCAAAACTCCAGCAACTTTTTTCTACTATCAGATCCGATCTTATTGTATGTACCTATAGCCCACACAATGGCCTCAGTAGCTGTAGAGTCAAGCAGATTCCAACAGTACACTACAGCTCTGGTTAAATGATTTCTTCTAGGACATCTACAAAAATGGGGCAGATAGGGATTTTACAGAAGGTGTCTCCCATGAATGTCCCCAGAATCATCATCACCATTCCAGCAGGGACCGTTAAGATTGTAGGAACTAGACACAAGCTCCACAAAGAGCTTTCAGCATCATACAGCCACCATGTTGCTGGTCCAGAGGGTTCAGCAAATGTAGTTAGGCCAACTAGGCTTCAGACATCCTCGCTAACAAATTAGAGCCAAAGAGCACAGACTGAGGCATGCACACCGTGTACATACACACACAGCATTTTTCTCTAGTTTTAGAATGTGTTTTCTATTTTAAAGTGTACACTATAGCCACTGTGAAGAATTTCTGGATACAGAAAATACAACACAAAAGTAAAAGGCAGGCACCTATAGGGGGTTGGACCACTGAGTCATCTCTTTTCTCTCAGATAGGTTCCTGACAAATGTCACCTATGCCACACCTTCCTACCATTTTCCAGTTGTTTTGGAAATAAAAAGAATTATGGGCATAAATGATATTCTGTGAGCTGTGCATCAGGAGCTTACCACTTTTCCTGGAGTTGTTTGTATTTATTCACTAGTAGAATATATTCAGTTTAAAAGTATATGTTATGTCATTCAAGATTGTCACATCAAGTAGGAAAACATTAAATGTAAAAAAATAAGAATTGTATGCTGTAATAAGATTTATTTCACAAATTTATTAATAAGTATAAGCAGTTTCATTTGAAGTCAATCCTTATGGAAATAATTCAAGTGATTTAAAGATGAGATTAATTGTCATCTCAAAATCTTCATTTCCAATGAGTCATAAAATATCCTTGCTTTTATCTAAAACCTCATAAAAATAATTTATGGCTAGTCTGAGTAAAACAAATACTTGAATGAAAACCTAGTTATTTTAATAATTAATAAAAATATTGGTCATCCAGACAGAAATATCCAATCAGGACTGGTAGTCTAGGCTTTCAAGCCTAGCTTTTTGGGAGATTGAGGCATGTAGACAAAATGTTCAAAGCCTGCCTGGACAATTGAAAAGCTCATACAAAGTCAATAATGTCAAGAACAGTACAACCATATCCTAGCAGTAGAGAAAGAAGAAAGGATAGAAGGAAGGAAAGAACGAAGAATATTTTTCTCAGCTGGAGAAATATCCATGTGATTGATTGAAACAATGCAATCCTGATTAAGAAACAAATGAAAACTTCACAATCACAGATACAACTTGTAAAAGGAAATACTCTTATAAAGTAGACATGTTACCAATAACTAGTATAAAATGGAAGAATTTTTAATTATAAAATGAAACTAAATCTATTTTATGCAATTGTAAATTTTAAGCATTCATAGATAATTCTGGTAGGCCAAGAGACAAGTATAAAAAAAAATCAATCTAATTTAAACCATTCCTGCAGAAAAATATTCTATATTTGGAGATTTTTGGTAAGTATGCTACTTAAAAAATTGAAACAAATATCTTTAATATGATATATTTTAAAATAGATATTTTAAGGCACACTTTTAAAATCCTGGCAAATTTTATTACTTATCAGAAAACAGTGCTACATGTAAAACTTACCTTTCAACTTGACATTCTATATTCACTGAATCTCAATTTAAAAAAAATGTGTAGTTCCCTAACCTGAGGAAGAAGGAAAGGATGCCAGCAAAGACAATTGTCTATTGTTACATGTGATCCTTTTATTAAAAATAAAAGGTTTTGGGTGTTTCAGCTTTAAGATATGTTAGACTTTAAATTTATAATTTATTTATTCAAAATTTTCAATATAATCTTCTTGTATTTTCTCTATAACTGAATTTGAAGACAGCAATCAACTCCAAATTCAGGTTTTATTACTATAGTAATTGAATAACATGAAGAAAAGCATCACTGCTTAACCCTGTGGAATAATATTGCAGTTCTAGGTGATGTTTCTTCAGAATGTCATGCTTTTCCATGAAATGCCACTGTGACATCAACATTTCAGAACTGTGTCTTGGAAATCTGTCATTATTAATGGGTTTATAGCAGCTATTAATAATGAGAGGTCTTGCCAATATTAAACACAGATTACATCTAAGCTCCCTTGTATGAGAAAAAAACAATAAAGTATCTCAATGATAGTTTCTAGGCTAGTCAAGGATAATATTTTAGATACAGCAGGAAAAATAAAATACCTTTTTATTCAACATTTTTTTTTTTTCGAGACAGGGTTTCTCTGTGTAGCTTTGCACCTTTCCTGGAACTCGCTTTTGAGACCAGGCTGGCCTGGAACTCACAGAGATCAGCCTGCCTCTGCCTCTGGAGTGCTGGGATTAAAGGCCACCAATGCCCAGCTTATTCAACAAATTTTATTTCCAGTTTTACTTTTCATGTGACTCCTTAAAATTTAAATTGCATATTGGTTATCTTGAACAATGTGACTATTCATAGTCACATTGTAAACAACTTGACATTGCCAGAAAATGTTTTACTTGTGAAAGAGAGAACAAATTTTTGTTATTTTGTATTACATCTCCATAGTTCCTACCTATTTATTCGAATGAGGAAAAAAATCAAAGTATGATAGAGACTGAACGCTTTACTTGCTTTGTTAGTTTCTAACTCCTTTAAAGAAAAGCTTAGTTTTTTGATGAATGAGCTTGGAAATGTTGCATTCTCATCTGGAATTACATAGAGAAGGCTGTACTGAAATTAGGGTTATAAGAGTAGCATGTGTATGATATCGAGCTTTATTGTCCTGTACGACAATACTCTGCTCCCTTGTATTTTTAGTAAAATAAAACATCAATCAATGGAAGACTTCAAACATTCACTTTCTGAATAAATAGCAATCAGAAAGGGTATTGCTGAGAGAAATCTTATGCAGGGTATAAGCATCCTGTATTTCTTTTTTGATGGCATAGCAAAGGTGAAACACTTCTTATAATTAAGTCCAATTGAGACTAAAATATCAATGACTACACTATAAGAGAAAAACAAGTTTAAAAAAAAAAAACAATGTACAAAACAGAACCTGTCATAATGAAAGAAAAGAAAACAGACAAAGTACCAGAGATGCTTTTCTAATTTATTCTTCCTGTTTGGATATCTACACAGTGCAAGCTATAATCTCTTAGATGTCAAGATTATTTTTCACTCACTGTATGTAGTTTCTTCATAGCATTCTAATAAATTATAGCACAATCTTCTTATGCTTGCTTGACTTTTGATAAATGTTTTGAGCATATTTTAGTTTTTGCAGCATACAGAATGAAGTTGCGTTCTAATGTTTATCAAAAAAAAAAAAAAAAGCTAATATTATTTTACAGTCTGGCCCATCCTAAAGAGCTATTCAATTCTTCCTTTTACTAAATGGCTGATTATCCTATAAAATTGTGATTTACAAAATTAAAAGATCAACTCCATGGTTGCCCCATGAGGTAGAATTGCCACCAATGCCAAACTTTAGGTGAGAAATTATGATTGGTATTACTATAAAGCATCAATGGTGTCTGGAAAGAATGAGACTACAGGTGTTAGAACTAACTACAAGTATGCACCACACATGACTCTTGAGTGAGGGCTGGAAAAGAACTTAGGTCTTCATGTTTGTTCAGCAACCACTGAACTCACTGAGAATCTCCCAGACCTGTAACAGATGTGAACTACATGAAGGCTAGCTTTCACAAAGGATTTTAATCCAGTCTTTGTATTTTCTGGGGCTAGATACTTCAAATTAGCTTTTTGGTCTTGGCAGCAGATGTAAAACTGGTAACATTTTTTTAAGAATGAAGTATTGCCATGACATACACGCATTGTGGTGCCCTCGCTCTAAGGCCTGCCACCTGCAAAAGATGGGACATGTCAAACACGGCAGCAGTAGAAAGGACAACCGGCATGCCAAGGCTGAGAGATAAAACACAAACAGGTCTGTTTGGTAAAAGAGACAGCTACAGTGTTTCTATGATAGCATCAGCCCAGGATTCAGCAAAGGAACAACACCTAAATCCAGGAAGGGAAGCTGTTGCAGCATCCAGCTGTCACTTTCCTTGGAGAATTCAATGATCAATCATGAAACAAAAAGCCTGGTTTTTTAAAAAAAATACTTCAGATTAACAGTAAGCAAATGATTTTTGGAAGTGCACTTTGCCAACAATAAGCACATTTGGGTGATGACTATGCATTTCTAGAAACTGAAGTCAATATTTAATGCTGGGGAATCTCCATAGAGATTTGCTTTGCTTGCATGCTATAAAATGCAGAGTTAAACAACATAGTGCCAAGCCAATGTTATTTCACTTTGATTTGAATTTAAGTACATCTAATCATGATACAATGCCAAGAGTAGGCTCTTTTGTTCAACAGAGTAGTTAACAAGTACTTATTAGATGCTAACTTATTCTATGCAATATGCTAAGGATCTTAATTTAAAGAGGAAATTATATAGAAAGGGGGATCTAATGAGGAAGTCTGCTGTTAAATATTGTAAAGAATAGCTATTCAAATAGCTCCAAAACAAATGGGTCTTGATTTGTTTAACTATGAAATAAATGTTTTGAATTAAAGTGAAGAATATTGTCAGCTAAAGACAAACGGAACTGAGTCACATGTGCTGTCTTATAGTTGGTCAGGTGAAGTGAAGTTAAGGATTATTCCAGGCAAAATGATCAGTCACAGAAATGTGTTAGAAATTTATCTGCAAGGTCATTATGAGCTACTGAAGAATACTCTAACATGAATTACTATTATAAAATTGAAGAACTAAGAGTGTTTTGTTTGTAGGAAAAATATGAATATTGATCTATAGTTAATACTGTACTATATAGTGAATAGAGTATTCATTATTTCTAGAGTTACAGGCTTTTAACTATTGAACCATCTCTCCTACTTCATAAATAATATTTTGAGAAATCTCTTGACATAAACTATTTTGAATATTACACAATTTTTTTTTTTTTTTGGTTTTTTGAGACCGAGTTTCTCTGTGTAGCTTTGTGCCTTTCCTGGGACTCTCTTGGTAGCCCAGGTTGACCACTGCCCATCTTACACAAAATTTTATAACATGAAAAAGAAACAACTCAACATGAAGACACCATGAAAAGGTGCTTCTGCCTATGAAAATGAGACACTTAGGAATAGTTTCCAGGTTTGTACTAGCATAGTTTTACCGTGCTTGACAACTCAAATTTATGGTGTCTGTATTGACAGTGTATAAACACCAAGTTATAGGTGGTAACCAAAAACTTGTGATATTTAGGACCTCATTTGTAAATAACTCCAAAAACAAGGCACCCCTTCACATCACAGTGCTTTTTATTAAGTAGCTTCTAGTGTCCAATAGGATCATTGTTGCCCAGTTATAGGGAAACTCCATACACTTTAACTTCTCATATCTATTATCTGTCTATCTATCTATCTATCTATCTATCTATCTATCTATCTATCTATCACCTATATATAGGGAAGATTCTATAAAAATAGGTTTCCATATGTCTTTCTCATAATATTTTTAGTGTTATTTACCCTTCCACAGGTCTCTCTTCCCCTACATCATTTGCTCTCTTACCTTCTTATTTTATTATACTTATCCATGCTAATCTCTGATTAAATATAGCCTTAAATGTAGGTCAAAACTGAACAGATTTGGTCTTTTAATAAATATGTAATGATAATGTACTTCCTCTATATGTTTTAAGAACAATGCATTAAAATGCCCATGTCAGTGCCATCTGTGTTTTGATCACATAAAATATTAAATATTAAGTAAAAGATAATTTTATTGACTTTAATAATTTCCAAAACTGCTGCAAATGTGTTGCTCTGATTTAGTTGATAAATAAAATACTGATTGTCCAGTAGCCAGGCAGGAAGTATAGTATAGGCGGGATAAGCAGAGAGGAGATTCTGGGAACAGGAAGGCAGAGTTAGGAGTTGCTAGCCAGACACAGATGAAGCAAGATGTAAAAGTACTGGTAAGTCATGAGCCACGTGACAACTTATACATTAATAGAAGGGGTTAATTTAAGATATAAGAACTAGATAGCAAGAAGTCTACCAAAACCATACAGTTTATAAGTAATATAAGTCTCTGTGTGTTTACTTGGGTCTAAATGGCTGTGGGCCTGGGCAGGACTGGAGCAAATCCCAGCTACACAAAACTTATATGAATCTTATTATTTGTGTATATAAAATTAAACACATGAAGTTAATGAATTAGTACATAGTATGTATAAAATCTGTGCTACTATTTTGGTAATCCTGGTATCATATTTAACTTAGCAAATTTAATTTATACTTTTGTCCCTGAACTTCATATATAAGGAGACATAATACATTTGTGACAAGATGTAGCAAAATGTAAACTAGTAAATAGGAACATTAATTCAGAGAACTGTTTACAAGCTAAGATTTTTGTCGTTTTATAATTTATTTAATTTTGTTTCATTTTGCATACCAATCCCAGTATCCCCTCCCTCCCTTTATCATGACCCCTACTTCCTCCATCACACCCCCCCATCGACTCTACAGAGATGGTAAGCCCCTCCCCCAGTGTCCAAGCTGAGCAAGGTATCCCACCCTAGGGAATGTGTTCCAAAAAGCTAGTTCATTCACCCAGGATAAGTCCTGGTCCCACTGCCAAGGGCTCCCCAAACAAATCAAGCCACATAACTGTCACCCACATTCAGAGGGCCTAGGTTGGTCCCATGCATGTTCCACAGCTTGCAGTCCAGTGTCCATGAGCTCCGAGTCAGCTATCACTGTGGCTTTCTCCATCATGATCTTGACCTCACGTGCTCCTATGATCTCTACTCCCTCTCTTTAACCAGACCAGGGTGTGGTTGTTGATCTCTGCATCTGCTTCCATCAGTTACTGGATGTAGGTTCTATGATGACAAATAGGGTAATTACTAACCTGATTATAGAGGAAAATAAGTTCAGACACCCACTCCATTATTGCTAGGAGTCTCAGCTGGTGTCATCCTTATGAATTCCTGGTAATTTCTCCAGCACCAGGTTTCTCCCTAACCCCATAATGGTTCCCTCTGCCAAGATATCTCTTTCATTGTTCTCCTCCTCCACCTTCTCTCCACTAGGCCATCTTGGTCCCTCCTGTTCTCATGCCCCATCCCTTCCCTTCTATTCCTCCCCCCGTTTACCCAGGAAATCTTAACTATCTTAACTATTTTCCTTGCCTGGGGCCTTCCATGTGTGTCCCTATGAGGGTCCTCCTTTTTACCTAGTTTCTCTGAGGTTGTGGATTGTAGCCTCGTTATCCTTTGCTTTGTGCCTAATATCCATTTAATAGTGAGTGGAGAAGCTTCTCTAATGCAAAGGAGATGGACAACAAGACAAAATGGTAGCCCACAGAAAGAGAAAAGATCTTCACCAACCCCGCAACTGACAGAGGGATGAGCTCCAAAATATATAAAGAAATCAAGACACTAGACATCAAAATACCAAATAATTCAATTAAAAAAAATTGAGTACAGAACTAAATAGAGAATACTTAACAGAAGAAATTCAAATGGCCAAAATCCATTTAAAGAATCAATCAACATCCTTAGTCATCAGAGAAATGCAAATCAAAACGACTCTGAGATACTATCTTACACCTGTCCAAATGACTAAGATCAAAACCACTGATGACAGTTTACATTGGAGAGCATGTGGAGTAAATAGAACACTCCTCCACTGCTGGTGGGAGTGCAAACTTATAGGGCCCCTCTGGGAATCAGTATGGTGGTTTTTCAGAAAACTGGGAACCATCCTACCTCAAGACTCAGCAATACTGCTATTGGGCATACACACAAAAGATGCTCAATCATACCCCAAGGTCGCTTGTTCAACCATGGTCATAGCAGCATCATTCTTAATAGTTAGAACCTGCAAACAACCTAGATGCCCCTCAACCAAAGAATAAATAAGGAAAATGTAGGTCATTTACACAATGGAGTATTACTCTGTGGTTACAAACAAAACAACAACAAAAAAACAAAACAAACAAACAAACAAAAAAAAAACACACCACCACCACCAACAAAAACAACCAATGACATCATGAAATTTGTTATCAAATGGATGAAACTAGAAAAAAAAATCATCCTGAGTGAGATAACCCAGACCCAGAAAGGCTAACTTTTTAAATCAACATAAGCAGCTTTTTCCCCGGAATCCTATGCTTATAGTGTTCTGTACAGGATAAATTACTTGATCCTTATATGGGCCTTATAATTCCATCAGGTGAGTGGATATTGTCATCTTAATTAATAAGATAAAGATTATGAGAACCTATGTCTTTTTGGTCTATCATGCAAGAATAAACTATCTGAAATTAATACAGCTATCTCACTTATATATGCAATTAGCAGAAATCAGAACTTAGGAAGGGAATATGTCTAACTTTAGGAGCATCAGTCATTGTGGTGATGTATTGTGTACTATGAAAAAATTTACCTGAAAATCAGAGAACGGAACAAGCCACTAAATTAAACAGAGAGACAAGAAAGTGGTGGCACACACCTTTAATCCTAACACTCAGGAGGTAGAGATCTGTCTGGATCTCTGTGAGTTCAAAGCCACCTTGGGCTACATGAGATTGACTCAGTCTAGGAGAGAAAATAGAGCCAGACAGTGGTAGCACACTTCTTTAATCCCAGTATTGGGAAGCACAGACACACACACACACACACACACACACACACACACACACACACACACACACACCTTTAATCCCATCTGGACTCCTTTAGGCTGAGAACTCAGAAGCAAACAGTCAGAGGATGCATGGAGTCGCTGAGGTGAGACATGGCATTGGCTTGTTCCTTTGTCTCTCTGATCTTTTAGCATTTACCCCATATCAGGCTCCTGGGTTTTTGTTTTTGTTTTATTATAAGACCATTTAGCAATTCATGTTACACATCATGAAATCTCACCTGGCTTATGAGAACCTCAATTGAGTTTAGAGGTGGTAAAGAAACAGAACCACATAAAAATGAAGTTCAGAAGATTGGAGTCCAGGCAAGAGTGGGTCAGGCAGTGCAGAGGGGCAACAGAAAAGAGAGCTTGTACTGGTGGGCTGCAGAGTTCCTTGTGTACTAATGTATGTATATTTGTAAAACAATATATTATTTGTACCAGAAAAGAGATTGTTATTTTAATAGATCCTTAGCGCTCATCCTTGAGATCTGATCCCCATGGAGTAACAGTTGGTAGAAGACAAGTGTTTCTCTAATCAGACAAGCTGTCACATGATTTAAAGCTAGTTTGTGATCTCACACTTTTGAGAATGTAAAGAAAGATAGGTAGAATATTTTCAGTCTCCTTTAAAGTGAGCAACTGTCTAGAGGCCATATATGTCTCTTTGATCATGGAGCAATGTGCTGTGTTCAAGGAAATGTATCGACTCAGCCTTACCTGTGCTCTCCATCCAGAAAGCACAGGCATGAAAAATCCTTAAAAGTGTGTAGAAAGGATTATTTCACAAAATCAGTGGTCACAATTAAATTCAGAGTGATGTACAATTTTGTTTGTGTTTTGACCAATAATGCCTGCCTGGAGATCAGAGGGTGGACAAAGCCACTAGTTAATCATAGATGCCAGGCAGTGGTGGCACATACCTTTAATTCCAGCACTTGGGTGGAGAAAACAGGAAGATCAGGAGTTCAAGGCCACCCTGAGCTACCTGAGATTGAAGTAGTCTAAAAGAGAAATAGAGCAGGGAGGTAGTGGTACACACCTTGAAGGCCAGCACTAGGGAGGTGGAGATAGGAATACAAGGCAGGTGGAGACAGGATCTCTGGCCCATTCAGACACAGGATTGCCGAGGTAAGAAGTCTCTGGCTGTGGCTGCTCCTTTGTTTCTCTGATCCTTCAGCTTTCACCCTCCACGTCTGAAGCCTGGTTTTTGTTGTTAAGACTAATTAGGATCACATAACACCAGAGTTAGAATTTTGGATATTTTATGAATGGTTTGTTGAGGTTCCCAACCTCAAAAACTGTTCTGTTTCATTATCGGAAGGAGTCTGTTCTCTTTGTCATCTTACCATTCAAGGAAGTTTTCCTTCCATTGTGTTCTAAAAAATTTCTCACATAATGTAGAAAGTTTCCTGTGGCGAGAATCATGCCATTGAGAAGGTTCCTTTTACATTCTGTGTTTGAACAAGCCTTGCTGGCTGTCAATCTCCAGATATGATGGAGGGGGTGGTAGCAGTGACACCACCTCTGATGTCCCTTGGCCTGTCTTTTGGGTGTGACCCAGCAAAAGGCAGAATTGGGAAGGGGGTTGATGTATTCCAGGGCTGCATTTGCTTTGAAGTATTCAACTCTTTCCCTTTGAGATCCAGACAGATTATAGTGGTTCAAAAATTATGGGAATGTAAACACTTCCTAAATAATAAATTGTTCATAACCGATGAATCAGTTATAAATCTAATCTACAAGTCACTTCATTTAAAAATGATAAAACACATGATTGTTCAAAACAAAAACCTATGATCAAGCATTAAGAGCAAATCTATTGTTGATTTTCAGTCTAAGCGATACTTTTAACACATTAGTTTCCAAAGAGCTTTAGTAAGATGAATAGATTAAAGAAAAATCTCATATAATGCTAAGAAAAATCTTCACAATAACTGACAAAATAAAAGACACAGGAAGCTTTTACCCATCCATCATTTCCCCCACATGTACTGTCTGACAGCACATCTAGTTTCTCTGATGTTCAGTACAAGAGATTTATATAGCTGACAGAGCTTTACAGGTAAATACAGGACTGGTGTGTTCTAAATTGGTCTCCTGGGTGGTTTACAATAGCATAGCACCATGGTCCGGAAACAACACTCAGCAATAGAGCTAACTATAGTGTCACTAGCTCTAACTGTGGACCTTCTATCATTCCCTCCCTCGTCCTGTGGAATCTGTAAAAGCAAAGCTATTCAATGTTTCTGTCCCCGTATGGTTGGTTTTAACATTTAGCGTTTCTTGAAATGGAGAAAAACCAAGGTCCTCATAGTCATACAGAAAATATTTTATTTACATTTTACTTAATAAATATTTAAATAACGTATGTTAGCAAATGAGTAAATGAAACTAAAATTCTTTCAACACTTTTATGTTGACAGAGTATGAACAATTCCTTGATTTCAGTCACTTTTCAGAAAGGGAAAATGAGGATAAATTTGGGTAAGTTTATTAAGACAAAGAGCCAATTGTTATTTGTTTAGTTTAATTGACTGAACAAATTGTTTAATAATGTCATATAAAGTATAGAAGATTTATACAAAAGAACGGTGATTTTACTTACCTGTTTATAACATACTCATAGTATATTTTTTCCTTTTATTGGAAATATATTTTCCCCACATACTACATGTGATTATAGTTCCCTTCTCACTACTCCACACCATTCCTCCACACCTCTCCTCACATCTAGATCTACCCCTTCATGTCTCTTATTGGAAAACAAATCAGCTTCAAAGAAATGATAATACAATTAAATATAATAAGAAAAAACAGACGCTAACATATCATAGTAGGACAAAATCCACCAACTGAAAGAAAGCAAACTCCCCCAAAATAAACCTTCTTCTCAGCACCTCATGGAACTTTCTCCAAAATTGATCAAATACTTTAATACATAGCAAGTCTCAACCAATAAAAGAAAATTGAAATATTACACTGTGTCCTATAAAACTACCACAGATTAGAACTGGATATCAACAACAACAGAGACAAGAAAAAGCTTACAACCTCAAGGAAACAGAACAGCTCCCTACTGAACGACCAATGGGTCAAATAGAAATGAAGAAAGAAATAAAATACTTTCCAGAATTTAAGCAGTGAATATACAAATACCCAAACTTATGGGACACAATAAATGCAGTTCTAAGAAGCAAGTTCAGATTACTAATTGCCTACATAAAATATCTGGAGAGATATCATCTTAGGAACTCAACAGCATACCCAAAATCTCTAGAACAAAAAGACATATACAAGATTTAATGAATATTATTATTATAATTATGTCTTTCTAGTGGTGAAATTATTAAGGCCACTCCACATAGTTAAAAGGGTGGTTTATTTAGTGGCATAACTTACAAATGAATGGATTCTTAGGTTGCAGGATCTGGGAAAGGTGTGTACCAGTCCGGCAGTGTTCTCTGGAGAACTCTCCTTGGTCTACCTCCAGCATCCAGGATCCAGGAACCAAGAGTGCCCCCGCATCCGGAACTTGGGCCTTCAGTGTCCTCTCTCGGCCCTGCCTCGTAGGCATGACCATTACCAAAGCCTCAATGGGGGTTGGGACTTTCAGGTCAAAGCTGGAATGGCTACCCACTACATCTTTATATTTCTTGTATCTACTCTTTTATTTCTAAACTGTTATACTGTCAGAATTTTTTTCTATTATAATCCTGTTTCATATGTTATTCTACCCCTATGTTCTGTTATTTTCATTTATCAACAATAATATCTAAATAAATAATAAATTTCACAGTAAGATGACTGATGGATTCCAGATCAAGTGCTTGGGCTTTTCACTGACTCACCTGGTTGCTTTCTTACATGCCACAGAGATTCCCTCCATCCATTTCCAGGACAACTCACAAGTGCAAGAGCTTTTATTCATTCATGAGTACCTGAAGCCACTGGTAAGAAACAATCATTTTGTCAATATCTATGCTTTTGAGGCTTTTTGCCAAACCTTTGTATTTATTATTAGAAAATCTACAAACCTGTAATATTAGCTTCAAAATACTTCTAATCTCCCCTCACTTTGCTTTACTTTGGAATAATTTGGGATATTAATGATCCAGTTTTCTTATTAGGAAGTAGATGTTCTTTTAGCTTGAAGGATGCCACCTTCTGTTTTCCTCCTAGTACTTTGAGTTTGTGAAAACTCACACTTCCTGATCTTCACATGTCCTTGTATTTACAATGGTATCTTTTGAATGATAACTACTGGGTAATTTTATTCTATAAATCCCATTTGGAGTTCTACTCATCATCCACATACTACTGAACACTTTAGTGAAGGTATCTTTTACAACCACATGTCTTCACAACAAAATTTTGAGATGTTTGTTGCCTATGGTCTTGTAGTTTGTGTCTGAATAAATTCAAATGTCTGTTGCTAGTTTCACAATACACTAATCTTGGGTACATGTTTCTTCTCATACCAGTAACTGGTAACATTCCAATATGGCCCAGTCCTTGGATAGTAGTGGTAAACTTGGTATTCAGTATGATTAATCACATCTTATATTTGAATATATTCAGGAAGACCTTATTTAAAATAATGCCACATTTTTACATTGTAGGGTTTTTAGGATTTCAACATAGCTTGGGAGGCACATAATTTCACATCATAAAACTTATGAATTCTGTTGTTTTGCATTCAACACAGTAGCCATACCTTAAGCAACTTTTGCCCCAACTGGCAATTGCAATTCCTGCAGCTTCCAGCAGCCTTTGGCTACAAGGCCTGCAGCCAGGTGGGAGTTCTGTTTTCTTATGCACTTGCTGTGGGATGTTCTCTATGCTGTGAACATGTGTTTCTCTGATTGGTTGATAAACAAATTGCTGATTTGCCAGTAGACTAGCAGGAAATATAGGCGGGACAAGCAGACAAGGAGAATTTGGGGAAGAGGAAGACTGAGTCAGGAGATGCCAGCCTGCCGTCCAGGGAGCAGCATGTAATGGCACACAGGTAAAGTCACAGAAAATGTGGCAACATATAGACTAAGAAAAATGGGCTGAATTTAAGTGTAAGAGCTAGTCAGTAGTAGGCCTGAGCTAATGGCTGAGAAGTTTTAATTAATATAAGCCTCTGTGTGTTTACTTGGGTCTGAGCAGCTGCAGACTGGGAGGGACACAGGAAAACTTTAAGCTTCAGGCACTAGCTCTATCATGGCCACTAAAGGAAACTTCATTTAAATCTCTACCCTTCTGTAGTACTCAGGATAAAAAGGTTGAGTTGAAATTCTGCTAACTCAGGGAGGGTGAATAGAAAGTAGGGAGCTTTCTCTCCTGGCTCATGTCTCCTGAAAAAAAAGGGGGGGGGCATCCTTATGCTCAGTCCCTAACTAAACAGTCTCACTACAGTATTTCCTTCCTACCACTTCTTGTCAGCTACTTGCTGACTGCTGTGGATATCGCTCTGTGTAAATAAAGTTCTGATTGGCCAGTGGC
Organism: Onychomys torridus; assembly: GCF_903995425.1. Taxonomy (NCBI): domain Eukaryota; kingdom Metazoa; phylum Chordata; class Mammalia; order Rodentia; family Cricetidae; genus Onychomys; species Onychomys torridus. The sequence goes on along the minus strand of NC_050453.1, from coordinate 46,135,421 downwards.
CAGGCAGGAAGTATAGGCGGGACAAGAGAGTAGAGAATTCTGGGAAATAGAAGACTGGAGGGAGACACTGCCAGCCGCTGCCATGAGAAGCAACATGTAAAGACACTGGTAAGCCACAAGCCACGTGGCAAAGTATAGACTAACAGAAATGGGTTAATTTAAGATAGAAGAAGTAGATAACAAGCAGCCTGCCATGGCCATACAGTTTGTAAACAATGTAAGTCTCTGTGTACTTTCTTGGTTGGGTCTGAGCGACTGTGGGACTGGCGGGTAAGAGAGATTTGTCCTGACTGGGCCAGGCAGGAAAACTCTAGCTACAAATGGCGTCCAACGTGTTGGCAAGAGTTTCCACCTAAAACCTGAGAGAAAAGATTCTAAACGGAGCTAAAAACAGCTTCCTAGTTGTATCTCTCAAGTTAGCGGTATCTTGCAGGTTTGAGCTACTATGGCGGGTTCCTGGAGTGTGCATCTGACCTACAGTGTGGCGGGAATGAGGAATCTACAAGCAGCACTTTACTCTGCTGCATGGTGGATTTAGTCTTTACTAGTTTAAAAAAAAAAAAAAAGTTTCTGAGCTATGCGCTGCTTTGATAGAACTGCTTCTGATAGTTGATGGTACACATGGCTCCAGACCCAGAGCTGGCAGTAAACTGTACCACTGCCATGTTGGGAAGCTGAGGTGGGCGGAGCCAGCAGCCACATGGGTGTTTCAGTCTTACAAAGATGGATATTACACAGGGAATCTGGTTTGTCTTGTCTTTGGGACTTTTAACTGCAAAAAAAGATTTGATCATAAAAGATGTTGAGTTAAATAAATATATAAATTTTAAAGGTAACTTAACTTCAAAATTTGGATATAAGGATATGTTGCTTTGGAAAAGAGTCTCTGCTTTTGTTTCCACAGAAAGCCAGAGGCTATGGATTTGTTCCAGGTTAAGATACATCAGGTTTGATCAGCCAAGACCACCTGAAAGGTCTCCAATGGCACCATGGCCCAGATGATCCAACATCCAAAATGGTTTCAAGGCAACTGGCTCAGAGGTTCACCCTAATGGACTACTCTATAATCCTAAAATTTTCTTTGTATCCCCATAAGATACAGTGCCCCCCTCCAGCAGGAAATAGTAAGAGAAACTACGCCCCCATTCCCAAAATTATCAAGCTGGCTTTGGAGATGGAATTGGCTCACTCCTTCTCTAAACCCAGACATATTGCTAAAAGAAAAGGTTAAGAGATTCTTGTGTCCCAAATCAGAAGAGCCCTCTAGTGTGGGACAGAGAAAAACCACTATTTTATTTAAAACAGGTTGATTATAAATGCAATCTCTTTCTAAAGAAGAAAAGGGGATATGATATAGATATAACAGGATAAAAGGGTAGATTAATGAACTTACTTCTAAAGAGCAACAACTCATTTACAATGTTTTACATTGGTATAGATTTCAGTCTATTGATACAAACTTAAAGTTAATTTTGTTATACTGTATGTATATTTCTAATCATGTTTAAGGTATTGTGTTTGTATAGCTCATTTTAAATTGAAATGGATAATTAAAAATAGATTAATAATTAGTCATCTACAATAGTCATACTTGTAGCCATGTTAGGTAAGTCTTCTAGGTATACACAGAGATATTTCAGATGGATAGGTAATCTTCAAACACTTCAAAGGTCTACAGAATATGGCATTTAAACTATTTTTAAGATTTAGACTTTCTGGACAGTGAGACATGTCTGCTCCTGGCAGCACCAATTTACTTCAGAGAGGAGGATGGGCATTAAAGACACTTCATATGGAATTTACCTTCACCTTGGCCAAAATAGCCATTTGGGCAAGAAACTGTTCTTGCCTGGACTACTTGATCAACTGGACATGCAGGACCCATAGAAAGATGACCACTGAACTTTGCTTGACAAAATGGTACTTCAGGTTCCTGCTTCGCAGAGGAAACTGCCAGACATTCTACAGGACACTGAGAAAAGTGATCGAGAGACTTTAGCCCTGTGGGCTGAAGACAAATGCCCCAACTTTACAAAGGAACATTAGGTGACTGTCCAGGCTGCCAGCTGTCTCTGTCTACCCTGCAAGACTCCCGGAAGTTGCTTGCATCCTTCTCAGGTAATATTATATCCTTCTGAGGTCTTTGATGTGGTTGAAGACTAGATAGTTATAATTTCCTCAGTTATGATAAAAGATAAGTTAGATATAAAACCTTCGACTCACAAATATGAGATAGATAGGATATCTTCTTTAATATTGCATCTAATTCTTGCTTGATAATTATTTTGTTATATGTAATTGTACTATGTAAAAGTTAAAACCTTCCTTAAAAAAAAAAGAAAAGGGGAAGTGCTGTGGATATCGCTCTGTGTAAATAAAGTTCTGATTGGCCAGTGGCCAGGCAGGAAGTAGAGGCGGGACAAGAGAGGAGAGAATTCTGGGAAGTAGAAGACTGGAGGGAGACACTGCCTGCCGCTGCCATGAGAAGCAACATGTAAAGACACCAGTAAGCCACAAGCCACGTGGCAAAGTATAGACTAACAGAAATGGGTTAATTTAAGACAGAAGAAGTAGATAACAAGCAGCCTGCCACGGCCATACAGTTTGTAAACAATGTAAGTCTATGTGTACTTTCTTGGTTGGGTCTGAGCGACTGTGGGACTGGCAGGTAAGAGAGATTTGTCCTGACTGGGCCAGGCAGGAAAACTCTAGCTACAGCTGACTCAGGCTCCTGAACTTAGGTTAATTTTGTTTAATCAAACAAATCTAACACATTTTTGAATTGTTCGCAAAGGTACCAGGAACAAATGTAACACACCTTTACATGGTTAAAATAATATTCCTAATATTCCTCAACCCACTTCTTTTACAGCATGTATTTCTTGTTTCTTTCCATATATCTGAGGATAAAAAGAACCATGCAATTTCTCCCTCCTTCCTTCCCTACCTCTATGCAGGCAGATATTCCAAACATGCAATTCCATCACATTCATGAAACCCTCTACTGCTGTCTTTACAATAGCAAAATCTCATGCTGTAGGATTTTTCCTGATCTGTCAATGCTTTAAAAGTTATCTTACGGCTCTACCAGGCTTTCCTTAGAAAGTTTGGAGCCAATTGATGCTTGTACATCTGTACTACAACCCACTGCACACAAATACACACACAAACAAACACACACACATTGTACAAATACCAACACAGGTATCTGTCTATTAAAAATGGATTATATATAATACATATGTAGTATATGTAAACATTTATATTTAATTTAAATATGATTCCAAATAAGCTTTCTTTGGGATTATGCATACTCAAGTCTTATCATAATCATTACAATTATTCTTACAAGTTTGTCTATAGTTACATCTTATTCTGTAAAAGTCACAGAATAATACATACATGAAAAATCAAAATGACTCTGAGATCTGTCTGTCATATGTCATAATGGCTAAGATTCAAAATACAAGTGACATCTCATTCTGGGGCTGGAGGGGGATACAAACTAGTACAGCCAAACATACCACAAGGCCGAGCTATCCCACCCTTGGGCATATACTCAAAGGATGCTCAATCATACCACAAGGACACTTGCTCAGCTTTGTTCATGGCACCTTTATTTTGTAATAGTCAGGACCTGGAGACAATCTAGATGTCCTTCAACTGAGAAATGGGTAAAGAAAATGTGGAAAACTTACACAGTGCAGTGTTACTCAGCTGCTAAAAACAAGGACACTAGGAAGTTTGAAAGCAAATGGATGGAACTATAAAAAAATCATCCTAAGTGAGGTAACCCATTCCAATAAGACAAACATGGTATGCACTCACTGATAAGTAGTGCATGTATTAGCTATAACATAAAGGATATTTGTGCTACAATCCACAGACCTAGAAGGTCTAGGTAACAAGAAGAGTTAATGGAGGGACACCCAGATACCCTTCAGAAGATCAAATAGAAGAGATTTCATGAGTGGACTAAGGGCAGCTGGTGTTAGGAATATGGTGTTGGGGGTGGGAGAGGGGGGAAGAGTGCTGATGGGGGACTGTTGATGTCGGGAATTTGGGGATCCAGCAGAAGCCTGGTGCAGAGGAATCTCTCTGGATTCTCTGGTAAGGACCCCAGCTTAGAATTTTGGCAACAGTGGATGAGTAGCCTGAACTATTGTGACCAGATTAGTGCCTAGCCCAATTGCCCTCACAGCAATTGCCCTCATCCAGCAATTGAGGGAGACAGATGCAAAGATCAAACATTAGGCTGAGTTCAGCAATCCTGCTGAGAAGGAGAAAGGAATGTAGGGGCCATAGGCATCAAGGACATCATAAGCAACTCACAGAATCAACTAACCTGGGTTCACAGTGAGCTTGCAGAGAGCTAATCAACAACCATGGAGCCACCATGAGACTGACCTAGGCACTCTGTATATATGTTATAGTTGAATAGCTTGGTCCTCTTTTGGGAATCCTAACAGCAGGAACAGGGACTGTCTTTGAGTATTTACTGGCCTTTGGAGCACTACTTCTCATACTGTTTTGCCTTGCAGAGCCTTAATACATGGGGAGGTGCTTAGTCTTACTGCAACTTGATGTGCTATGTTTTATTGATACTTATAGGGGACCTGCCCTTTCCTGGATGGAGACAGAAGAGGAGGGGATTGGGGATTTGGAGTCAGGAATGGGATAGAAGGACTGGGGAATGATGGAGTAGAGGCTGCAGCCAAGATGAAAAATAAATAGATCAATAAACAAAACCTTAAAAAAAAAGAGAGGAAAAAAAGAAGAGTATTGTGTCTCTGTGTTTCCTTTATTTATTCTCCTGTCTATGGGCCTTAGGTTAATTTCGTACTGAAGCTATCATGACAGAAGCTGCAGTAGAAATGGAAACTGAGACATTTCTGATATACTGATTTCAAATCATTTTTATACATTCATAAGTAGGATTGGTGGACCATGTAGGAAATAACTGAAATTTTTAGTTTCTTTACCTTTCACAGTAAGAATAGTATTAGCTACTTTTACCCTAAACAGTTTACACAAGTCCCCTTTTCTCCACATCTTTACAGCAACAAAAGAATTAAATACAGAGATTTAAAGGACTGAGGAGGTAGTTTACTGGGTAAAGTGCTCGTCCCATGAGGCTAAGGAGCTGAGCATAAATCCCTAGAAAATATACAGAGCCAGATGTAATTATAGCTTCTGTCTGTAATCCCAGCAGTCAGAGATGGGAAATAAAGACAAGAGACTCTCCAGAAATTAAACAGATACTCTGCCTCAGACAAGGTAGAGCATGAAGACCACATATTTGTGTGTGTTTCAATATTCTTTTGTGTGCTATGGCACAGGCACACATGTACCTATCGTTATAAACATGAACACACACATACATACATAAGGGTAAAAACTGCATCAAACTTGACTTAAACATTTACAATAAATTCATTTTAACAAAGGTGCCAAGAACCTACAATAAGAAATGACATCTTAGTCAATAAAATTTTCTGGAAATTTTTAATATCTTAATGTAGCAGAATGACATTAGACCCTTATCAAATGTATAAATCTTACTCAGAGCCTAGTGTAATCTAAATTTAGCAAGTGAATCAATAAAACTATCAGTTTAAAATATAGAGGAAATATATTGAACATTGATTCGGTCTGTATAGTGCTTTGGTGAACATAGCCCTGTAACTCAGATAATAAAAATGCACCAGAAAAATGAAATTACCTGAAAATAAAAACAAAAGAACAAAAAAATAAATAAAATGGCAAAAGGCAACTGTATTGTAGGTATTACATATAGCATATAATACTTTAATCCAAGCAAAAGTTAAAATTGTGTCTCATCTAATATATTATTTATTATGCCTATTGTTTGCAGGGGATCAATAATACACTTTATGTTAAAAGATAGAAAATGAAAAATAATTAATTTTCACTAGCCCAATTTTTATGAATTAACTGCTTTAGAAACATGTTAATTAAATGAAAGAATTGTTGAAAAATCTATAAAGCTAGTCTTCAGGTAGATGAATAGTTTCTGAAATCAAGAGTGTTCATAATTGAATTCTTAGTAGAAACAAAAGAAAAAGCTAGGATGCAGGGCTCCAGGAAAGACTCTTTCTATGTGTGTGTGTGTGTGTGTGTGTGTGTGTGTGTGTGTGTGTGTGTGTGTACAGTAAAAAAAAAATCTAAAAAAAGGAAGTCATCCTTGCTATATTGTAGTTGAATTACAAACTAAATGGAATATTGCAATATTTACTGAAGCTTCTGCCGGATTCATTATTTTGTTGTTTACACTGGATTTTCAGTGTGTTGAATATTTAAAACTATACCTATTTGTTCATATGGCAAATATACAACTATACACATTTGGTTCACTCATTGAATTTTTGCACTGAAATTACAAGTAATGTTTAATCTGTGATAATTGTAATTTTATCTAAAGTTTTATAGTCTTACTAGAAACATTTAAAATAATCTTAAAATAAAACTTATGGTTCTTTATTATTCATTTATTTATTTAGTGTGATTATGTCTATGCATGAATGCTACTGTGAACTATATAGGTCAGGGTTCAACTTTTGGATGCCAGGGATCAAATGTGGACCTTCCAGCCTGTCTACAAGTTCACTCACCTGCATAGCCATCCTTCCAGCAACAAAAACAGTATTTTAAAGCAAGGATTTTCTAGTTTACTCATGTTGTCTAGTCATACTATTTTCATTGTTATGTAAATTATAAGTACAAAATGATTTACACTGAAACCATTATCACCGTATGTGATGAAATCCCAGTTTACAGGGGTCTATGGCAGGTGACTGCGAGCTTGAACCTAATCTTCCCAGCATGGAAACACATTTGCTCAAGACCCAATAAACAGGCAAAACCAAATGTGTTCTATTTTCTTAATGAAAAATTCTGTTTATCATAATTTTAATGAAGTATTTCAAATTCTTCCATCTGGATAGAACAATTTCATGGTTTTTATTTGTTTGTTTGCTTGTTTGTGTGTGTGTGTGTGTGTGTGTGTGTGTGTGTGTGTGTGTGTGAGTGTACAAGTCCATCGTAATTCTTGGCCACTACATCTTGGCAATGAACAAAAGCTTGGATTCATTTCACACACCATTTCTTAATCTCCTCATATTTCTATTTCATGTAGAGTTAATAGAAATAAGTAGAAATTACTTTTTCAAAGTAAAATATTTTTAATATCCATCTGCTGTACAGGGGTAAATTTTACAAACTACATAGTATTGTTGGATGAAAGAACTTGTGGACATATTCAACAACTGTAGACATTTCAGTAACTCTCCTTTTATAGTGTATCTCCACATCTTTCAGCCAACATTTAAAAATACTGCCCCATTTTAGTGCAATGCTGTGTGTTCCCATCGGCTCATTAGCAATTCCTATTTCATGACTTCTCTTGTCTCATTTCTTAATACTTGCTTTTCCAAAAGCATCAATTTTTAAGATTTAAAAACATCTTTTAGACCCTTTTCTATAATCGTATCATTACCAAATAATCTATACGATGTGTTAAATCTCTCTCTCTCTCTCCCTCTCTCCCTCTCCTCTCTTCCTTCCCCACCCTCACTGTCAAAGGATGATTTTATCTTATAATCCTGGTTTGTAGTCCATCACTGTGGGAAACTCATGGCAGCATGAATTTGAGGCAGCTGGTCTCCTCACATCCACAATCAAGGGCAGAGAGTAATGAATGCTTAAACTTTTACTTGTTTTGCTCAGCTATATTTCTCTATTATTAAACAGTTTCAAACCAATTACCTAGGGTATGGTGTTATTCATGGTGTGATAATCCTTCCTATATTGATTATCTTTATTAGTATAAACATCTTAGTTAAATCTATTTGGAATATTTATATCTGAATTTATTGCTTATTCTTCTCTCTTCCTAGTGCTCTTATATTTAGTAATGGCACCAGAAACCTTCTGAAATCTGGCAATTCCAGATAGCAACCATTTCAAGTCTAACTGATACAATCTATTTCAATCTATTATTTTCCCTGTCTTTACTTACTATGATTTCCCCGGTATTTATCTTTCTGATATCATATTTCTGAGAATCATTATTTTAATTGTGTGTATATCTTAGCTCATATCGCTATTGCTATTAACAACTCCAATTCACAAATTTTACTGTAATGTATAAAGCAAAAATACGTCTTTCATATCATATTATTTCCAAACCATAGTGAATCCAAAATATTTTTTTAATAAATAGCTTTGATAATCTTCTGCTGAAGTTACCATGTTCTGTTCTTCAGTTTTATCATCACATTTCTCTAGATACTATAATGACTAGCTGCAACCTCTACTTTATCCTACAATTTTTTTTACCATTGACATGGATGCATTGCATGTTGTTATATTTAATTTGTTTTTCCAAAAATTTCCACTGCTGTAATATTGGTATAAGCTGATAATTCTTCAAGTATGACTTCTCTCCAATATGTATAGGGGATAACAAGTATTCATATATCCCAGACACATGCACCTAGCATGAATTTAATGTGCATATGTGGCTATATAACCTTCTAAAGTCTTAGGTATATAAAAAGTAACCATGTAATAAATGAGAAAAATAATGCTTGCAGTTATCACATTTTGTAGGCCTTTGTTTTTTGTAAACACTGAAATGTGTTCTTCAGTTTCCTGGTAAGGGTTTGATTAAACTATGTGTGTAGACACAAGTAATAATCAGAATGAAACTGGTTTTCAGAAGTACCTGATGATGGGACACATAAATGGGAACCTGGGAAAGGGATGGTGCTCACACTGCTGCTTTCAATGGCTTGCTCAGCATGCCCACTCACACAGCACAGGACCACCTCTCTAGGGGTTTCACAACACAGGTGGGCTTGTCATTTACACATTAACCATTAATCAAAATGATGTCCCTACAGACTTACATGCAGACCAATCTGATAGCAGCACCTTCTCAACCCAGATACCCTTGATCAAGATGATCTCATTGTGTCAAAACTGATAAGAATTACACTAACACAGAACTAAGATTTTCAGAGTTGACACTGTAGTTCTTTTTCACACTTAATGAAACAAAGTTAGTATGATTTGATAGCATCTTCCTTCCCATGTATTTCCATAAGATCCTAAAGGTTCCTGAATTATGTTACTAGATATGATTAAAATATTTGCAGTTTCATAGCACTATGAAATACTTTGTATGTGTTTATATTACATGATATTTTTTGAATACATTGTAAACTGATTTTGCTGAAAACCTTCTGATGGCTGCCTGCCTTTAGGAGCTTTGAATTTGATTCCACTACTGCTTTACCAAAGTAGATGCCTGATTTATTTGAAGACAACCCGGGAAAGAAGAATCTGCTGAATACTTTCCCAAAAATCACTTAGCCCAAGATGTCAATTCACTTAATATTCATTTCAAGAAAGGATAAATTGTTTTCCAGAAATGTCCTTAAAGACAGGCTGGCTCTGCTAAGATGTTTTTGGAAAGTATAAACTTAGCATACTTAGTGAGTTAGAAGTGGAAGATGCATGAGGCGACAGGTAAAAGGCCATTGCATTACATTTCAGTGACTGTTATTTCATCCTAGGAATTGGTCAATATTATTCACTGAATCATTCATTTGAGTTATTTAATTCCTTGAGAGTTTCTCCCAAAATATATATGGAAACTTTAAAAAAAATCCTAACAGAATTTTTCAGTTTCAGTTAAATGTTTGTCAAACAGTGTTAGAAATAATTTTATTGTCTTGCAAAACATTTATACTATTTCTGATGACAAAATATAATTTCCTACATTTAGAGATGACATGCATGCTGATATGTTTTAAACTTATGGATGTAATTTAGTCTTAATGATTGTAATGATTCAGTTACTCTACTTCACAAATATAAAAATTTTCTAGAATAGTGGTAATTCTTTAAATTATTAAAAACGGTTTTATTTATTGATATAATCAGACAAAATTTGTAAATATAACACAAAATAATCTTTATATCTATAGTCTCTAATAAAAATCATATTCTGATTCACATTTAATACATTAATAAAATTCCTTATGAATTTTTGCTATTTGTCTTTAATTCCTAGATCTCTAATTGAAGTAAAAGTTTTGTTTTTCTTTGTGGAAATTCTAGATTTATTTTATTAAACTTCTGTCTTTGGATGAAGGTGCTTCTGATTGTAGACCACTTACTTAACATGCACAAGGCCCTGGATTAAATTTTTAGCACAACCATATATATATATTCATTTGATTTGTAGTATATATAGAAAGACCAGTTATGTAAATTTACCAAATCATAGCACTAAGTAAATATGGTATATTTAAAATTTCTTACAATCTCCTATGAGATTTAGATGATTATTAAATATGTCCCCTTAGACCTAGTATGATTAAATGGGCTATGGATGATTGAGAATAGGACTACTCAACATTTCAATCCCCAAGTATGTTATTAAATCATTAGAATGTTGATTAGAAAATACAGAAGCAAATCTTACAATACTCATTACTTAAACTTCAGTTGGTATTTATTGTGGTGGTTTTAGGCTAAGGAAGGGAAGTATTTTTATATAAAGGATAAAATTGGAAACATAAACTAGTCGTGTGCTAAAAGATTATTTTACTTGCTGACTTAACACATAAATCAGCGGCCTATTGCAACAAACCCTAAGAGAAAGTTGAGTGCAGCACAGCACTATTTCTTCTGGTAAAGCAAGTGCTGGCTTGTTAATAATGGAGAGAATGGTATCTTGCAAGCTGACCAGTCAAGCATTGAAGAAAAATGACTCAATATATTTTAAAAATCTGTGCAGTTTCTCTCCAATTATTTTTTAATGTGCCTTTTGAAAAATTGTCAGGAGTGAAAGTTAGCAGACAATTTTTTTATGACCATTACATTTTGTATCTTGTCAAATGATGGGTAGCAGAGTTCTGAATAGGAATACAGAGAAGAGGAAGGTCTGCAGGGTGGAACTGCAGATGACGGCTCGTGCACTTTTTGGACAGAAAGCAAATGGAAAAGGTGGTCTATAAATCAGAATCAAATGTCTTCAAATATGTGGACAACATGAACTGCTGTTGAGAACAGGATTTAAATTCAAGAAAAGCAATATTTTTATGTGCTCATATAGGAGCGAAACTCAAAAAAGTCAGTTTATTATGAAAAGATTTAGTTTACCTTGTGTTTCTTAATATTTTTGCCACTGTAAAAAATATACTGGAGGGACTTTTCATACCAATAGTAAAAGTTCACTTTGTCTTATCCATTTGCAATTTCAGTTCAAGATTATACAGACACTATTCTCTTAGACTTCTAAAAATGAAGCTGTTTGACAGTGAGAGTATGTGCTTAGGTACATGGCCTAACATTTGGCTAGCATCCATGGAAGAAAATGAGGGAACGGAATCTCCATACCCCTGTAGCAGGATTTATGGACCACCAGCCCCCAAATCATGAAATGGAGACATTATTAATTATGTATGCTTGGCCTTAGCTTAGCCTTGTTTCTAGCTAGCGTTTTTGTAACTTGAATTTAACCCATTTCTGTTAATCTATGTGTTGCCCCGAGTCGTCTTTATGTCATTTATGTCCTGTCCATCTGCTTTCTTGTTTCCTCTATTCCTGACTGGTCGGGCCCCCTTTTCTCTCTGCCTGCCAGCCTTGCCTGTCCCACCTATGCCTAGCTATTGGCCATTAAGCTTTTTATTACACCAATCAGATGCCTTAGGCAGGCAAGGTTAAACAGCAACAGATCTCTACATAGTTAAACAAATGCAACACATCTTTACATCATTAAACAAGTATTCTATTCCATGAAATTCCTTCATTGAGGACATTCTCTCAGTGACAACAAATCTCTTAGTAGATCTAGTCTCCTAGCTTTTCTACCTCCTTCTTATGATGCCACACTGGGTACTAAAACATTAATATCTGGACAATTAAGTGACATTTAATGCTCAAAATATAGCACCAGTTAAATGTTATATCTTTGTACTTATCATGAAAGATTTGTAGTGTTATTTTTAAATTTCTAAACATGCATATGTATCTGTATATAAACACATTTATATATTAATTTGCTTTTGAAAATAATGATAGTAAGAGTCTGATATAGTCTTATTGTGGGAGTATACATGGATTGGTTATACAATACCAAATTGTCAGCCTTGAAATCACACATACAGGTAACATTATACAGACTGAGCAGGTTTTATTTAGGAATGTATAGATGTATAGACATATACATGTACAAGAGTATTTCTACACTAATCCATTATATTTTAAAAACTATTATGAGGAATGAATTAAAGTTAGGATTTCTTGTTTAAAGTTAGAGAGACAAGATTTCCACATAGAATGATAATGTACTATCTAATAAGAAAATATTTGATGTTATGCCTTTGTAGATTAAAATTTCAATAATTTTCTTGTACTGCAAAAATTCAAATTGGTGGATGGTGATGAGAGAACTGTTTTAATAGGCCATGTATTTAATTATAAATTTGTCTCAAAAATACCAGATAAGCTTAAATAGTTTATGCTGTGGTCTTCATAAAATGTCTACAAAATAAGGCTAATATGTCCATTTTTCAAAAAATATTTTCACATTTTAGATGATTAATTTTCTTTTTGTTATATATACAGAAGTTAATAGGATTCACATTGATATATAGTTCAGTCTGCACCACTTGAACTAAGCTCACATTATTTTGAAGAAATGAAAAGATGATTGTTCTTACATGATTTTATCAAAGTGTAGCACAGATATAGTCTCGACTCCCCACCTCCTCTTGAAATACTATCTTAGAATTTCCCTCTCATTATAGAAAACCATAGTAAAAACTCATGTTCCTTTACAGGCAGTAATAGGAATAATTTAAGAAAAAACATGTATAGCTTCTAATAGTAATGATTTTCTTTTAAATTAAATTATAGACATAATATATAAAAAGAAATAAAGTGTATCTAATCAACTTGGCTTGTTCAGAATGTAAGTCTGTCATCTTTTGATTTTGGATATTATTTCAGATAATATGCCAAGGCAGATTTGCCTACTTAAATAACTACATTTACTTGCCAAACCTACACAACACATATGAATATTGATTGAGATCATTTTAGTCCCAATGATTCAAGTAAAAAATGTTTATGATATCACAGCATTAGAAACCAATGTGGTGTTTTTACCAATACTGATAATTTTATATCCCGTAACCATGTTTGGAAAGAGTCAAGGACAAGAACAAGCTCTCTTGTATCAATGACAACGAAAATGGTCACAGACTTATTCAGCATGTATTATAGAAAGTGTGAAGGTCTTAATATTGGATAGATCCAAGATTGTTTCTCAACAGAAACTCACTGAAATTTTATTTTTTTGAGAAATCTAACTTCACCTTCCTCCAACCTGTAATATCAGTATTAATATGAACAAATAAATACTATGTAGTGAAGACAGAGTATGATAATAATAATAAAGTCAGTAAGTACAGCATAAAGCCATAACAGAACAGGATTAGCCATTAACAAAAGCATTGCCAATATTTTGTATAAACTGGATAGCTAAGTGATTTTAGAATTCGTTGAAAGTCTTAAATTCAAATTTAGTTGTGTGAAAATCCAGCTACTTGTATAAAGGTGAGAGAACACACAAGCTCTCATGTTGCACACCTAAACTGCCATGGTCATAAAATGAGGCTAAATACTTTGCTAATCTTACACATGAAATAGTTATGTGCTTTAATATATATTCTTGTTGACATTATTTGAAGCTTTTCAAAAACAAGCTTCTACTTAAAAACAATGAATTATGGAAAACAAAACTGATTTTCATGTCTGGGTACATTACCGGGATACTACATAAAAGATAATCTATGGAAACTTTTTTTTTTTACTTTCTTTTTTTTTTCTTTTGCTTTATTATTATGTGTTTTAAATTTTATTCATCAGCCATGGGTTCCCCTGTCCTCCCCCCCTCCCGCCCCCATCCCCACCCTGCCCCTCTCCTCCATTCAGATGGCTCAGCCATTAAAGGCTAGGGTCACAACCAAAAATATGGAAACTTTTTAATCTTTTATGCTTTATGAATTTTGTACATTCATACACCCATTGTGTCAGAATTTGAAACTTTTCATCTAAATTCTAAAAGTTTAAGAAAAATGTTAAATATTTCTTGACAACCTATGCATTATGTAAACAAAAATGCTTCATGAGGCTATTACACTAAAATGGAAAATATTGTCCATTCAAGTATAATATTAACTAAAACATTTATTTTTAGCATTCTTTTGTTATTTGTGTTTGTGTGTGTGTGTGCAAAAGTGCATGTATGTGTATGTGTGTGTGTGTGTGCATGTGAGTATGTGTGTTTTATTTTTGTAACTGTGGAAACTAAGAAAGGGCAATAGATCCCCTGGAGTTATTGATGTTGTTAAATGCACTGGGGTCACAATGTAGTTAAATGCACTGGGGTCACAATGTAGTTAAATGAACTGGGGTCCTCTGGAAGAGCAACAAGCACAGGTGTGATTGCTGAGCTGTCTTTCCAGTCCCAATCACATTTATTGTACTATAATAGATATTTTAGAGCTTTTTAAATCTCTTAATATAGAACACAAATAATTAAAAATAACTTATACCAGTTAAGAGTCAAATTATCACATAAATCAAACATGAGAGAAATAAGATGCCTTTTTATTTTTTTTTGGTGGGTTCTCAAAATGCTTTACAAAACAAAATTGTAAGATGCATTATTTCTAAATACAATGTCAAGTTTGTGTAAAAAGGTTGTGTTTTGTCCTGTCACCACATTTGTATAAGAACTGGTTTTTTGTGAAAAAGAACCATCTGACAGCAAATACTCTCCTAGCTTGTGTTACTTCCACCTCAGTATCTATCACCTTCCTGGGTGTGTGCCCTGGCGCAGTGACTGAGGATCCTGCTATCAGAAGAGCCTCAGGTTCCATCGAATGTGTCCAGTCATTAGCTTGTAGTTCTTAATTTTGATAGTGAGCCTAGCCTTTAATGATTGAGCCATTTCTCCAGTCCATATTTCTTAATTTTTGATAAAAAGTTTTAGTCAGAGCTGTTATACAGTGACTTTGTTTTGAAAACCATATATATATATATAAAACTACAATTACTCTTTAATACTTCTATTTATTAAAATATTTTTTATTTAATTAGATAGCTTTGCTTGGTGACATAGAATGTGATGTATGTCAGTGGCTTTCAAAATTCATTGTCATGTCTCATTTGAACTTTGGGCAAATAGATCAACTGACATAGTAAGCAAATTATTAGGTACAGCTATGGGAAAGGAAATTGTACATACACTCATATGTGATATGCCCTAACATATATATTCATTTATAAAATAATACTATTCTCATAATAATTATTCAATGTAAATATATTTTTCTTAATAATAGCTACACTATTTTATTTTTACTTTTTTCATGTGACAAGAGGTATAATATCTCATCTTTATTTCTTTAATAGATATTTTGGAAAATATATTTTTTGAATCTTCAAATAAGCAGGCAGAAATATTTTAAATTCAGTATTTGAATGGCAAAATATTTACAGACAATAAAAATATAACTCTTGTGTTCTTTTAAAACTGTATTAATTAATGTTTCCTACATATCATAATTATAAGAAGGTAAATATCTAAAAGTTATTTTTAATACTAATTACCTGTCATTTTCAGATTGGTTTTTAGTTGTCTGTATTCATACAAACATGAATTTTTAAAATTTAAATTAAAATAAAACACATATATAATAAACTAAAAATTTTTATATATCTATTTATTAAAATAATAAATACATTCTATTGTTTTCTAAAAATTGATATTTTTCCAAAATTACAATTTTCTGAGGAAGTGTATTGATAAATCCATGCAAGTACAATTTAGCTTATGGTTTCAATTCCATAAAATTAATAAGACTTTAAACTGGGTAATTTTATGGTTGGAGGGATTACTCTAAAGCAGGAAATACTATAGTATAAGGGCAGGGTAAATTATAGAGAAAAAAAACCGGAATCAGATAGTTATGCACTGGAGAGAATAGCAAAATTATTTTAGATATTTATTTATGTCAGGTGATATCTGTAATTTTTATGTTTTCTCATTCTTGTGTGTGTGCATGTGTGTATGTGCGTGTGTGTGTGTGTGTGTGTGTGTGTGTGTGTGTGTGTGTAGATTTTATTTGACATGAGATCTTGTGTATACTCAATTTCTGTAACTGGTCATGGTCTCTCCTACCAGAACCTTGAAGAGTTAGCTGCTATACTGTGCAAATAAGCAAAATATACATATACATTTGTAATTATGTGTGCTCCTGTTGTTTTAATTACAATTCTTAAGTATTTATTTGACACTACTTGTATTATTTTTGCCTCACAGTCAATGATGTATTTTGTACAAAATGATTTCTAATTGTGTTAATTTTGTTTTAGCATTCAAGATAAGGAAAGAACTCCTAGAAAGCAGCATTAATCCTCTGAAAGATAATATGCTTTTTAAAAGAATAACTGCTCTCCACTTTTTAGTTTTGTTTCTCATGCATGAAACAAAGGGCAAGAAATTGCAGGCTCTCAAACAGAAGTTTAACAAGTGCCTCAGTAAACAGGGATGTCCCAACATGGTAAAAATGAAATATCAATTTCTCACCAATAAAACATCAGATTGATTTTTTTTTAATATAGGCGGAACATGATCCTAAAAGCTAAAAGGACTTTGGAAATAAACATCTAATAGATTTGCAAATAGGGTAGTGAAAATCAAGGTGTCTTATTTATTAAACTACCAGTACCACCACTTAAAAAAACAAAAAACAAAAAACAAAACAAAACAAAAAACAAACAAACAACAACAACAAAAAAAACAACTTGGAAATTAACCTAGCCAAGGAAAGGGAAAATCTTTATAATGAAAACTTTAAGAAACCAAGACTGAGAAAAGCACACAGAACATTTTTTTAAAGACATGAAGCTGGGGCAGAGAAGGGTTGTGTGATTAAAGAAGTTGGAAGGAGATGGTGTTGATGTAACCCAGACACCTTGCACACATGCATGAAATTTTCAAACAATTAACACAAGGAAAACAAATCTAGAAAAACTGGAAATAGCTGATTTGTGAGACTTATGGAGCCATACAAATGAGTGTTATAGTTTCTTTCTCTCTAAACCCACAGTTATTAATATTGGTGTTGAGTGCATGTCCTCTCAAAGCAGGAAAGGATCTATGTCTCACCTGTGTGAAAATACAAATTTAAATTATATTCCCATATCACCCATGTAACTAAACATCTTTCAAGATGTGAGAGTTGGGTGTTAGGAGTTTAGCTCAGTGTTAGAGGGCTTACCTAGCAAGCTCAAGGCCTTGGGTTGGTCCCCAACTCCTGAAGAAGAAAAAAAAAAGTAATATTTCTTCCTATCTATCTATCTTTCTTTTTTTTTTAGCCAACATATGAGGGCACAGAAAATGATATGGGTAAATTAAAGTTTGCTGCCATTGACATGAGCTACACATGACTTTCTCTGAAGGATCATTTTGTAGAAATAAATGAACTGATCTCAGAGCAATTGAACTTTGTGTAGGAAAAAGGCATTGGTTTCCTCCATACAGATGAGGCATGTGATTGTTTTGAGGTTGAGTTAGGCACACAGCTACTGATTTATTATGTATACCTCATACGAAGTGCTCTGTGCAATGCAAATCTAATTAGTGTTCTCAGTGAATATGAGAAGGGGGACAAGATTTGAAATAAAGTGAATAAATAATATTTCAGTAAGCTTTGCTTTCCCCATAATACCGTGAAAACTTTAAAAGTATAGTTTAACTCATATATTTTTAGGGAAAAATTGTACGTTAGCTTACAGTAGGAAATACTTACTTTAATAGAAAATGCATGAGAAAAGATTTTTTTGAGTTTATTTTTCCCTTACAAACTGAAATCAAGGAATGTGGAAGTTTCACAAAAGTTACAATTGAAAAGGGAGCTGGAGACTGGGGTAGCACACAAGTCACAACAGTACAGGTAATAATTTCCTGTGCTGTTACACAGCCTTGGTGGCTCTGGCTGCAACAGTCATCAATTCAAAAGAGGAAATAAGGAGATTAGAATGAAAGGAAATGGAAGAAGTCAGATATGCAGGCAGAATTCAATTATTCAAATTAGAATTTAGCCAAGATACCTTGGTAAACGTGTGCAGGTTGGGGAAAGCATTGTTGGAATATGTGATGCTATCAAGAAACCTCTAACTGTTGCTTATTTTATAAAGACTGGGAGAGACTGAAAATCCCTAACTGAAACTACACTCTTATCAGCTTCAGAATGACATGAAATTTCATTAAAATATCCTTTGAGCATATCTGTTTTGTTTATTGAATAGATTAATAATTTTGTCAAAAATGATGAAATTACATGAATATACATATTCTTAATGGATAATGTTTAATATAATTTATATTATTAATGGATTACATCCATCATTAATACATAAATATATTTATCTTTTCATAGATAATAAGACCAGATCTTATTACCTCTGGTTTTTGGCTACGCTAATCTGATGTCATGCCATGTTAATGTTGAGGGGACATAAAAGTATAAATATCCAACCGTTAGAATAAAAAAATGCAAAATTGTAGCATATTGACTATGAATAGCACTAATGCAAAGCCATATTACATCCATGGAAACCATCAACTAGGAGTGATAAAATAGATCAAAGAAATTGTATGTTGATATAAATAGTTGGAAAGAGTAAAAAAATTCCAATCAAAGCTGCAGAATAATACAGAAGTACCTAAAGAAAATGGTAGCAGAGTTCATACCATCCTGATAGTCTAGATATTGAAATAAATTTACCACATTGGACATTATGAAAGATTTTCTAAATTTACTTTTACACTATTACCTACTAATAATATCCTAGGGAGTATACACACAGACATGCACACTCAGACTGCTAAATGTACTAGCAACTATGATTTATTATTTCCATAGTTGTGAATGACTATACACTTCATGGTTCTACAGACAGAAATGGTAGCTGAATCATATTTTCTGCTTTAATATATGATTGATGTCTCCATTTCTCAGACATATGACATTATTCTACTAATGTCCAACATTCATTTTGTTCACTGCAACCTTACTTTCAAAACTGCCACAAATATACACAAGTCAATGACAGATTAATATTCAAACATTGCACAAAAACAAATATTTTCTATAGAAGTATAAGTCATGTTTCATTTTTTCATATGTGAAATAATAGCTAATTTTCTCAAGTTGGTAGGAAAATTACTGTTCATAAAAGTAACTATTACTATTTGTAGAAAATATGAAATATTGTAAAAATTATATTTATATATTCAACATAAGTTAATGCTACTGACTATAAACTGAATATGAAAGTAGGAGAGAAAAGTTTGCTAAAAACAACATTCTAAGACATTCTTTCATTGCTAAACTAGAACTCCAGTTACATATAGAAATATTGTACTAATCTCCAAGTTAACTAGGTTAGAGATCACTAGATAACTTGCATATTGGTTTATAAAATTTTAAATTATTGTATTGCTCTTAATACTTTCCAAAATACTATACAGGGTTGGCAATTTGATTTAAAAAAGGCTTGTCATTATCAACATTATCAGTCTTCAGTTCCAGTTTCTACATACCCAGATAGTCTTATGGGAAGCAAGATGTCAGACAATTAAACATTTATTTTTTAAGATATAAAGATATAATAAAGTAAGATATAAGAAGATAAAACAAAGACCATCATATCCAAGTTGGACAAGGCAAATCATCAAAAGGCTTTTATCCCAAGTGAAGGCATAAGAATCAGAGACCCAATTGTCCTCATGCTCATGAATCCCCAAAAATCACTAAACAGAAAGCCATATATAAATGCAGAGGACATGTTACAGACCCATGCAGTCCCTGTCCATGCTGCTCTCATCTACATGACTTCATACGGTCTTTACCTGGTTAATTTACAGTGTCTTGTTCTCCTGGTGCCTTTTATCCCCACTGACTCTTACATTATTTCTGCCTCCTCTTCTGGGGGTTTTTCTGAGTTCTGAGGGGAGAAATTTGATGAGGATATCCCATTCACAGCTGAGTGCTCTGAGGTCTCTCTTTCCGTGTGTGTGTGTGTGTGTGTGTGTGTGTGTGTGTGTGTGTGTGTGTGTGTGTAGTATCTAGCTGTGGCTACTGATGAGATGTTTGAAGGGCATGTCTAACCATTGACATTGAGACACAACATTGTAATCTACAGTTTATGTCAATAACTATTCTATAAAAATAAAGAATATATATATATATTCAATTTCATCTAAGGAAAGTAGTTTCCCACTGATAAAGTTTAAATGCACATCTCTACTTAACATCCTAATTATGATGTAAATTGTCCAAGATAACAATGATAGAAATAATTATATATTTATCCCCAAATATCCATATATCTTTCAGTCATACAGAAACACTGCAAGTGTCTGTGGTGTGAAACCTTGTGCATCCTGGCTAAGCCCAGTGTGCCTGGATCTGCTGACTCCTCATGGGAGACCTTGATTTGGGAGATGTGGGGATGTGGGGTGGCTTGGGAGAGAGGGCTGGAGGATGGGAGGAGGTAGGAGGTGGGATCTATGGGTGGTATATGTAGAGTGAGTAGAAAAATTCTTATTAAAGAAAAATGAAAAAGAAGTATCAATATATTTCTACAATGCTTTAAGTATAAACTGCTAAGGCATTACATCTACCAAGGTAACTGCTGTGTTAAT
The DNA here is from genome assembly GCF_903995425.1 of Onychomys torridus. NCBI lineage: Eukaryota > Metazoa > Chordata > Mammalia > Rodentia > Cricetidae > Onychomys > Onychomys torridus. The sequence continues at coordinate 46,114,603 of NC_050453.1, read as the reverse complement.
AAGTTAAAAAGTGCCTGAGCATATGAAGTAACACCAGGAATTTGTCTTTGGGAATGACCCTTGCATATAAAAGACAAGGTTTTCCTGAGTTTGTCTGTTTTGAGTTCTTTCCTGGTATATTCCTAACTATGGTGCAAAATTTTGATCAGACTGAAAGGCACCACTGTTCAACCTCTTAAATCAATATTACTAATATCATGTATGGCTGGAGAGATGGCTCAGCCATTAAAGGCTAGGCTCACAACCAAAAATATCATGTAAGTGTACTTTGTCAGTATTTCTAGTATGTTGTGAGTGAAGAAAAACTTGAAACAAAAATTCAGAATTGTCCAAATTAGTGAATTAATTAAAATTATTTCAGAGCTGTGCATCTATAGCACTGAAATATGGCCTATTGTCCCATCATGATGAACAAGGGCCTCTGAAAGGCAATATGGCTTTTAATGAGTTCCTCCAGTGTTGAATGGAGACAGCGACAAATCAACGCTGGAGTATAAGCACACTGAGGGGCTCTGTGGAATTTCTAATGATTCTGATATATATGGTGAATTTGAAAGAGGGTAACATAAAGAATATGAATGTGAAAGTTTATACCTATCAGGGAAATTTGAATCTCAAATTTATAGAAAATCCACAGAGAGAAAGAATCTTCATATCATAGGAAGAGGACACCACAAATATTCAGAAGCAACTAGTGATGATGCTGATATTACTTTAGAAGAAGGAGAAATAGTCTAGTTAGTCACAGCAGACTTGAGGAATATAATAAATTTATTTGTTTATTATTTTATTTTATTAGTTTTTAATATTTTATTCTTTCACCTTCCTCTTCTCCTCCAAGTCTCTCCCTCCACCACCCCCACCCCCAGCCAATCCACTTCTACATTTTTTTCTGTTTAGGAAAGGGCCAGTCTCCCATGAATATCAACAGAACACCGCATATCAAGGTGCAGTATGCCTGAGCATCTCCTCATGTATTAAAGCTGGGCAAGGTGATCCAGTATGGGGAGTAGGGTCCCAAAAGCCAGTACAAGTGTCAGCGACAGGCCCTGTTCCCACTGTTAGGAGTCCCACAAGAGGACAAAACTACACAACTGTAACATACATGCAGAGTGCCTAGCTAAGGCCCACGCAGGCTCCCTGGTTGTCATGTCAGTATCTGTGAGCCCCTATGAGACCAGGTTAGTTGATTCTGTAAGTTTTCTAATAGTATTCTTGACCTCTCTGGTTTCTTCAATCCTTCCTCCCCTTCTTCTGCAGGATTCTGCCTAATGCTTGGCTGTGGATCTGCCCGTTTTCATCAGTTACTGGATGAAGCCTCTTTGATGAAAATTAGGATAGGCACCAATCTGTGTATATAGCAGAATATTGTTAGGCATCATTTACATTAACATTTTTCCCCTTGAGTCTTGTTTGGTTCCATCCTAGCTATCTGTGTAGTCCAGCCTGTGGATCCTCATGCTCCAAGAAGTATTAAAGATGGGCTTACTCTAATGTCATAGGTTTTAATCTAGACTTGTCATTGCTTGGTCACTCCCTCAATATCTAGGCCATTCTTACCCAGCACATCCCATGACAGAACAGACTGAAGGTTGAAGGTTATCTTCTTGGATTGGTGTCCCACTCACTCTACTTGAAATATTACCTGGTCATGGGAATTAAACAGGCTTCATGTCTGCTGTTGCTAGGAGTCTTAATTGGGGTCCTCCTTATAGACTCCTGGGAGATGCTCCCCCTTTCTAATAGTCTCTTTCAGTACTTTCCCTCCTACCCACAATATGATTGCTCATGTTCCCATATCCCCACCAATCCTCAGTCTACTTTAAGAAATCTCTTCTATTTCCTCCTCCCAGGGATATCCAAGAGTACCCCCACAAACCCTCTTTGTTACCAAGTCTTTCAGGGTCTGTGGGTTGTAGCATAGTTATCCTTTATTTTACAGCTAATATCCACTTATATATGTCTGTCTTTCTGGGTCTGGGTTACCTCACTCAGGGTGATTTTTGTCTAGTTCCATCCATTTCCCTTCAAATTTCTTGCTATCCTTGTTTCTAACAGGTAATTAACACTTCATTATATAAATGTACCACATTGCCTTTATCCATTCCTCAGTTAAGGGAGACCTAGGTTGCTTCCAAGTTCTGGCTATTATAAATTAAGCTGCTAAGAACATAATTTAGTGAGTGTAGTTATGGTATCATTGGACATCCTTTGGGTATATGCCCAAGAGTACTATGGCTGGCACTTGTGGTAGATGGATTCCCAGTTTTGGGCAAAACTGTATAAAGAATCAACAAAGAAATATTGGCAAAGTGAATATAAGAACAAGTCAAAAAGATGATCTACCATGAACATGTAGGCTTCATATCAGAGATGCATGAATGGTTCAACATACAAAAATCAGTCAATGTAATCCACCATAAAAGCAAACTGAAAGGAAAAGAAACATCATCATCTCATTAGAAGCTGAAAAAAAAAAAAAAACTTTAACAAAGTCCAACATCCATTCATGAAAAAAGTCTTAGAAAGATCAGGGATACAAGGGATATAATTAAACATAGTAAAAGCAATATACAGCAAGCCAATTGCCAATATCAAATTAAATGCGAGAATCTCAAAGACATTACATTAAAGCCAGGAGTAAGACATGGCTGTTTACACTTTCTATATCTATTCAATATAGTACTTGAAGTTCTAGCAAGCACAATATGACATTTGAAAGAAATCAAGGAGAAGCAAATAAAAAAGGAGGAAGTCAAAGTATCATTATTCACAGATATTTTAGAATATATATGAGACCCCAAAAGCTCTACCAGGGAACTCCTACAGCTGATCAACAGTTTTAGTCAAGTTCCTGGGAACTAGATTAAATTAAAAAAATCAGTATCCTCCTACATACAAATGATTGATGGGCTGAGAATGAAAAAAATCAATACCCATTATAAATACCTCAAATAATATTCAATATCATGCTGTAGCTCTAACAAAGAAAGTGAAAGACCTGTATGACAAGAGCTTCAGATATTTAAAGAAAGAAATTGGAAATGATATTAGAAGATGAAAAGATCACTCCACCCATGCTCCTATATCAGTGGGATTGACATAGTAAAAATGGCCATGTTACCAAAAACAATCTACAGATAACCATTAAAATCCTAACACAATTATTTATAGACCTTGAAAGAGTAATACTAAACATCATGTAAAAACAAACAAAAACCAAGATACTTAAAATAATCCTGTATAATAAGAGAATTTCCAGAGCTATCACCATTCCTGATTTCAAACTCTATTATAGAACTACAGTAATAAAAACTGCATGGAATTTGAATAAAAACAGGCTGAAGAGTCAATGGAATTGAATCAAAGACCCAGACAAAAATGCACACACCTTTGGACAACTGATTTTTGACAAAAGCTAAAAGTATACAATGGAAAAAAAGAAAGAATTTTCAACAAATAGTGCTGGTCTTATCATGTGTTGGCATGCACAAGAATGCAAATACATCCATATCTATCACCCTGCACAAAACTCAAGTCCAGCTGGATGAAAGATCTCAACATAAATCCAGATACACTGAACCCAATAGAAGATAAAGTGGGAAAAGGCCTTGTGCACATTGGCACAGGATAACAATAGCACAGACACTAAATCAACATTTAATAAATGGGACCTCATGAATATGAAAAGTTTCTTTAGGGCAAAGGACACCGTTAAAAGGACAAAATGGCAGCCTATAGAATTGAAAAAGATCTTCACCAACCTCATATCTGACAGAGGGCTATTTTCCAAAATGTATAAAGATATCAGGAAACTATGTATTAACAATGCATATAATTCAATTTAAAAATGGGTTACAGATATGAACAGAGATTTCTCAACACCATATACTATTTTTTAAATGAAAGCTATAGTTTTCCCAAAACATTATGAACTTACCCAAATACTATTACAAGATAATAATTATTATTATTTTTAAAAGAAAAGTTGCTTTGTATTAAGAAAAGATAGTCCGTTCTTGGAGAAGGAAGAAATACTCCAAAGACTCTAAAGTTAATGCCTTTATACTATACAAGATATATATATATAATTACATGGGCAAGTCAGATATGATAATTTCATTTGTTTTTTATTATTGAGGAGAAGTAAATTTGATATGGTCAGTCTTTCAGAGGCAGAAAAACCTTAAGTGATACTTGGAATAATTGGGCATTAGTATCTTTAAATTCATTCTTAATATCAGAAACAATTGATTAAGTGAAATTTTAGTGCATTTTGGCAGTAAAACTCATGTGTTGATACAGAGAGTGATGATAATTTAGGATGAAGAAGAATTTCAACTATGAAATTGTATAGGTTAATGGCTGTTGATACAATGTTTTTATGAAATTAAAGAGTCCATGTATGAGATCCACTCATAGGATCTTAAAAGTATGGCATGTTTTTAAAAATTACCTGTAAATCTGGAATAATCACTCATTCGTTCAAGACATATAAGGCCAGGAAAACATAATCATTGTCTCCTTTTCAAATACAGAAATTCTAGCAGATTCAGGCACTGCCAGTGTTCCTACATCTCATGGCAGATATTCTGCAAACAGGGAGCTCAGAGTCCAAGCTAACCAAACCTAAAATTAATATGCCCCATGTAAAAACTATTTGATGTACTTATTTGATTTATTGAGGACATAAATGTGATTTTTGAGACTGTATATCATTATTTAAAGGCAGAGTTTACTAGTCCAATTTCTGCTGAGGTGGCATTGAAATATTAGAAAAGGTGAACCCTTAGACTAAATTCTTTAAAATTTTCTGTTGTTACTAGTGATTATTATTTCTACTGAAAAAGCATTCATTCAAGAATTGTTTTCATGTAAGCACAAAGTCATGAGGGATATCTGTATTGAAAATATTGTAGCTTGTTTATGGACTCCGGTTAATGAAAGTCTGTAGTAGAATATGAAAATCAGCAACCTTGTGTTCAGAGTGACCAATGTGCATATTGTTCCAATGAATACATGTTCATGGTAAAATTTTTAAAATGAAATGACATGTTAATCAAATGTTTGTTCACCTTATAGGTACCTCTAAAAACATTCTTAACTGACAGGAAAAAAGAAAGTAATGAAGCTTTATGTGACCAAAAATGGGTTTAGGAATTCATTTATAAGTAAATAGTGAAATACAGTCAAACAATAATAAATGTAAGTGTATTTTATAAATAGTTTAATTGAGATTGCACCACATGGAGTGATAATGCTTTCCCAAGGAGCTCTGGACTAAATAACAAGAATCCCAGTAACAGACTGGGAAACCTCCAATCAAGTTTGTCAGGAGAATTAAGTAAAACTTCAAAATGTAAGGGGTTTTTCTGTTGCCTTAGCTTGCCTCCTAGAAGTTGAAAGTAAGTCCTTACCTACTGTGGGAGAAATCACACACTCCTAACACAGAACTCAGAACATCTGAGCAGTATCTGACCTCAAAGTGTCTTTCCTGAGATCAATCTCTTATAGTATTTGGATATCTGTGCTTCTGGCATAACTAAGTCATCATTCATAAACATTCCTGTCTTTGGATTTTTCATATTCATAATGTAGGCTTTTAAATTACAGAACAAAATTCATAGCCATTTATGGTTTCTAAATCAAGAACTATGCCATGAAATGCCTTTTCTATAATGATATTTCTAAAAACAAAGTGGAATTTACAGATGAATTTCTAAAAATTTTGTAATATAATGTTACTACTTTTTTCGTGTTTTTTTTTTGTTTTTTGTTTTTTGTTTTGTTTTGTTTTGTTTTGTGTTTCTGAGACAGGGTTTCTCTGTGTAGCTTTGCGTCTTTTTCCTTGAACTCCCTTGGTAGCCCAGGCAGGCATCGAACTCACAGACATCCGCCTGGCTCTGCCTCCCAAGTAACACCAGGCCGGTGTTACTACTTTTTAATGTATGATACATGTAACTTGAAGATATATGACCTGAGGAAAGAATCTTATCATTGGATTTCAAATCATTTCAGGGTGATCAAACATGAGTTGTACATTTTGTGTAATCCCCTACAAAGACTTTTGAAATTGAATATTCATCACTTATATGATGCACTATTTTTTTAATTGGAAATAGATTCTTCTCTCATACAATACATCCGAAGCACAGTCCCCCCCCTCTCCACTCCTCTGAGCCAAACCCCCCTCCTCACAGCTGCTGTCTCCCCTACATCCTCTTTCCTGTTGTTTTCTTTCAGAAAAGAGCAGACCTTCCACAGCCAAACATGACAGAACGATATAGACAGTGAAACCTTTCTCACTCTTATCAAGGACGGACCAAGCAGCCAATAAGAGGAAAAGATTCCTACGAGCAGGCTAAGGAGGCACAGACACAGTCCAGAGTAAATTTCAAGATGAGACATGGCATGAAAGTCAATTAATCTAAATTTTTATTTTATTTTTAATTAAAATGAAACTTTTGGGTATTACCCGTCCTGCTCCTCCTTCTGTTCACTGCCATGACCTCCCTGCCCTTACTCTCTCACACTTTCCCGGTCCCATTTTATTTTATTGTTATTGTCACGCACCCAACTTATAAATACAACCTGCAGAGTTTATTTAGCATTGTTTGTGTGAATACGCATTGAGGCCTCTTGGTATTGGATAAGCAATTAAGGAGCTCTTGCCTGGGGAAGAGCGGTTTTCCCTCTCCTGCTTGTCCACAATTCCCTGTAGCTCTTAGTGTAGGCCCAGTGATGCGCCCTCTCACATCAGCATTTGCATTGAGGTTTTCTTATTCAGATTATTCAGGTTATGTTTAGGCGACCATATTGTTGAGATTTCCTGGATATAGCTTTTATTGACGTTTTTAGGAGAAATTTCAGCAATGGGCTACCAAGTACTCTTGCTCCTTTGATCTTTTTGATCCCTCTTCCATGATGTTTCTGAAGCTTGTTTTAGGCTTTTTTTTTTTTTTTTTTTTTTTTTTTTTTGTAAGTGTAATAGTAGGAACTGGGCAACCATTCTCAAATGTCCTGAACATTTTAAACAGTTATGGCTTTCAGTTATGAGTTCAATCTGCTACCAAAAGAAACTTTTCTGAGTAATGAGACATACTTGTCTATATGTAAAAGAATACACATATATAATTACCTTAGTTCCAATAAGTGGTAGGTAGTAGCTATAGATAACTATGTTATGATTAAAAAATAGTGTGCAAATAGTTATAAATTGAAAACAAGAGTGTCTAATAAGTAAGTATATATTATCCATTTTATTTGAAGGATGGAAATCATTTCACTACCTAAGAATCCACTAATGTAATCTACCCTTATAATCAGAAAAGGAAAAATTTGATCCTATCATTTGACACTGAGGAAAATGTGTGAAAGGGTCAGTGATGTAGGTATTCTTCCATTTGGTTCAGTACAGTGGTTGCCCTTCACCAGACATTTCCAACACTCATATTATTTACAACACATTTTAACACTCACATAAAATTTTATATTTTCCTAACTATGGAATAAATGCTTTTTATCATTTACCATTAATACAAGTACACACAATTTATGTTGTATATAACTTTATGACCCCAAAACATGCTCCATGCAAAAATGACTGTAAAAGTATTAAATTCATATTTACAACATAATAAATTATCATAGATTGTTTTCTTGATGAAATTGAGTTGTTTCTTTGTAATGCATTCATAGGAAGAGTTGCAGCATTCAACCTTTGAGTTAACTATTACAATTACTCTCTATACTCCATAAAGAGTTTATAGTTATAGCACTTAGGAGTCTGTACTAATCCTGAATGATCTATTGTACAGCACACACTGTGATGAAATTCAGACTTTTCATGTGAATCTGATTATTTTATTATTAATTCAAGACAAGACAGTACAAAAGGTGTACATCATGTTGATTCATGATGAATAATCTTATTATTTAAAATTATCTTAGAATTGAATGATACTTTTTGTGGGAGGAAATACAGTCAAAAAATTTTATTTATTGCATTAGTCAGAAAAGAATATAACACAGTGTTATCAAGTATTAAGCAATGAAGGTGACTTCTGATTTAAGTTCCAAGATCATAAAGGAAAATGAACAGATGGAATCACAGAATAATACTAATGAAATATCTCCTGGCATAATTAACTAAACAAAAGCTATTTCAGAACATAGAGATTTAAGAAGAATAAAAGTAAGAATAAGTTAATGATAAAAGGTGCTAGCTGAAAGAAACCACCTTAAAAAATACACTAGGCACTCACATGTAATATACTTGCAGTATCAAACACTGTTTCTAACTATCTGTTGTTTTGTTGCATGATAATGATATCAAATGATGAAAACAGATTATGAGAAAGGTTGTACATCTAATTGATCTTGTGGTCTTTTTATTTATTTAGTAGTTCCTCTAAGTATACTGGCAATTGAATTTATAACAACACAAGCATTCTACTGTTGAAATACATTCTCAGCCACTTTGTACATTTTAATGAAATGTCAGAATCATTTTTATTAATGTGAAAATTATGAAGAGTTGGTTAGATAGCTTTCATTCACTTTTAAGAATCTCATAAATAAGAGACCTCTGCAAAATATTTTTTTGCCTTTCTTTGTCCAAATATGTTTTCATTTAAAACAAATATGCTGAATATTATATGAGTATACATTAGATTACATTGATCTAATTCAATTTTAAACATGTTTTATAATTATTATATTATAATATCTATTATATCTATTATATATATATATATATACTTTTCCTCAAAACCATATTTGTAATTTAATAAGCCCATTCCATTATAATAAGATTTAACAGTGAATTTTTAGCCCTATTGAAGTTGAATTAAACACGGATTTATATACTCCCAAGCAGTTATAAAACCTGGGAACAATAAATCAAGAAAAAGTTTCAAATTTTTGATATCAGAAAATGATTCAGTCTGTTCTCTATGAGAAATGCCACAAAAGGTCATAAACCCACCTTTTTTTTTTTTTTTTTTTTTTTTCAACATGACTTTCCAGGCTTCTAGGGAGAAAATGAGTCTTTAATTGAGAAGACAGCTCTGCTGGTCTAGAGGCCAATGTAGCCACAGATTTCACTAGTCCAGCAATGTTCATAGGTATGCAGGGAAAGAAAGGAAGTGTTTCTCTGATGAACATCAGAATGTCCCTGACGAACAGCAGAATGTCCCTGAGGAATAGCAGAGTGTCCCTGCACAACTCCACATCAAGAACACAATTCTCACTGCATTGGTGCTAGAGTTTGCTGTGAGAGGCCACACATCTAGTTCGTGACACACTTCAAAAAAAGGAACATGTGAGATTGTCAGGAGCCCATGTGGAAAATGTCATGTGCCAACTAGCTTTAACTGATGGTCAAAGATGGTTATTAGCCCAGCAGTGGCATCAAATGAGCTTGAAAATATGGACCCCTGCAATGCCACACACAAGCACTAGGAAGTCTCAGAAGTAATGTGTCTCCAATTCTGTGTGAAGCAAAAACAGATTAAAATTAATTAATTAATTGATTACAATAACAGCAGCAGCAACAAATGGGCAAACATTAAGTAAAACAGTCATTAGTGCTTGGTTTATTTTACATAACAATTCCAACGAGTGCAGCTACTGATGGACATCGGTTCAGTCGTTTCCTGGGGGAGAAGAAAGGGGAGCATGGAGACACAAAAGAGCACGAAACTGAAGGTGAGTATGAACATCATTGTATAAGGAGAACCTCACAAGTGTATCTATGAGATAACGTTTAATAATTTTCACATGTAGAATGTGTGAAGTTAATTATGTGTACTTTTTGTCTTAGGGCACCTTTAGAGGTCCTGACCTTTGGGATATGCTAAGAGGTTAGAAGAAATTTAGGAAAGAGAGGAATGTATTGGATTAATAATGAAATATACATTTGACATCATCAAATAATTCAACTTGACCATGATTTTTTGTTAAAAATTTTAAATTTGTTCTCAGCATAATGTAGGAAACCTAACCCGCCTCATGTAATGCTTACCAGTGTGGTGATTCTATGCAGCAAGCTACATACAACACAGAATACAGTAGCAGTTTTAAAAAAGAACGCAAAATACCTTTAATAATTTCCTTTGAAATTCTTCTGTTTTTTTTTTTCTTTTTAAAACCTTTATAGATTTGTTTTGAAGAGGCAAGTACAAAAATGAACAAACAACTTGCGGGAATTTTCTTTCCTTCATACAAGAACTTCAGGGATGGATCCCGGATTATCAGGTTTAAAAGCAAACTTCCATACCATCTACTTAAACATCTTGTCAATCCTGTGTTTTCTAGTTTGTCTGTCTGTTTATTTGCCTGAGTTCATGAACTATATTTCATGGTTAAATAAACAACCACAAATATAAACTAATGACTAAAGTATTAAGAATGTAATACATGGGACTGGACTCGGCCCTCTGCATAAGTGAGACAACTATGTAGCTTGATCAGCTGAAGGGGTCCCCTGGCATTAGGGTCAGGATCTATCCCTGGTGCCTGAGCTGGCTTTTTGGAGGCCATTACCTATGGTAGGACACATTGCACAGCATTGAGGGGGGAAGGGGGGGAAGCAGGGGGAGAAACTGGGGGGGGGGGGCTTTGGACCTGGCTCTACTGAATGTTCCAGGCCCTGCTGACTCCCCATGGGATGAGGCCTTGCCTTCTTGTAGGAGGGAATAGGGAGTGGGCCGGTGTGAGGGAAGACTGGAGGGGCGGGAGGGGGGAAAAAGGGGATCTGTGATTGGTATGTAAAATGAATAGAACATTTCCTAGTTTAATTTTTTTTTCATGTAGCAGATCTTAAGACAGATGGACTGAAACACCTCTCGTGTTATTTTAGGGCAGTGGTTCTCAACTTGTGAGTCACCCAATCCTGCATATCAGATATTTACATTATGATGTATTTGACAGTATCAAAATTGCAGTTATGAAATAGCAATGAAATAATTTTGTGGGTGTGGGTGACCATAACATGAGGAATTGTATTAAAGAGTCAGAGAATTAAGAAGGTTGAAAACCATTGCTTTAAGGTGATATGCTAACAGCTGCTAGTGTCCTCATACTCAGAAGGTTTATTTTTTTTAACATATATGCCTCAGATGTATGATTTATTACTTTGTTATGTAGGCATTGCTACAGTAATTATGATATCATGTATAAAATTAGATTTTGAGCTGGAATATTTGTTTCTATTTCATGTGAATACCTCAATGTAGTATTACTAAACAACAGAAAATAAAAATAATAATCATAAATTATGCTGCATTCAATGGCTCTCCCAGGGCTGGAAAGTTAAGTAATAATATTCTGCTTCTTTCAAGAGACTCTTTTCTTTTCTCTTGTGTATCATAAAATTGGACTTTTTAATATATCTAATGGTTCTTAATATGCTTAGGATAAAGTAGTACCCATGGGAAGTAGTGTAAGAATTACAGACTACCATTTCTAATACAGAGAATATTGCTTGAGAAGGTATAGAGACTATAAAATACCAAAGAAAATTTAAATCTTAACACAGATAAGCAGATTGGTGAGTTATCAGAATTTTCAATCATTATTCTTTCAATAATATTAAAGAAGTACTATGACTTTATTAAAATCTCTTCAATAAAAAGGGGCTATTGTGAGTTTTATAGTTCTTTCATTAATGTAAGTATTAAAATGGTGTCAACCTTTTAAGACACTGAATTTAAAGCTATGTATAGCAAAAGAGGACAATAAACTGACTATGAACAGGTGTGCTCAAAATAATATTTGACAAATAGCTCAAATAATTTATGTGAATTGCATCTTTATCATTTCAAGAAAAAAAGAAAGATAAGGCAAAGAAAAGAACTGCATAAAAGATGGACTAGAAAATGCCCAGGAGGTAGATGCCTAGCCTAACAAAACTGAGTCCTAGTTTTTAACAATACGTGTTATTATGTAGGATTATTACAAGGGAGCATATGTCTACTCACCTGGAATAGGGAAGAAGGGCAGAACAATGTAAGTTATCGAAGTCCTAGTTGCTGAACCAATGAGTTTCATTAGGGCTACTTGCTGGAGTAGAAATTACCGAAAGAAATCTACATAAAAAAATGTCACCCAAGTATAGAGTTAAGAGTACATGAAAGTAGGAAATCTGTAACTCACAGAACAAGTTTCAGGCAGATTGGCAGGATAGAGAGTACTTCAGGAAGTATAAATATTTCACTTCTCTTCTAGTAAGTCCAGCCTCTCTACGAACCTTGTCTAGACTGTCCTGATTGTTTATTGCTCATATAAGTTTAAGGAAAGAGAGTGTCAGTGAAGCTATTTGCTCTCAGTGATTTCTTGAATCTCCTCAATGGTTTCTTTTTTGAGTCGTAAGCAACACCCATTTAGGACATCGTTAGACTAAAAGAACTACCTTGAGGATGAAATGCATAATCATTCATAGTGGAAGTTGTCATACAAAATATAGGTTTCAATTTAAATAACTAAAATAATTAATAACAGTATATAATAGACTATATATGTATAAAATCCAGTACAGATAATATATTATGTGTATTTCTAATCATCCAAATTTTTTCTTTCTCAAAAATCAAATATAAAACCAATACAACAAAATCCCATAAAACCATGAAAAAATATAAACATAACCCCCCCCCCAAAAAAACCTGAACCATAACAAACAGACAAACAAATAAAAAAACTGTTGAGTCCATTATATGTTGCTCAACTACTCTTGAACATGAGGCCTGCCAGGAGTGTTTGATATACATAGTTTTACCTTCACCATTCATTCATTTTTTGAATATTAACAAAATAGAATATAATAAGGTATAATTTTAAAAAAAACAACAACTATCATTTTGAGGACCACACAAACCAATGGAAGGAAAATGGCCCAAGAATCAGATACCCATTTTTTTGAGAATTCAGAAATCCCATAAAACACTAAACTGGAAGCCATACTGTAAGTGCAGAGGACCTGATGCAGACCCTTGAAGGCCCTGTGCATGCTGCTTCATTTTCTGTGAGTTCTTATGCACTTTGCTCATGTTGATTTAGAGGGCCTTGCTTTCTTGTCATCCTCAGCCCTCTAACTCTTACACTCTTTCCACCTTCACAGAGGACCCTGGAGATGGAGGGGAGGGATTTGATGGAAACACACCATTTAGCGCTGAGTGTTCCAAGATGGCTACTCTCTATGTAATATCTGGCTGTGAGTATCCATATTTGTTCCCATTTGCTGCATAAGGAAACTTCTTTGATACTGATCTGTGAGTACAGAAGAATATCATTAGGAATTATTTTTTTTACTACATTTTTCTTTCATTTTTGAGAACAGTATTATTTGTTTTACCCTAGGTCCCTTGGCTATCCTGTATCAAGGTCTTGGTCACCCAAATAGTAGCATGTGTTCCATCTCGTGGAGTTTGCCTTAAGTCAAATCATGTATGTATATGCCTCAAACTAAAACACCTATATGTTATAGACTTGTTAAATTGATATTAAATTATTAAAAAATTAACTTTGCTTAAAGTAAAAATAAATCAGTTAAATAGGAGAGAGATTCTAGGAGATAGCATACAGAATAATGCACATGATTAAAACAATGGGTTGCATTCTTGGAAGTTGTGAGGAAAGTATATTTTAAATATTCATGAAATAGAAGATAATTACTCAAGGCATTGCATATTAATTAGCTTAACTTAATCACATATATATATATTTCAATGCCTCTTTTACTTTATAATTCTATATAATCATTGATTTTAAGAATAGGGCAAAAGTCATTAAAATATATAAATATAAATATAAGAACAATATAAATATAACAACAAATAAATCAAAAAACATTTTCATATGTAATCACCAAAAGGCTTGTCTGAATAAGTGACATATAGGGAGTAGCTTTAGAACTACTAAATGCCAGTCAGTATATTAACTGTATGACAGGGAACTACAGTTTAAATATCAAGCTTACTGAAGTGATCTGTCCCTCGTAGGGTCTTTCCCTGTTTGCTAGCCTCTCTGGAGCTATAGGTTGCATGTCTGGCCATACCTCCCTTGACATCTAGTATCCACTTAAGAGTGAGTACATACTAAGTTTGTCCTTCTGAGTCTGGGTTACCTCACTCAAGATGATAATATCTAGTTCCATCCATTTGCCTGCAACTTCATGATATCATTGACAAAACAGATTTTTAATACAACTTTTAAATCAAATTTTAAACTACTTCTTTTACTTACTTTTTTGCTGTTATATTCTTCAGATAATGAGGAAAAAACTGCCAGTAGCCACCCTATGACATATTTAACAGTTATTCTAAAGAGAAAAATAATTTTCTTTCATATTAATTGTGAAAAAGTCAAAATTAATTTTTCATTCTTATTTATTTTTTTGTTTGTTGTCAAAATCAGTATTGCATTAAAGTCCCAAGCATTACAATGTTAGAGATCAAAACTATATACAAGCTAGTTTTATAGCAATAAATGAGAAAATGTTAATGTAGAGTATTAAATTTTCACTTAACATAACAATTAAAATGTGTTTATATGCATGTGCAATATATATGATTATATATATACATATATATCACTTCTTGCTGAAGAAATTTCATATTTCTGTACCAAAATTACTTCCTATATCATTAATAAAATTTTCATTTAAGAAATTTCACTTTGAAATATGAGAATATACATATGATATATATATATATATATATATATATATATATATATATATTTATTTATTTATACACATACACACACACTCACATAAACAAGCATTAATTATTAACTTAATAGAGTCACATCAGGAAAAAGACATCAAAATATTTGTATACAAAATACATTACTTTACACATGTTTTCCAAGCCTTTATTCATACTTGTTATGGGAATTTTAAATAAATTTCATTATTTAAATAAATAAATGGTTCATATTTCTTTTTTTTTTTCAAGACAGGGTTTCTCTGTATAGCTTTGAGCCTCTCCTGGAACTCACTTTGTAGACCACGCTGGCCTCGAACTCACAGAGATCCATCTGCCTCTGCCTCCCGAGAGCTGGGATTAAGGGCGTGTGCCACCACCGCCAGGCTGGTTCATATTTCAAATGTCTGTGAATGGTGAGGATCTGAGTTTTGTCTCTATGAAACCACAAAATCTTGGAATAATGGCTCACAGCATTTGCATTCCCAACACTGGGGAGGGAAGGAATGGATCTAGGAGGATCACTGTCCAGCTAGCCTTACATACTTAGTGAGCTTCAGGCCAGTGATAGAAATCAAAAATGAATAAAATAAAATCGAGTATGGTTCATGAATACTGACACTAAGGTTTTTAATATCACCTAAACTGGTACATGCAGACATGTTCAACACCACCCCACACACATGCCCATATGCATAGACAGACAAGTGCCCCTCCCCAAATACTATGGTGAAATGAGTGTATTTGAAAGAATAAACAACTATAACTGGTTGCTTGGTAATGAGTTAACTATTAAATTATTAACAGAAATAAATGAGTTAGCATTTAGTTATAATGAGAAGTCTCAGTATATCTTGACAGCATAAGCGCTTGATTTCATAGAGTAATTATTCATTACATCTAGCTATTAAAACCTTCAAAGAACAATAACAACTTTCCTGAAAAAGTATGTCCTATATTGCAATATTGGCACAAACATCCTAAGAGTAACCAACCACCCTGTGATTGGATTGAAGGGCTGCTCCATAAGATGGCACAGCTGTTAGGGTTAAGCACCTGTGACTGTCAGGTCTTGGACCTTTCATAAGAACATCCATCTATGACTCTGCTAATGGGACACAGTATTAAATTGACTTCTTAAACTCAATATACTGATAGGGAATCTCTCATATCACAGCAGATAAGCTTTTTTGTTTGTTTGTCTTGTTTTGTTTTTTGAGACAGGGTTTATCTGTGTAGTTTTGGTGCCTGTCCTGGTCCTTTCTATATAGAGACCAGACTGACATCAAACTCACACACATCTGCCTGGCTCTGTCTTCCCGAGTGCTGGGATAAAAGGTAAGTGCCACCATCACCCTACCCAGATAAGCTTTTTGTATAGAGATAGTGACTAACACAGTGTTCTATATCTGATTAATTTCTAGTGAATGTAGGGAGGTCTCTACTAAATGAGCTGTCTATTATATACCTCCTTCTTCCTTCCAAGGTTCAGGAATCACTGTGGACAAGAGAAGAAAAGACAATGAAGGACAAAGACAAAAGGCTATAAAGAAACTGTTTTTTTTTTTTTTAATAGAATAGTTGCACATATTAACTCATAGCAGCTGTGACCACATGCAAGAGCCCCGAACAAACAAACAAGAAAAAAAGTTCCAGAGAGGAGGGAAAAGGTGAACATGAAATCATATCACTACCTGAGGAGATACTGGTAATAAATAGCTTCTGGGAGAGGAAGACACATTTTGCTTTAAGGTATTGGCCCTGGTAAGTAACACACTCCAATGATTGGCCACACACCCAAGAGTATATAGACAGCTCCAATTCTACTCATTGTGTTAAAAAAAATTGAAGTATTTAGAGAGTATATTAAATGACAGGACAGATTTAAAGAAGATTAGGGACAGGGCTAACTATGATCAATATAATGTATGAAATTCTCAAAGATGTAAAAATATTTTATAAGATAAAAGGGAGTCCTTGCCCTGGAGGAGATGGAAATGCTAGGTGGGCTGTGCAAGGCGGGGCAGGAGGAGAGAGGACAGGGGAATCTGTGGCTGATATGTAAAATTAAATTAAATTATAAAATTTAAAAATACAATGAAAATGAAAAAGTAAACTGAAAAATATCCATTGTATCCAGAGACCACAAATTAGTAAAGAACATTGGCTAACATTTGGTTAGATAAAGTTTAATCTTATAAAGCCTTTAATTAATAATCCCATGATATACTTCAATGAACCAATGTATTGAAAAACTTCAAACAATTACTACATTATTTTTATTTCCATTATTTGAGTGTATTTAGCAAATGGTTAAAAACTTCTTTTAAAATTTAGTTTACTACAATGGGTAATTAAAGCAGTAGTGGCATCATCTCTATATTAAACATTCTCCTTTCTTTCTGGTTTTAGGAAAACACAAGACCTTGGAAATTATAATCAAAAACTTTAATAATATTATCTTCTTTTTTCAATTCCTTCTTCATGTTTTAGATGTCATTCACATGACATCAATATGAAAAATTTCATGTCTCTTTTTTATTCACACAGCTGATTTTTGTAACCTTTGCTTCTTCTTATTGCATTACACTTTAAATCTATTTAAGTAAAGAGAGTTTTAACAAGAAATCAGGAATAAGATTGTGTCTTAGGGATAAGATATGTCTTATTTAACATTTCAAAAGCAATACAATACATTGCTATTGCTATCTGTGAGAACCATAAAAAATGAAGTCTTTACTTAAGAGAGATAATAAATAGCCTCTTGAAAACTGAATAAAGAACTAACTCAGAAAGATACTAAGGTAAAACCGACCTCATGCTGTGGGCAAAGTAATTCAGAGACTAAAGTCATTCATATATTGTTAACTATGCCTAAGTGGTAAAAATCACTCTACAGTTATGCATTATCTTAGTTCATAGACAGGCATTTTAACAATATTATGCACCCATTGAATTCTGAATGTTTCATCCATGACCAAAACTAATTAAGCTCACCAAAAAGATAATTGTTTATGACAAATATATGAGTATGATGTTTTGGTGATCATATATAGATACACATGTATAAATCACATCACTCTTGTAATAAATAAATGAAATCCATTTCTAACGTAACTGAGAGACCAGAGAACAATAACAAGCAATTCAACTGCTGCTGGAATAGAGACTGTCTTCCAAAACTCTGACATCATGCCAAATTGTCTTCATCTACCTTCCATAGTACACTTAAGTTAAAATGATTATTACATTTTGTATGTTTTTATTTTGTCACATGTACAAATAATTCTTTTATGTTATTAGTTCTTAATTGCAAAAGAAAATTTTAAATACCCAGTTTTCTATGGTTGAAAACACTAATTTTGCCTTAAGATGAAAAATCTGTTCCTTGCAAATTGTTGCTGCTTCAACGTGTGTCACTGGCTTGTACCATGCGTGTAGCCTAGTAGATCATGACTGACTATAGCTGTTCTGGCTACAACTGACTCTCATCTCAATGTAATTTAAAGAATCTCAGATATGGATAATTCCAAGCTAATCAGTTATCTTTTATATTCTCCAAAAATTTCTGTTGAGTGAGGTGCATTTGTTGAATGAATTATTTCCCAAGTTGAATTCTTTCTTCCACCATTTATTTTATAAAATCTCATCTACATTCCTTTCTCTTCCTGCTGCAAACATAGGGTGTCAAATTCTTACCACAGATTTTCTCAAATCACCGGACTGGTAAAAGTTTTAGATAAACACACTTTCTGTCTCTAAATTTATTTAATTGTTTTTCAAAACTGCAATGTTGAAAAATATAGGAGGTTTTTTGTTTTGTTTTGTTTTGTTTTGTTTTGTTTTAGTGCTGTTCAATTTTCTTTATTTTTAGCTGTGAACCTTTTTTCCCTTAAACACACATTTCAGGAAAATATTTCAAAAATTGCTGTCCTCTCTGAATTCTGGATTCCTCTGTTGCTCTTGCACACTCCCTCTGACTTTCAACTACATTGTTTACTTTTTTCTACAGCAGCTCCTGCTCTTCTCCATTGTTAGTCTAATTAACTCATGAAGATACTTCAGTTGTTTGATTAAATGTTACTTGCTAGGTACATTATTTTAACCTATGTATTTTAGGGTGGACATGTAACAGTTTATGGACATGCTTATGTTTGTACTTTGAATTCCCAGGCTTGCTTTGTTTGGCTGTGTGCATGAATACGTGTGCATGTGTTTGTACATAAGGACAAATTTTAAAAAGGAGTTAGGTATTTTACTGATTTAGGACTGTGACAGTTCTAGGTTCTGTTCTAACATCCTCCTATTGCTCCATCTATGGTCCATTTTTATTTCTCTGGTTTCTGTGTTACTCCAGGTTTTATACTCACATTTAAATAGCCAAGCAAGTATCTAAGTACAGTGTGACCATACTAAGTATGACCTGGAATCCTTTGGACTAGCCTGGTGTATCTATTGTCTAAGAAGTAGAGATCATATCTCAAATGAGGATGAAGGCAAAGAGCAAAATGTGAGGTTCTTTGACCTTAATGTGCACACACATACACACACACACACACACCACAGGCATGCACAGGTGCACATATTCACATGTATACACACATGAGCACACACAATAAAAACGTTAAATATATGTCATATAGTAACTATTGATTTTTTCAAAATTCTAAGAAATAAAAATATGGAAATTGAGACAGATTGTAGCATGAATCCTAAAGGGTCTTATTAATAAAAACAAACCCAGAACCAGGTATTGGGTAGAATGCTGGAAGAACAGAGAAGTAGAACAAGCCACAGCTAACTCATCTTGCCAATTCCTCAGCTGATCCTATTTTTTCAGACTGGAGGCCTCTGAGTCTTCATCCAGAATGAATCTAAGCTGAATTGTTCTGCTCAAAAGCCTAACATCTTCACTAGCTCTAGGTCCTGGTCCTTATACCTTTTATACTTTCTTGCTTCCTGCCATCACTTCCTGGGATTAAAGGTTTACAGTGTGACCTGGAACTCACAGAGATCCATCTGGATCTCTGCCTTTGGAATGCTAAGATTAAAGGTGGATGTGCCACCATTTTCTGGCCTCTATATTTAGTGGCTGTTCTGTTCTCTGACCACAGATAAGTTTATTAGGTGCACAATATATTGGGGAACACAGTATCACCACATTTCCCTTTTTTTGTCTAAAATTAAATAAGCTTATAACTAGTAACAAAAAAACTATATCCAATAATTATATGCAATATATAGTCAAGAATTACATTAACAATGACTAGCCCATTAACATTTGACAGATTCAGACAAAAAACTCCATTATATACATTAACAATGTCCAGTTGAGTAACACTGATAAACTTAGACAAAAAATTCATTACTTATCCTACTTAAAAAATGTAGTTCCTTTTTAAAAAGTAGATTCAATAAATAACCTTTTTATCTTATGATATCCATATTCTCTCTTTTTTCTTTTCATAATAGATTCAATAATCTACCTTTTGTCATTTTTTTCTTTTTTTTTTTTTGTATGTGTGATGGGGTTTCTCTGTGTAGCTTTGTGCCTTTCCTAGAACTCACTTGGTAGCCCAAACTGGCCTCAAACTCACAGAGATCTTCCTGCCTCTGCCTCCTGAGTGCTGGGATTAAAGGCAAGCGCCAACACTGCCCGGCCTTTTGTCATTTTTATATCTTCCCCTTTTTCTTTTTAGAGTAGATTCAGTGATCTTCCCATTTATCATATTATTTCTCTTTTTTTCCTCAGAGTAGATTCAATGATGTACCTCATATCTATATTCTTTTTCCTTTGTTTTTTAAGAAAAACTCTGGATCTATCTCTTTGTTCAGCACTTTTCCTGACCATCAACAATTAACAACTTGTAACCAACCATCATAAACAAGGACAATTATCCATAAGACATTGAATGACTAAAAAACTACTCACCCCACCTCTTGGGAATGTGGGCATTGTTTTCTTAAAATTTCTTTCTGCTTTCTGGGGGATGAAGACATCTTTAGGGGATCTTGAAAAGAAAATTTGGGGGTTAATTGTCAAGTCCTGGGGGAGGTAGATGTATCATTTGTTGTCCAGTCTCAGCATAATGGGAAAATTTAGGGCTTGTCTCAAGCCCTTGCTTGAGTTGTCTTTGAATCTGGATCATCTCAGGAGCCATCTCGAAATTGTCCTGAGCAGTTTGTAGTCCAAAGTCGATCTTTCTGTGGTGTTAATTAGCTTAATGGCTTTATCATAGTTCATATGGAATTTCTTTGTGGAGTCCCATCATCCTTTTGAAGATTTCAAAGTCAATGTTAGGTGTGGTCATAGTTCCCTATAGACTTTGTGTGTGTGTGTGTGTGTGTGTGTGTGTGTGTGTGTGTGTGTGTGCCTCCTTTGCAGTTTGGAGCAATCACAGTTTGATAAATGTCTGTCTCTCTGAACCATAAATGTTCTTCCCCAGAAGAGAAAATCTTGACAGCAATTTCTTCTCACCATTTGTCTTACCAAACTTTTCCAAACTGATATTTGCCAATGCTTTCTTGTAACACAATGGTTCTGGCAATTCTTCTCTGAACAAGCAGCAATAAACCTGTCATCCCAGGTAGCAGTATCACCACAGTCACCAACAGGATGAGAAGAAGCCAGCAACTCAAAGCAGAGGCTGATGCCTCCATGGTCCCACCACCACTGTTTGTGGCTGGGCCCCTACCACAGCTTCTCCTTAGCAAGCCTCCTAGGCTAGTCTCAAACTCCTGGCATCCTCCTGCCTCTGCCTCCTTCAATAAATCCAGCCAGTGTGCCACCACTACCGGCAACATGTAGCTCAGGTCTGAAATGGTACCCAGAAGGCTACAGGCAAGTGATGTTTTTGAGAATTTGTACCACCAAAGTTGGGCACCAGATGTAGCATGAATTGTTATAAGGTCACTTTCTGGCCTCTATGTTTAGTGGCTGTTCTGTTCTCTGACCCCAGATAAGTTTATTAGGATGCACAATATATTGGGGAACACAATACCACCACAACAGGCATCTTGGTATTCAACAGAATATGCTTTAGTAAAGTGTGGCAAAGTCATCAAAGCATTGAGCATCTGATGACTGAGAGACATACTGGGTTTCTTTTACATAGTAATACCTTCTAGATACAGTCATATTCAAAATTCTAAGATAGGAACAATATCTTCATTAAGAACTTTTAATTTCTATTCTCTGCTTTTTGTTAAATAGTTTCTTTCCTCATACAATGTGTCACGACTACAGTTTCCCTTCCCCCACTCCTGTGAGTTCCTCCTTACTTCACCTCCCCCTTACGATCCACTCCCTTTGTGTCTCTCATAGAAAAGAACAAGTTTCTTAAAGGTACCAACCAAATATGACAAAATGAAAAATAATAAGATGAAGGAAAAACAAGAGCAGACAAAGATCCTGAGACCCACTTGTTCTCATAGTCAGGTTTCTCATAAAAATACTAAGCTAATAGCTATACCATATACAGTGTAGACAGGTGTGGACCCCTGTAGGCCCTGTGCTTCCTGCTTAAGTCCCTGTGGGCCCATATGTATCTTGCTTAGTTGTTTCAGAGGGCCATGTTCTCCTGGTGTCCCCAAACCCTCTAGTTCTTATAATCTTTCTGCCTCCTCTTCTACAGGAATCTCTGAGCTCTAAGGGAGGTATTTGATGGGGACATCTAATTTAGACTCTCCATGTATAATTTCTGGCTGTGTATCTTTGCATCTGGTCTCATCTGCTTCCAGAGTAAGCCTCTATGATAGTGACTTGATATGGCACTGATCTATAAGTATAGCTGAATATCATTAGAAATAATTTTAGTGTGTGTGTGTGTGTGTGTGTGTGTATGTAATGTGTGTGTGTATGTGTGTGTGTGTGTGTATGTGTGTGTGTGTATAGTGTGTGTGTGTGTGTGTGTGTGTGTGTGTGTGTGTGTGCATGTGTGTGTTCTCTTTTTGACCAGTTTTACTCTTGGTCTTTGGAATAGTCTCTTGTTCAAGTTTATTCAAATACTGTCAAGTATGGGTTCCTTTGCATGAGGAGGTTTAAGTCCAAAAGGGACCCTGAAAGCTCCTGAAAGAGAAATGTAAATGTGGACACCATTCCAGCCACAAAATTTTAACTACAATCTATTCTGTTTAAGGTAGAAAAAAGTTTATAAAAATCTCTGTGTATTTTACACTTAGTTTTTGAAGCTGCTATTATGCTTATAATAACTGAAAAACACTTAAGTTTTGAAGGAAAACTGAGGGAACTATGGTTTCCTTAGGAAAGTACACCATTGTTATAAATTATAGGCTATGCTCGAAATCTGGAAATAGAGATGCATATACAACGATTTTTACTGGTGAAAAAATGCAGGAGTTTAGAGTTTAGATTGGCAATAGCATTTCTCTTAGGCAGAAACTGAATCAACTATAAACTGCTGTTGCTTGGAATAACTTAAAAGCATTATAAACGACATGTGTTAAAATATTAAAAACCTTTTTTGTGGAAGTAATTGAAATGTTTATAATTTTCTGGTAATAAACTTTGCATAGCCATTGTAGAGTAAAATGCTAAGAATGCTGGAGAGCCAATACCTTCATTTCTGTGTCTCCTCCCAATGTCCTTGTTGAATATAAAAAATAATTTAACATAACATTAAGTTTTATGGTATTATAAAAATTATATGAGAGGCTTGTTCCAGTTTTGTAAAAATTAGCTCATGTTGCGAATTTCTACAAGGGGCACTGATTATGTTCACCTTAGACTCCAAAAGACAAAATGCGGGTCCCTTCAGCCTACCTGCTGAATTCAGCATTTAAACCTGGCAGGATTTCTAATTAGAAGAATAAATAAAACATGAAGCATAAATAGGAAGGGTTAATGAGAACCACACACTGTGACTAACCTAAAAGTCTGTTTCAGAAATAACATTCGCAGGTTAACCAAGAAAATATGAGGACAAAAATAGGTGGAACTACACTTTGAGAATGAACAAAATATTTCCATGTAAAGCACTGACTACATCATGCTACAAAATCATACATCTTATGTTCTACTTCATGTAAAGCATCATTTTACACTATTGAATAAAGAGTAAAACAAGGTATAGTGATATTTTATTGAAATGTGATTTTATTTGTAATTGCCTTGAGGTCAGAGCAAGCCAGAGCAGAAGATGGGCAGTGGTGGTGCACACCTTTAATGCCAGCACTTGGGAGGCAGAGCTAGGTAGATCTCTGTGGACACAGCCAGCATGGCAGACACACGCCTTTAATCTCAATACCAACCATAGAAGACCTGGAGGTCTGTACAAACAGGCAGTGATGAGGAGGTCATGTGGCTGGGTTTACAACCAATGAGAAAACAGAACAGAAAGTCTATAAAAAAGACAGGACACACAGAAGTAGGTCTCTTGCGGAGAGGAAGGGCAGCAGAAGCAGTGAAGGTTAAGGTTTTCCGCTCTTGCTCTGACCTCGTGGCTTTTAACTCTGCAATTGTTCTGTGTTTCTTATTTACCTGTTAGCTCTAAAAGTGTGCTCTGTGTTAGTCTTCAAGATAATTTTAAGTACACTCCTGTGATATCATAAACTCCTTAGATATGGATGACATTGGACAGAATTTTGTCCTGGCTATTCTGTCTCATTGTTGTGACCAAATAGCTCGAGAAGAAACAAATTATGGAGAGTGAGTTTATTGTGCATTAGCATTAAAGAAGATAATATGGTCATGTTTGTGAAGACATGGTGACAAGAATTCCAGAGAGCTGGTCGCACTGTGTTCACACCCAGGAAACAGAAAGAGAAATGGACGCTGCTGCCCACCTCAGTTTCTCTTTGCTGTGAAACTGAGCCTGCAGCCTATAGGATGTGCCATCTATAGTCACGGTAGTGTCTGACTCTTGTTGAATCTCCCTGGGGGGAATATACTATACACATAATAATAAATGTGTGTTCCTATTGATTATAAATCTGACCAATCTATAAGATCAAGCATCACCTAGTTATAACCTATTATTTTAAAGCAGAAAGAGTAGATTTCAGAATGTGTGGTTAACAAAGGCAGTCATACTAAGCCCTTTAAAAAATCAGAAAACTAAAGCTGGGTGGTGGTGGTACACATCTTTAATCCTAGCACTTGGGAGGCAGAGGCAGGCAGATCTCTGTGAGTTTGAGGCCAGCCTGGTCTACAGTGCAAAATCCAAGACAGGCACCAAAGCTACAGAGAAAAGCCCTGTCTTGAAACACCCCCCAAAAAATCATAAAACTATAAATAGATGGTGAGTTATACTTTGGAAATCACTGGCTTTAAATTAAACAATGATGTGTTCTGAAATTAATGTGTGTGTGTGTGTGTGTGTGTGTGTGTGTGTGTGTGTGGTGGTATAAATTTCTATAGTTGTAGGTTTCCTTATAATTTTATTAAAAGCTCTAGAGTGTTAGTTATCCCTCCCCAGCATTCTTTTCTCTACTTTACCCTCAGAACCATAGCATCTATGAGATAAGAGTCTATTATTCTATTCATTGACATTTTAAAACTTATTCCTTAGAATTTATTACTATACCCACAGTTGGTGTATCTTCTCACCAAGAAGCATCTTTATGCAGTATATAGTTATTAAACAGAGTTCTATGACTGGTCAAGAAGCAAAGAGTTATAGACTATCAGACTCTGCCTTATATAGAATATCTATATCACATACCTTTTCAGGGATTATTTCAAAAGAAGGTATAGAGATATTGTACTAGCCAGGGGTGAATGACTAAAAAGGAAAAGTATTTCCAAAACACTTTAGGACTGTTGTACATATGAGTGCACAATAGTTATGAAATCATTCACAAGACCTGTGTAAATATAGACCATTAATAAAAGAATAGCAAGAAGAGGGAATGTTGACACAAAGACCCACCACTAACCCAGGTATTATTCATACTGATAGATGGTCAATAGGGCAGTTTCCTTTAGCAGTGTACCATCTGGTATATTGTCCATACTCCAGTGGAGGAAACAGACTCCAGGGTATATGAGAAGCACAATTTGGAGCTGATGTATGAACAGATAAAAGGAGAAATATCTTGGAATAGTTGAGCAGAAGGAAAATTATAATCAAAATACTTAAAATAGTTTAGCTACCTAATTAAATTATACTACTTTCTATTTCTACAATATTTTTATATGTAAAGAGGCTCAAATTATGATTCATTTACATTATTCTATATATTAATATTTGAGGTAACATTCTATGAATTTTATGTTCAAACTCAACAAATGGATTATATTCCATATATCTGTCTATTTTGTGTCATATTGTATAAACTTTTAAAAATTATCCAAATGAATATGTCTATTATTAATTAAAGTTTCTAATATAAATATGTTTTAATCCTCTCATTCTCTTCAGTGTTATGTGAACAACTACTATATACTTATTTAACTATTTAGCATTTAGACATGATTAAAATGGCTTGTAATTAATGAAATTTAAATGACCTCATCTAGACATGCTATTTTAAAATAACAAAGCTATTAAAATTTATCACCTTTCATTCATTTTATTTCTTCATGGTACTGTATAATAGATTCTATGAAGCCATAATACTTTATGTAATTTAATGATTATTTAATTTTTAACATTATAAAATACATATCCATAGTTATAATGCCAAATATACACCATAAAAGAAAGAATAATGAATAAAAATTACCAGAGATTGATTTCC
This sequence comes from Onychomys torridus, assembly GCF_903995425.1. Taxonomy (NCBI): domain Eukaryota; kingdom Metazoa; phylum Chordata; class Mammalia; order Rodentia; family Cricetidae; genus Onychomys; species Onychomys torridus. Next base: position 46,088,198 of record NC_050453.1, on the reverse strand, counting down.
TAAAAGAAATATAAAGACCTTGTTTTGTCTCTATTGTTCATTGAAAACTATGTTCCCACAAATGTTATACCTCATGAATTTGCATCTTAACAAGAGATATCAAATTGTGAGAATAATCATATACCAAAATATGAAGCATTATCTAATTTTATATTCTTCAAAGATGTCTGCTGCCTTATAATAAAGGTTATTCATTATATGAAAATAAAGATAGTTTTCTAAAATATCAGAAGATTTTTGTGGAAGTAAAATTTGGGTTAAAACTATTTTAATTCCTTAATTAAACTTGAATGTTAGAATTTTCCAGTACAATGCAGCAGATATTTTCATAACATGTTCTTCATGTTTGTGATTTTATGTGTTGCTCTTACAGACTTTTATGCTGGGCAATTCACTGACTTTTCTTATCACTACAAAAATCACAAATACTTTTGAATTTTCCAACTAAAATTATGTGTAGAAACTTTAATCAAATATTGTATGTCAATGAACAAAGACTTGAGTTTTATGTTTTAGCCTCATTGGATAGTTCTGTTTTTCAGTAATTTGCAAACATTCTGTATTTGGAATAAAATCTCAACTTGAACTCTCCCTCTTTTCTCAGAATGTCACAAGAAAAAAAATATGACAACTGCTAAAATAACATGATTTTAATAATGTAGCTGTAAATGTCCAATTTTATTAATATAAAATTTTACATTTTGAACAGAATGCTTTTATAGCCTTATGCCTATAGCTTTGTAAGTATAGAAGAAAGGAACAAATTGTAAGCATATAAAAGTTTTAATAAACATCAGCATGGAACTATGCAAGGGCTTGGTGAGGGAACGAAGGTGATAACCCTCCTTACTATTGGTTTTTTTAAAAAGCAAGCAATATATTTTTTCACATTTTAGGTGTTTTACTTTCCCGTGGATTCTGTAATATATTTCTACAAATGTAGTTTCTTATAACAACAGAGATTTATCATCTTATACTTCTACAGGTTAGAATTGCACCATGAGTCACACTGAACTCAAATCTAGGCCTCTACGGGACATCTATCTTAAAAGCACTTTTATAGCACAATCTTTTACTTTCCTTCCTGCAGGTTCTAAAGGTTTCCATACTTCTGGGCTCATTATCCTTCACGCATACTTTCCTATTGCCCTTGTTCCTAACTTCCTTCTTTGTGCTTAAAATCCTATGTCATACAATTGGCTCAGTGGACAGTCCATGAAGGCATTTTCATCTTTGTGCTGTGTCCAAATCACAATCACAAAATTCTATCTTCCACTTTAGGAGACATAATGAAGTATAGTAAAAGACACACAGAATTCGTTCACTTCACTATTCTGTCTACAACTATCTTTTGAAAGAGACAACATGATAAGAAATAAAAACATCAAAAAGAACATAATTGGTCATCTGAACTGAGTGCAATGCCACATATCTGCAGGTACTAGGTGACAGCGAGTAGATATTAGGATGATTAAAATATGACATGATTATATTTCATTGAAAATGTTCAGTCTAGGCATTCTGTACTAGAGTCGATACAGAATATCAGACAAAAATGCAAGAAATCGTATTTAAGCAAATTAGATAATAAATGATAAATGCTCAGTGAATTAGGAGCAGCACCAGCAGCAGAAGTAAGAGAAGGTGACAGTGGACTGCCAACTTTTTATTGTACACTCACATGGAACAACAGAGATAAAATAGTTTCTTTACAAAATACATGATTTTTAGACCTTTGAATTAGGGATGGTAGATAAACATTCATTCCATTTCACTGAGCTACCAAGGACAAGTATATACTGATCCCATTTAGACTCTGAGAAATTTCATTCATAGCTATACGCTTTATTTTAAATGGACTCATGAACTAGAACTGATGAACTAAGTTCAACGTGGAGGTGGTTTAACTATGCTATGACCATGCAGAAAACTTATGGCAAAGAAATGAATGTCGCTCTCAATGGAAAGATTAGCAGACTATGTAGAGGTGTATTATGTAGCACACAAAAGTACAAAGTAAAAATATAGACTATCACTCACTGAATGCTACAGAAGCTGAAGACTGAGACTTCTTTAAATAAACATCTTCCATTTCTTCACTGTAAGGTGAGCAGATATTTTTAATGCCAAATGATAGGCAAAATGATGACTAAATTCCTTTCCTTGAAAAATGCTAGGGTCCCTTCTTTATCATTTCCCTCTGTTGTGGACTTTCTGTGGATGGTTGAGGTTAGAGAAAAATAAATGTCTTGGCTGTATGATTCCAAGTATATGATTTACCAAGCATGAATAATAATCCCTTCACTATATAGTTATGAGAAGGATTAAAAACGAAGCATATAAAGACCATTCATTGTCATACTTCCCGACCACATGACATACAGTTATTAAATGTTGTTCTGTTATGCCTTTTTATTAGTTATTATTTGCTTTCTGCAGAAGCATGTTGGTCATTTTCTCCCTTGATTTGACAATGGATGGCAAATTAGGATATGAAGACAAAGACTCTGTATGCAGAATACCTCATTTTTCTTTTTCTAGAGAAGATTTACTTACCAAAAACCTTTTTACCAACCTGCTATGAAACTATCATGTATTGGCACATTAGTAAATTATATAACTGTCATCATAGAGCCTTCTTCCAGTAACTGGTGGAAACAGATGCAGAGATCCACAACCAAGCACCTAGCTGAGCTTCAGAAATCCAGTGGAAGAAAAACAGGGGATTTTATGAGCAAGAGGCATCATGATTGTGATGGGGAAATTTACAGATACAAATGAACCAAGCTAGTGGCAACTCATGAACTTTAGACAAACAGCTGTGGAACCTACATGGGCCTGGACTAGGCCCTGTGTAAAAGTGAGACAGTTCTGTAGCTTGGTCTGTTTAAGGAGTCCCTGGAAATGGGAATAGAATATATCCCTAGTGCATGAACTGGCTTTTGGAGCCCACTATCTATGGTGGGCACTTGTACATCCTTAATGTGTGGAGAGGAACTTGGACTTGCCTCAACTGAATGTACCAGGTTCTGTTGACTCTACATAGGAGGCCTTATCTTTTAGGAGGAAGAGATGGGGATTGGGCTCAGGGCAGGGAAGGCTTGGGGAGAGCAAGGAATCTGTGGTTGGTATGTAAAATGAATGAAACGTTTCTTAATAAAAAAAAGTTAAAAAATCCAGTTTTCTTTAAGTATTAACTACATAATCATACATAAACTGGTGAGCTTTGATGATTACTCCCCTACACAAAATAAGCATGGCACTCTTCTTTAATTAAAGTCAACATTAAGGATAGCTCTATAGAGTAGGCAATCAGATTGACACTATCTGAAAAGATAATATTCAGGTATGCTTGATCATAATATTTTTCAATAAGCATATATATTTGTTGAATTTCTCACTACCAGGCAAGTGAATGCATATAAAGAAGTGGGAAAAACCCCAAACAACTGCTCACTTGATTTTTCTATTTATCTCAAAGATGGATATGCCCATCTAATAATAAACAGAATGGTTGGAATCAAGAATGTAGTGTGCTCTAATATAATTCTAGACTTTATTTAATTTTTAAAACTTTAATTAAAATTTAATTACATAAACTTGTCTTTTCTTTCCACCCTCCAACTCATCATATGTGCCCTTTACTCCCATTCAAATTCATAACATTTTTTATTGTTACATATATACAGTTTCTCATTCTCTCTCACACACACATACACACATGTATATGTAGTTACAATGTAATTATTACAATTATTGTTGCTTGAGATTAAGAATCATCATATAGATTAAGAACCATCATATTTTAACAAAATAATTTAGTATCAACAATGTTATTAATATTAAAATTAATACTTGCTAAATCATAATTTTTTCACCTAAAAAATTGAAGCAATAGAATTTATATTAAGGGCTTGTTGGAAAATCAAAGGCTGTATCAGCTCTTTATATATATGAAATACCACATAGCTTCTTCATAATTCTGTTACTGATTCTTATAATTTATTATCAGGAAATCATGACATTATTTTTAATTACTTCTCTTCTTTGATATTACAATATAAGTAAATCATTTATGCCTTGCACTTTTTCCTGCTAACCACCCCACTCCTTGCTTTATTTCAAATTCATTGCTTTTGTTTATTGTTATTATATACATATGTATGTTTATATACACATATATTGCTAAATGCATAAACACAATTTGCTCAGTCTGTATAATTCTGTTTTATAATTTGCTTATGAGCAGCTCTGCCAGATCACATTGAATGAAATAAAAGAATGGAGGACTGAATGAGAAAAGAATATTAAGGTAAAGGAAAGGCAGTACTTCGAATACTACTGCTGTATGGAAGATATGTTGTCTTTATATTTGCTATAATTTTGTCCTATATAAAAGAAAACTTGTAGGTGTGTCTAAGTGTGGGCTCAATAATTGTTTGTTTTACTGAACAAATGCCTTACTTAAAAATACAGCATACTACTGAATTTTGTTGAAAGCAAGCAATGTAATTTTCTAATCTGCTTATTTGGTTAAGGATTATTTGTTTATCTGATCTGGATAAGGCACTGACCTATGAGTACAGCAACAACAACAACAAAAAAGATAATCTTATGGAAGAATAATACCAGAGTCTTAAAGATAATTTAATGCCAATACTCCTCAAATTATTTCAAAATATAGAAAGAGAAGAAACATTGAAATTCATTTTATGAGGCCACTGTTACCCTTATACCCATAAAGAATGAGCAAAGAAAGATAATTACAGAACAATTTTTATCATAACCCTGACATAGATGCAAAAATACTCAATTAAGCATTTACAAATAGAATCTAAGAACTCATCACAAAGATAGTCCAACATGATCAAGTAGGCTTCATCCAAGGAATGCAAGGATGGTTCAATATATAAGACTCAGTAAACATAATCTACCATATAAACAAACTGAAAGAAACACACAAACACACATACACACACACACACACAAACACACACACATGCACATGATGGAGAAAAGTCCCTTGACAAAGTGATAAAAAAAAAAACCTTCAAGCCGAGGAAGAAGAAAATTGAAGACAGTATCATAAGAAGGAACAATCTATAATACTAATGGATAGAAAGGTTCCCATAGTAGAAATGTCCATCCTATAAACAGCAATTTCCAGTTTCAAAGCAATCCGCATCAATTTCCATCACAAGTTCTTTAAAGAATGCATTTAAAAGCCCAGAGATCAAGCAGCAGCCAAGAGAGCTAAAACCACCTTCTTACCCCTCCCTGTTGCTGTCATCCTTCCCCTCAGAAAGAGACCTACTTCCTGTGTGTCTGTCTTTATATTGACTTTCTGTTCTCCCTTCTCATTGGTTGTAAACCCAACCACAAGACCTCCTCATCACTGCCTGTCTATACAGACCTCCAGGTCTCTATGGTTGGGATTAAGATTAAAGGTGTGTGTCTCCAAGATGGCTATGTCCTTGAACACACAGAGATCTGCCTGCCATGTGATCAGGAGTAAGGGTGTGTGTTACCATTGCCAGACTTCTGCTAAATGGCTTGCTCTTAGCTCTGACCCCCCAGGCAACTTTATTTATTAACATACAAATAAAATCACATTTTAGCACAAATAAAATACCTCCATAGTTAGGTAAAGAGGAAGGGTGAAGGGAAGACTCAGGGGATCTCTCTGAGAGGGGGGGGGATACAATACATTTTATGGGTGAACTGTGCTCAGCAGGGGACCAGAACAGGGGAATTAGGTGGGTGAGATGGGGTAGAGAAGAAATTGGGCAGACAGATGGCTGGAATGGGGGGGCGGGGTATTTGTTGATTGGAAATGTAGGTCAGCACAAACTGCCTTGAACTTATGAAGGTGATAGTAATGAGGACTCCTACTAATGGGCGAAACGGAATCAGAACTGGCCATCTCTTGGTCATTCAATTGAGTTGGAGGCCAAGGGGATCCCATGGAGATTCTCAAACAATCCAGGCTATATGCTAAAACAAAAGGTTACTCTTTGCCCACTGAATATGGGGCTCCATTGCTGAGAATACTATCCCACACAACTCATTGAACATGGAAAAACCCAGCCAGTGCCTACATGGAACCCTCAGGCCTAACGTATAATCTCTTTGGTACAGGAAGGTACTTTGTGGGCTACCCAAAGAGAAATGTGGATATCAACCTAGCCACAAAACCTTTGATTTACAATAGGTCCTGCTTACCAAAATATGCTAGGGAAGTCTTGGCACAGAACTCCTGAAAATAGCCAAACAAATTGCCTAATTTGAGCTAAAGACCATTCCATAAGAAGGAACTCACACCCAACACTGCTTGGATAACCAAAAACCAGAGAATTGATATCCCAAAGACCTTGGGTAAAACCCAACGCAACTACTCAAAAAATTAATAAGATGATTCTTAGTGATATTCTGCTGTACACATAGATCAATGCCTTATCCAGTCACCATCAGAGAATCTTCCTCTGGCAACAGATGGGAAAAGACAGAGACTCACAGTCAGATATTATGTGTAGACAGAATCTAAATTAGAGGTTACCATTCCATTCTTCACCTCAGAGCTCAGGGAATCCTGTGGAAGAGGAGGCAGAGAGACTGTTAGTGTCAGAATGTTTAGAGGACACCAGGAGAACAAGGCCCTCTGAATCAACTAAGCAGGGTCCATATGAGCTGACATAGACAGGAGCAACAGGCACAGGGACTACCTACATGGATCTGTGCCAGGTCCTCTGCATAAATATTTTAGCTATGAATTTAATATTTTTATAGGACTCCTGACTGTGGGAATGAGTGTGTCTCTGATTCTTACTCCTCTCCTGGGGCACTCTTTCTTCTGTTAGGTTGCCATGTTCAACTTTGTTATGAAAGTTTTTATTTCATCTTATTATGTTATATCTTATCATGTTTTGTTGTTATCTCTTTGAAGCCTGTTCTTTTCTACTGAGAGAAAGAAAGGATATCCAGTGGGGAGGGGAAGTGGGGAAGACTAAGGAGTAGAGGGAGGAGAAACGATAATCAGGATGTTGTGCATGATGAAAGAATCGACTTTTATTAAAGGAAAAAAGTCATGCTACTGCTTGTCTCACTCTAACATGAGTTGGGTTATGCGTTGACTTTTAATTGCTGCTTGGAATTCTCTGAGACAGATAACTCTGCAATGGGACAACTACGTGGATTTTATGATGGGAATTTTGATGAATGGATTTTGAATTCACAGTTATTTATTTCTTTGTTGTTAAACCTAGAAATGTTGTTGAACTTGTAAGTGTTGCAATTAAGTTGAATTAGCAATGAACAAAATCGTGCTCAATGTGCAGTAAGATAACAATATATGTTAACTAACTTGATTCTTCAAAGCAAACTCTCTGCACAAATTGAAAAGCCCCAAGTCTTTCCAAGTGGAAACAATTTGCATACACAATAAGAAAACAGATTATGATAGAATGATTAATAATGTGGACATTTCTCTGGTGACTTCAGGGAATTTTAAAAATAGTTTAAAATCAGATGCTGAAATGGTAGTTACTCTTTTTTTGGGGGGGCAGGTTTTTTTAATGGTTTTATGAGTATATGCTTCTTATATGTCAAAAAGCAGTATTTTTCATGCATAACACAACATTTATTAGATAATATTTCCTGGTACTTGGGGGGAAGCTTTTGTTCCAAAAATTTTATTTGAACATATTCTAAAAATTTATTTGAAGGAAAACTATTTTTTGTAACAATGAAGATTTCAGGGTAGTCTTAGGAATGATTTTATAATTTAAAATCTTGAATAATTCAGAGTATTATATCAAACCTTGAAATAAGACAAATAAAGAATATAAAGGGAACTTAATTTTGAATCTCAACACCAGGAAATGATTAGCTTTAATTAGTTTTGAAGAACATCATCTGGTCCATAAACCTGCAACTTTAAATGCACTCAATTAAGGAGACATACATCTCTTGTAGGTTACAAAAGGATAATGCTTAATTAAGTCATTTGTCCAGCAACAATAAATCTACCACCAACTTTATCTCTTATTTTGTGGAGCTATTCTTAACTTGTCATGTTATAGAAAACACCTACCTGTGAAATAATACTTAGTTTTTATAATATACCTTAAAATCAGTTAGATCATGTGAGCATTTATTTCACAATTCTTCCTATTTAGAAAAAAAGAAAGGAGAAGAAAGGAAACACATTCATGCTCAAGGTCAAGGCATGGTTTTTCATTGTGATGAACAGTTGCCTTTCCTTCATGAGATACAGATTACAATCTTGCTCTAAACTTTATAGTCTGTGAACTTTGGCAGGATGTGCTGCACTTTACTGCTTGAATCTGTTGAAAACAATTCCCCATGGGATCCCTTCATGTTTTGTGACAGTCTTCCCTAGCGCCCACTCCTGTTCTTTCCATTTATTCTGTGATTTTTAAAATAAGATCCTTGGAGAAAATATATATGTACTATTTCTCTCTTGGGTAGAAGTCATTTAATATCCCCCATTGGGCTCTAGAGATGTTGCCATCCTATAGGACAAAGGCTGAACTTGTTTATCAGCGTGCTCTGGGTGAAGGTGAGTCTTCTTAAACCTAGCATAAATCACCTGAAGAAGAAGCAGGTTGAAGAAATTTCTTGAATACTTGGTATCATTTCAAAGAATTTTGAAAAAAAAAATGATCAATACATTCCACTCAAACTGTAAGTCAAAGAGACAAGTTTGACAATTGCAGCATCTGTAAAGCAGGTCTTATACTGTATCTGAAGAAAATTAATTAACCCTCATTGTATTCACACCCATTTTCTTGGTTCGATTGTAATTTCATAATTGGACAAGAGTAAATTGTTAAATAGAAGTGAAAATACTAATCTCTCTATATATTTAATTTAATGCCATAAGGACACAATAATAATTATTTTTAAATGTGTCTCTTGGATGATTCCAAGTCCGTTGCCCTGAGTTTTTCTATGTATATAATATACATGGTTACTAGGAAATGATTTATTTACAGTACATACTGAGAACTTACTGAGACTTATGTTTTCTTTGTGTTTGTTTGTATGTTTGTATAGTCATACATGGTCATATAGATTACACATGCTTTAAACTGTAACATTTGCCCTAGGAGGCTATATTGGTATATATGGTCTGTGCTTAGGCCCAAAGTTCATGTGGATGTTTGTGGACTGGGCTGCCACTATAAGCCTGTGTTTCCAGTGGCCATGAATTTTGGAGTTGCGTGTTCGTCCACCTGAGGCCATGTTGATGCCTGTGGATGTGCATAACGATCCATGCCGTGGCTGAGGGCCGTGTTGTGGTCCATGATCCTGGCTGTGTCCATGGCCCATGCTACTGCTGAAGTCCATGCAGATGTCCGTGATTTCTGCCACAGCCTGATGTGGTATTAATGTCCATGGGTCATTCTGCCACTGAGGGCCACGTTGGTGATCATGGCCTGTGCTGCTAGTGGAAGCCATATTGATGTTTCTGGTCTGTCTTGCCACTAGAAACCTTGTGGAAGGCCAAGATCCATGCTCCTACTTACTGTAAAGGGCAAGGCAGCCGCTTTGCCATGGCTCACAGTTGAGAGTCATGGAAGGCTTCTGTGGCAACCCCTACCCCTATCAACCCCAAAACAGTAACAGCCTGGGCAGGAAGCCACTTAAGATAACTATTTAAAATTGTTAGAGTATTGCTGAGGTACAGCTCTCCACAACTGAAAGCTTCTGACAGGTGTGTGGGTAGGGAAGGAGTCAGTTTTCTGTAAGGGGCTGGAGGTTTTCCATGTTCCGATGAGAATAGGAGCATTATAAAATGCTCCTGTGCTTTTTTCTTTTTCTTTTCTTCTTTGTTTTTCATTTTCTTTTCTCATTTGGAGGGGAGGCTCACCAGGGTGAGGGAATGAACCTGAGAGGGCCTGGGAGTGAGTGTGGTGGAGGCACATTACGTGAAACTCCCAAAGAGTCAATAAAAATATGTTGGAAAAATAAATTGTAACATTAATCCAGTGACTACTAATTTTTACAGTGTAGAATAATCTCTGAAATATATCATTAAGTTTTGGTATATAATTATTTATTTTCAATATAAAAACATGTGATAGCTGAACCAATTTATTGGGCAAAATATAGTAAGATGTTGAAAACTGATAACTTAGTAGTAGACTGGGAATTTTCTGTATTATTCTTTAACTTCATAACATTTTAAGTAAATAATTACTGCATTTTCTTCAAGGTAAAATTTTGTTATATAATCTGCACATGGATGAGAGTAAGCATGCATATTCATCTTATCTTGCTTATTATCAATGAGAAAGAGAGCTAAGATATGGCTGAAAAATTTTCTGTTGATAGTTTTGTGGGAGACATTATAATGTGTAAGATTTGTTTATAAAAAAGCAACACTACACAATTTGGGAAAAGCAGAGCTCTTTATTACCAAGTGAATTTCTTGCTCATTTTTTTTTTGTTTGTTTTCTGGTTCTGTGCCACTGAGGATAAGCACAGGGACTAGCATATCCTAGGGATGTCCTTTACTACAGAACTGCTTATTAGCATTGAGTTATCATGGAGGGTAGTATAGTGTGGTTTGGTTTAAGTGTTATGGTAAATAAAAAGTATAAGTAGCTTTCAAATTAATTTTTGTTTTCTAGGCAACATTCAAAGTTAAGAAATAATCTGTAGTAAATTTTTGAGAAGATAATTTTCTCATTAAGTTTTAAGTTAATTGTTCCATTGTGCAACCGCATATTATGACCCATGACCAATACTTTTGAATGATTACCAAAAAAAAAAAAAACTACTCTGCCTAATATATATATATATATATATATATGAAAAGAAGTCCATTAAAAGAACAGGACTGAGGCATCCTTTTACTAACAACACTTGAAAAACAGCAGCATTTAGACTCCCTTGGAACTAGGAGTTTAAATGTATACATTAATCAAGCTGTCTAGTTACTGAGCATACCATCTGGTTTTAGGACCAATTGAGATCAGGAGACACATACTGTAATCTGTACACATTTTTCCTCCTGTTGAATTATAGTAATAGTTATTTTTTTGTATTCTTATAACTTTTTGAGGTTAGAATTAGCAAACAAGAAGGGAATATTCGGAGTGTGCAATTTGAATTTTTTATATGGCTGTGTGATATAAAATAATCACTACAATCAAGAAAATAAGACATCGTCACCCCATATCATTATAATTTCCATTACTGTTCATTTTATGGTACTATGGGAGTACCCTCCAATAGCAAACATGTAGTACAATATTTCCCACTACAGTCACACTGTTATACTTTGGAGTCCCAGATTTATTAGTCTTTTAAACTGAAAGCCAAGCATCCATAATCCAAAAATTTTAAGTTCTCTTGCTTCTACTTCTACTACTTGCTCATTTCTGAGCCTGGCGACTTTAGAGTCCACGTGCAAGGTCTTTCAATCAGGATTTGTCTTTCTGTGTGTTACTTAGTTCATTCAGCATCATGATATTTTATAAATATATATATTATGTTTTCTTCTTAACTCCTTCTGGTTTTGAAGTCATTCAAAAAAATCTTTAAAAAATCTTTCCACAGAAGTGTGCTAAACAATTATTCATTATGTTTTCTTTAGTTATGTATTTTAACACTCCAAATCTTTCATTTAAGTAAATCACATATGTTTAGTTTATTCTTTACTTGTTACACAATATGTTCCCATGTTCATTCTTCTGCATGTGAATAATCAGTTTTCATTAAAGAGATTATCTTTCCCACGTATTTTCTCCTGACTACACTGGGTAAGTGCCCAAGCCACCATTTGCATTGACTTACCTCTCTGCCTTCTCTTCTCCATTTAGTTTATGTTTCTATTTGTTTTCCAGATTTATAATGTTTTCATCATAGTAGGTCTACAGTATATTTTGAATATAGAAGTGGAGCATCTCCAGCCTTGTATACTGTCTCTTGTGATTACATATGAACATTCACACCACAAACACATATGTACATACACAAATATTACATCCATTTTATATACAGTGATACTTTATTTGTATTGAAATGTGATTTTATTTGTATGTTAATAAAGTTGCCTTGAGGTCAGTGCAAACCAGAGCAAAAGGTGGGCAGTAGTCGTGCACGCCTTTAATCCCAGCATTTGGAAGGCAAAGATAGGTAGATCTCTGCGTGTTCAAGAACACAGCCAGCATGGCAGACACATGCCTTTAATCTCAATACCAACCATAGACGACCTGGAGGTTTGTACAAACAGGCAGTGACGAGGAGGTCATGTGGCTGGGTTTACAACCAATGAGAAAACAGAACAGAAAGTCTATAAATAGGACGCACAGAAGTAGGTCTCTTGCGGAGAGGAAGGACAGCAGAAGCAGTGAAGGGTAAGGTTTTCCGCTCTTGCTCTGACCTCGTGGCTTTTAACTCTGCAACTGGCTCTGTGTTTCTTATTTAACAAGCCGGTTACATCTACAACTATATATATATGTATATGTACACACAAATATGTACACACACACACACACACACACACACACACACACATAGTTTCTTTCATTGTTTTCACAATTTTCAGTTTTGGTGTCATTTGCCTTTAGGTAGTATTATTCCTACAAATTTTCTCATTATTGTTTCTAAAAATAGAACTTTTTCTTGATTTTTTTTTTTTTTTTTGAGACAGGGTTTCGCTGTGTAGCTTTGCACCTCTCCTGGATCTCCCTCTGTAGACCAGGCTGGCCTCAAACTCACAAAGATCTGGCTGTCTCTGCCTCCCAAGTACTGGGATTAAAAGTGTGCACCACCACTGCCCAGCATCTTGAATTATTTTACAAGCTGTTTACTGACCTCAATAAGAGTTTGTAAACTGAAACTCTTCTCAATTCATTTACTAGCTCAAAGATTATCTTTTCGCTTCTGTTTTCTGTTGTGTAATAGATTATATGAAAACAGGTATAGTTTAAATTAGTGCTGATTTTAGTAGTTTTCCAATACAACATTAGTGTGTACACATGTTCCTAATCAGGCAATGATTATTTTAGGTATAAAATACTGTTGTTGTGACGTTATTTCACTCAAAAATCAATGTTACAGAAAATGACATCACTTTATATCAACATTAAGTTATATATTTTTCAGTATTTTTGTTAAAGAACTAAAAAAGTCTGTAACCTAACTTGTTGATTTTAATCAATTAAGTGGAACAATTTTCAACTGTTTCCATAATTTTTAGGATTTACATATTATAATTTATGGCTTTTTAATATTACTTATATAAAATGGTGAATTCATGTTGCTTAAGAGAGGGCTCAGAGAATCAGAAGACTTCTAATGCAGATGATCTTGGTGTGGCTTGCAGTTTTTACACAGTAGCTCTAAACTAACTTTGATCCATTTTCAAAGGGTTGAATACCTTTCTCTAGCCTACATGGCTGCCAAACATGTGTGTAGTACACATAAAGTAGATAAAAACAATTTAAATGAAGTATTAATGAAGATACTTTAGTGTAAATGAACACAATACACTACTTGGATCACATACATCCCATCATTACATGATCTCATTGAATTCCCCCTTCCTCTTTCTATTACTGTCTTCTTCCTTTTCTAATATGTCCCCATGTCCACTTTCATATTTCCTTTAATCTATAAACTATTCATGACAGAAAATGTAATAATTATCTTTATGTGTATGTCTTATTTTTCTTACTTAATCTTCAGATCCATCTGCATAAGATATAATTTTTCTTTGAGGCTATAATACACACTCTTTGATGTAGTAGATACACTAAATTTTCTTTTGCTGTTCATCCATTAATGAGTTCCTCATTATACCCCATCATGTGGTTATTATGAACAACTCATGAAATAATCATTTAAGTTCAACTGGCATCTTTGTGTCTACACTCAGGAATAAAGTAACAGGATCATACAGCAACCATCCCTTTAGTTTTTCAATGGACATCTGCCCTAGTATCAGTGATAACTAGCCTAGTTCATGCCTCAAGAGTAGAGTGAAGGAATTCCTTTTCTTTCACATTCTAGTCAGTATTTCCTGCTGCATTTTTGGTAGCATTCTGATTTTATGAAATGGAATCTCCATGTAGATTTTATTTTCTTTGCTCTCTTCACTAAAAACATTGCACGATGATTTTTTTCAAGGATATGCCGGCCATTTCTGCATCTGCCAATGAAAACTGTTTATTTATTGACCATTTGTTGACTGGTTCAACTGACATTTTGCAAATTAAGTTTTGAGATCTTTATATACTCTAGTTATTAATCAAATTCAATGACTGATGGGCAATGTGTCTCCAGCTCTTTAGATGTATCTTATCTTTTGTGTGTCAACTCCTCATTTATAACTTTAAATCAGAGGGTTCTGTATCCAGTAGTTTGCCAAGAAGGACAATAATGGAAACAATTTTGCTTTTCTCTTTTCAAAATTTCAAATTATAAATTAAGATATTTGGTGCATTCTGGATTTAAATTTTACCTCCGACCCCCAAATCAGTCATTTTTATGTGATTATAATATGCTTTCTGTACCAATTATTGTTGAAGATGTCTTTTTTCTTTGTGTAAAATATGTTTATTTTTAAATTTGTATTGATTCTTTGTTGATTTCACATATTTCGTGCTGATCTCACTCATCTTCCTGGTCCCACACCTGCACCCTCTGTCCCTGTGACACCCACCCAGCACAAAAATTAGTTGAAAGTGTAGCCAAAAAAAAAGTAGGCATGGATGCTGTAGTGTGGCCCAATGAGTAACACAGTATACCCCACAGTCCATACTTCTTTGCTTGTAAGTTTTCTTTGCAGTGCATCGTTAGTCTATCTCAAGTCCTCTGGCCTCTGCTATGCTATCAATACTATGCTCTCCCTGGGACTGCATGTGGTGGAATAGGTGGGGGAAATAGCCCTCAGGCCTCACCCCTGCAACCCTTATCAACTGTGGCAGGCTTGGGGGCATGAGAAGAGCTGTCCCTGTCCCTCACCAACTGCAGCAATTGGAATAGTGGGCCATATCCTTTGCCTGGGCAAAATAGAGCTGGCCCTGATGATGTGAATTGAGAAGCGCCTGACCAGACATCATGAGAGCAGAACTTGCCCTGTTCCTTTCTGCCTGCAGCACTGGGTGAGTTAGCTGGGGAAGTGATGCAGAACTTGCCCTGATGGTGAGGATGAGGGAAAGCTGGCAGGCTGACTAACCCAGCTACCATAGAGGCCCACAACTAGGGCTATAAGTTACCCTACCCCATGTCCACCTCATCTGTGAACTGCTGTAGTATGTGAAGGGGCTGGATCTGTAGATCCAAAGCTACAGGAACCCCATGACACAAGATAAAATAGGTTTCAGATAAAATTCTGTGTCAGATTTCAGAAGAACATAATTTTGTTTATTTATCTATTTTATTATTTGTTTCTTGTGTCTTTCATGTTAATTTAAGGGCATTGGACTGTAGATCTTCTCTGAAGTCTTCCAGACTTATGCTAGACTACATCTGGTCCTGGTCTCTTTATTCACAATGCTTTTTGTTACAGTTTCAATCCTCTCATGCATCATGAGTCTGGTTAGATTGACAATCCTTTCTGGGTTTAGCATTGGTGATTTGGATTCATCCAGAAAGTGATCCATCACTTTTAGATTTTCAACTTAATAGATTGCAACTTTTAAAAGTATTTCCTTATCATATTCTGACTTTCTTTCATATCCACTATGCTTCCCTGTTCATGTTTGATTCTGTTAAATTGAATCACCTCTTCCATTTATTCTGGTTAGTTGGGCCAAATATCTATCGATCTTGTTTATCTTCAAAAGAATCAGTTCTTTGACCTTGTGTTTTCTTTTCATTTCATTAATTTCTTTTCTGTTAATTGAAGATTCTATTTCTTTTGTTAATTAAAGAAATAGAGTCCATATACTGAGAGGATTCAAGGCCACTTTAAAAAAGGCTACAATAATGTGTCTCTTAAGAGAATGCAGCATTTTGTTAAGAACAAGTCTCCCTCACAGGAGGAGAATCATGTTTGGTACTGCAAACACAGCCAATTACTTTTTGCTAGTGAGGTCATGGACCTTGGAGAAACTACTATTTTCACTTTCCTAAATGAGCAAAATTCCTAACTGCATCCAACATACTGTCCTTATATAAACAGTGTAGCTCTTATCCCCCGTCAAAGCAGAGGGAGCCAACAATAGAAAGCCACAACTGATCAAAATGCAAAGAACAGCTAACTGTAGAGTTCTCAATCCCAGTTCAAAGATGTACAACATAACTATACATTAAAGACATGGATCATTGAGAAAAAGGGCTGAGCGACTATAAGAGCCAGACCAGAAGTCTTTTCTGAGATAATGTCTTCTGACTATGCCACGGAAGCTATACCTATGAAATCTCAATAGAGCTGTCTAAACAAGACATGAGCAATGATAGCACCAGTTGACATAGCAAGGTGGTTGGGAGAAATTTAAATCAACACTGAGCCCCATTGTTGATTATCTAATAACAAGCAACAATAAATGGACTCAAGAGGTTATATTAACATATTTATTCATACACATACACACACATACAAAAGCACACTAATACTAATACATATATATGCAACCATAACTAAAGAGAAGGAAGACAAAATTTGAGAGGAAGTGGAGATTGGCATGGGAGAACACAGAGGGAGGCGAGGAGAGGACATGATGTTAATAGAGTTCTTATATATGAAACTAAAATTTTTATTTAGATAGTAAAATTCAAGGTGTACTCTGTCTGAAGAATTACAATCATCACTATTCTCTGGGGAGTGATTCATTCATATCCCTGTAACCATATGTTTATGAACAGGCATATAAATACACACACACACACACACACACACACACACACACGCAAACACACACACACACACACACATACACACAAGTGATGAAGAATGGGACCCTTTGATATTTAATAAGACACCTTGCATGGGAGTTTTTTAATCTGTTTGGGAGCTGCACAAAAGACATTCATCTTTAATTACAATTTTTTTGAAAAATGTTGGATGTGGAAATAAGTGACCTACACAAATTTCACAGAATTATGGTAAGCTTTAATGAGTAATATTGTGGGCAATGTTTATGAATACTTTAAAACTGAATGGTGTACTTGCCTATGTTGCATTGTAGTTGCTTGGGAAACAGATGATATGAAGACAGAGTAATTTCCATGACAAATGATTCTCAAATGGCCTGGCTGTTCAAGAAAGCTGACACGTGTTTTCCTCTACGAATATAATAAAATGAGAATGAGCAGGAACATGGAATATTCGAATGCCCAACGCAGTGAATTTGCTGAAAATACTAAAATCTCATCCATGTAATGATGAGTAGTATTTAGTAGAATTAAGACAATGGAGAAAAAAAAACATTTGCAAATCATTTAGTTATTAACAAGAATGGAAATACTATGGAAAAACACACAATTTTAATTATTCTTAAATAAATGAATGCTAAGAAAAACAAAACATGTTCAAAGAAAGTAACAATTAATCGATGATAGCACTTTCCATATCATGTTTATTCATTCACTTTTATAGACTAATAATGAAATTTTTATTAAGATTTAAAATTTTTGTTATCCCCTCTCTCTCTCTCTCTCTCTCTCTCTCTCTCTCTCTCTCTCTCTCTGAATTTGTTCTCCCCTTTGACTAGGCAGCAAGGTCCTCCACCTACTGTGCCATCTCATTGCCCCTGGATTAGCATTTATTTAAAGTGAACAGAGAAACTTTTCCTTCTCTTTCTTCAAGTAGTAGGAACATAGGTTCAAAACAATTTAAATCAGAAATCTCATAGGGACACAAAAGCAGTTGCTGTAACATTTCAAGGTGGAAAGACAAAAGGGTCTGCAGCAACCTTGAACCATATATATGGAGACATGGCTGCTCTGGAAGGAATTAGAAATACAAAAATTGAAGCATGAAGACAGCCAGATGTTTCTGGATGGGATGTTAAGAGGGTCTTAGAAAGAGAAACATCAAGGGAAATCTATTGAACAGCAATTAGTGTTCCTAATGTCTCATTCTCTGTGATAGATGTTCAAGGACCCATTTTATGAAAACAAGGACAAAAACCAGAAGGTGTTTATTTTTCTATTTAAGGAATTTTTTACTCACTTTACATACTAACCACAGATGCCCCCCAGCCTCCCCCTCCCAACCCATGGGGAGTTAGCAAAGCCTGGTACAGTCAGCTGAGGCAGGACCAAGCCCCTACCCCCTGCATCAAGGCTTAGAAAGACATCTGACAATAAGTAATGGAGGCCATATACATTGCAACAAATTCCACTTAGAAAACTAGGTATATTGCCCTATGCTTTATAGCATTCTTTTACAATTCATTGTGTTTCTTAAGATTTAGACTCAGAATATACTTTCACATTTACTTTTAGCCCAAGTTCTAGAAATATCTGCTTGTATGGAGGTTCTCTTTTCACACACACACACACACACACACACACACACACACACACACACACAGAAACACTGGGTTGTATTAAAATAAAATGACACAGAAGTGTATCAACACTGATATCACAATATAGATTGTGATTTATTATAGTTCTTGAATTCAAAAGAAAACAACAAGGCTGGAGGGATGGCTCATCAGTTAAAAGCAGAAACTCACTCATCTTTCAGTCCAAAGCTCAGTTCTCAACACCTACATTGAATGGATCAAAAATACTTGTAATTCTAGCTCCAGAAAAACCTAGGACTTCTAACTGCTGTAGGAAGTCCAAACTACATAAACAGTATACATACACATAAACAAACACATATGCAGTATATATATTTCTGAACAGTGTTATTAAATATGAAACACGGAGCCCAATACAGGGGTGAAAGCTGTGGAGATTAGAGAAATAGTGAGAGCCACCAGGTAACCTTGGCCTATCCTGCCCCTCTAGCTTCCCAAGCAAGAGCTTCTTGCTGTCTAACCTGTGCTTTTATTGCCTTGCTGTTCTCCCTTCTCATTGGCTCTTAGCCCAACTACCTCACTTCCTTGTCACTGCCTGTCTGTACAGCCCTCCAGGTCTCTATGGTTGGTACTAGCATTAAAGGTGTGTGTCACCATGCTTGGCTGTTCCCTACTGTGTCCTTGAACACACAGACTCTCTACTTACCATGTGATCAGATGAAGTGTGTGCTACCACTGCCTGACTTTTGTATATGGCTGGCTATGTCCTCTGATCTTCTGATCTCTAGGTAAACTTTATTTATTAACACACAAATAAAATATCACCGGTGAGTAGTTGACAAGAATTACCCATAGAAAGTACAGAGGATCCAGGAATGCAGATAGGGAGATAGTCAGAAAGTAGTAGGTAGGGAGGGACTAAAAAATTCAAGGTCTTTTTGTTTTAGGAAAAATAGAGGGATGCTTCTCGTGCTTGGTCTCCTGCCAAAAAGGGTGATCCACTGGTTGCTGTTCAGTTTTGATGATCTAACAGGTTTTCACTCCAACATCTGACTCCCAAGACTTTATTGGTGAATAGAATGATAAAGATTTAGTTAAAACCTACATTTGGTGGCCATGATGGAGTGAGCCTATGCCAACAGGACAGAAATACTTCCAGGCCTCAGTCTGTGAGCAGAGGTGCTGACTCTGAGGCCTTTGGGCACAGATTGTAATTAAAAATATCAGTAGATTTACATACAGCTGCAAAGCTGAGAGAAAAATATGTTATCAAATAAACATACTGCTTTTTTCCAGGGCTCACTGGTAAAACCAGGCTCTTGGGCAAGGCTGTGTCCTCTGTCCTTTGCCTTATTCACCACCACATTCTTTGAATCATTCTCTCCAGGGTGAGTATGGAGGGTTTAGTCTTTGTGTCTTGCATCTTTTTCTCTTTCTTCTTTAGTGCTGTTTATACAATGGCATTTTTTTCAGCTCTACTGTTGTGTCTTCACTGTGAAATACTGATTCTTAGTGTCTTAGCAGTCTTCAAATTCCTGTTATTTTTCATCTATGGCTAGGGATTGTGTGTCACATTTAGATGACACCATCTCACAACAGTTTCCCTGATGCTCTGACTTTTACAATTTCCCCCCTTTTTTCATGCCAATCTTTCTGCCCTATTTGAGTGATGAGCTTTAAATGTAGAGATTGTGTAGTAGAGGTTTCAAGTGGGGGATAGGGACCCCACAATCAGCTGCCCTTGTTTATTTTACTATTATGAAACAAGAAACCTTCTATGTATGGGAGAGCATGATGTCAGTAACACTAGCATTGGAGAAAATGAGGTATCTGAATGAAAGACAGTCCAGAGCACATCGTAAGATCTTTTCCTCTCAAAAATAATATTAATACAAATTAAAATAATATGTTAGTATAAAATACAGCATAAACCATAAAACTAAAATAAATAAACACAATAACAACATCACTTCAGTATAGCGTATATCACAATTTAATGAATAATTATAGTCAAAGGCAGTATCTAAACAGAAATCAATGTAGTTAGAATTTTTTTAATATAGTCACTGAATATTAAATTGGTATATTTGAAAATGTAAGTACATAGATTATGGATGCATGTTTATATTACAGT
Source organism: Onychomys torridus (assembly GCF_903995425.1). Lineage (NCBI taxonomy): Eukaryota > Metazoa > Chordata > Mammalia > Rodentia > Cricetidae > Onychomys > Onychomys torridus. The sequence continues at coordinate 46,067,612 of NC_050453.1, read as the reverse complement.
AGTTGTGACTATTATAAGCTAGGTCTGAAATATTACTTCTTCAATGCTCAGTCTTCTGTATCATCTATAACCTCACAGTGATTTTTTCCCTTTTCCTTTGAATGGTTGCCTTTTGCAACTAATTTGTTCTATGTAACAAAATTCATCTAACAATAATATTGATTGTTATTTAAAGGGTAGAGAAGGTTAAGCTTCGATTATCAATAGTAATCACATACACAGATTGTAAACTAAATACCACAAAACTAAATTCTGTGTTTGTGTTTTCCTTTAAGAAAAGTCTGAATTAAAGTGAGTCATGGAAACTTTTCTGTGATTTCACCACTGTTAAAATCTTTTCAGTCACATACAAAAGCCAAGTATAAAGATGACAAAACCTGCATGGCTGTTTAGAAAGCTCATAACATGTCTCTTTGAGTGAGGTCACAGTGAAGAATAGCTGGAGCTGTCATTCAGTGTCATTTTGGGTGCTTACGTTCAGTTTTATTTAGGTCTTCATGACCTAGTCTCCACAGCAACATCAGGGCACGCAGACATCTCCTTGTAGTGATGAATATGACCATGACAAGTATCCACAGTGTGACACATTACTAATTAAATATAGGCTTGTTGAACAAAACTTAAATGAACAGTATATTTTGTAATGAGAGTAATGACTTTTCTATTTCTTGTCTGTTTTATTTCTTTTAAATAAAAATCCATATACAATTATTTCAAAAGTTTTAACTACTAAGCCTACTGTTCTTCAAGGTATGGCTAATAAGTGAGACATATTGTAATTGGTTCTGGCAAATTGTTTTTATTTCCTAAGATGAAGAAATATGCCATGCTTCTAACCTGCATTGACAATGGGAGAATGCAGCATTTAATAGCAGTAGTGTAGCCTTTGGGTAATACAGTTGCTCAGGAGAATTTGCCTCTGTCTCAGTGAGCAGCTATATGATTGGATTATTATGTGTCATGTTAAAATTTAAGAGCATTAAATGCCTCAAAACAGAATTATTTGTCATTTTAAATGATCATAAATAAATCCCATTCCATTGAATTTCCCCTAATAAAAGAATATTGCACATAAGTAGAAGGCTCTGTTCTACACAGCAGCATCTCTGCAATCTGGGACACAACTAGCAAAAATAAATAAATAAATCTCCATAATTGAATTATTTGTGATAAAAAGCAATATTGCGTAAATGCCAGTCTCTCTTTGATGAGATCTCTTTACACAAATCTGATTGTAGAAGTTAGTTCAGCATTTATAAAAAAAATAAAGAATATACCAAGGCAGTATATCTTATATATTTACAAACACATAAATCAGACATTACCAGGACAAGAAAGCATTTGGATAGCTTGTATAGGACTTTAAAGAACAAGATGAAGCCAAAGAGGTAAATAATAAAGTTGGAAAAAGACAAAAGTGATGTCTGCAGGTTTTAGGATTTTTTTTTGTCAAAAGTCATCATTTTGCACATGTAAGAAGAAATGTATAACATAACTTCTATTTCACCCCTTCTCACCTTCCTCATCTTTCCCATACACTCCATGTGTCATATTCTGGAAAATGTCATTCAGTGTTTTCGGCTCATAGCTAATGTAAACTCTGATTCTGTCTTCAGCATTTTCTTTTCTTAATCCTGCAGAAGAATTCTTTTGGAACATTGTTAGTATTTGTTTGTTTACCTGTTTGTTTGTTTATTGAGGGCCTCTTTCACTATCTAAAACTAAATTATAAAATAATATAGGTGCCTCTTTGTCAAAAATAACTTAAAGAATAAAACTTAGATGGCTTGAAGAAAGTAGATTGTCATTGTGTGGTATCTGAAGGTGAAAACCTTGAGTTCGTGGAATGATAATTCTAAGTTAACCAGATATATGTTTGGAAGTCAAATTCTTCTAAAATTAATCTGGCAGACTGTGAGAACTCAGAAATATATCAATTGCATTTTCAGATATCTTGTTCATATTTGTTTGTCAATAAAATTTGACTATACAAATTTAAATTCAAATTAGAACCAATGAGCATCAATAACTCTACTATCTTTCTTAAAATTATTTATTCCACAATGGACACACACACACGAAAAAAACAACAACAGTGTTTAGTACAAATACGAGCACCTAAATATCAAATTTAAACTTGAAATTTTGAGTGATAGAAATTGTTTTCTGTGGATATCATTGGATATAAGGTTAAATTATCTTATGATGATTTTTTTATTTTTAACATAATGGATGTACAAGAATGGTTGGCTATTTCATGGTTGGACTTCTACAGCCTGAGTCTGTGGATAATGGGCTTTATGAACACAGCACTCATATTTACTCTGCAAGCTTGACAAATCATTCAATGCTTATCTGAATTCTCAGTGACAACAGCTAAAAGTTAAAAATGGAAATACTGCCAATCTTGTCCTTTGCAAGACTTTTGAAAAAACATAGGAAATAATTTATGGCATTCTTCATATATTTTCTAGCACATACGTTGCATGTTAAAAATACACAATATGGGTGCTGGAGAGATGGCGCAGAGGTTAAGAGCACTGGCTGCTCTTCCAGAGGTCATGAGATCAATTCCTAGCAACCACATGGTGGCTCACAACCATCTATAGTGAGATTTGGTGACCTATTCTGGTCTGCAGTGAAACATGCTGCATAAATAAATAAATAAATCATTAAAGAAATATATAGTACTTTCTAATATTTTATGAACAATTATATATGAAAAATGATTTTGACTAAAGATAAGCCATAAATATAAAACATACTATAACATAGAGAAGAAATTTCCAGATTTCTAAATTCTTACCTCATCAAAAACAGTGGCTTCTATGAGAACATTTACATATGTTTCTCTTATATGGGAAAATAAAAGACAAAATGCATGGTAATGAACTGATATTTTATTATGTTGAGGAAGATCTTCTTGGTTCACAGTGTGTAGTCAAAAAAGAGAATATTCTTTCCTTTTCAAAATACACTTTTCTTACTGTTAAAATTTTTAATAGAATAAAGTAAATATAAATCTGAATATATTCAAAAATGTAGTAATATAATGTACAATTTATGTTTCATATTTAGTTGTTAAGTGCAGATTAACTTTAGTAAGTATAAACTGTGAAACAAAACTTAGTTCCATTCATAAAAGTTTTCATAACAAAAGTATTATATGTGTATCATAATCTAAGCCATTTTCTGTATAATATTTTATTTGAAGTTTAAACTAACAGTATAATAGATGGCTATCTAAATTATCAACTTCATTATTTTTTCTTGTTTTTATTTAAATTATTTTACATTTAATTGAGTATGTGTGCATATATACACAATGGAGTACTACTCAGCAGTAAAAATAATGATATCATGAAATTTGCAGGCAAATGGATGGAACTTGAAAATATCATCCTGAGTGTGGTAACCCAGAATCAGAAGGACAAACATGGTATGTACTCACTCATAAGTGGATACTAGATATAAAGCAAAGGATAACCAGACTACAACCCACGGGTCCAGAGAAGCTAACTAACAAGGAGGACCCAAAGAGGGATGCATGGATTGCCCTGGGAAGGGGAAATAGATGAGATCTCCATGAGTAAACTGGGGATGAGTCAGGGATAATGGGCGATGAGAACATAAGGGAATGGGGTGGTGTAGCTGGAACAGGGATGGAATAGGAGAACAATGAAAGATATATCATGATAGAGAAAGATAGGGAGAAACCCTGTGCTAGGGAAGTTCCCAGAAATGCATAAGGTTGATCCCAGCTTATAGCAATCCCAGACTACTAGCAATGGTGGAGAGGGTGCTTAAACTGGTTTACCCCAGTAATCAGACTGGTGAATATCCTATCATCATAGAGCCTTCTCCAGTAACTGATGGAAGCAGATGCAGAGATCCATAGCCAAACACCAGGCTGAGCTTCAGGATTCCAGCTGAAGAGAGAGAAGAGGGATTCTTATGAGCAAGGGACATCAAAATCATGATGTGGAAACCTATAGAGACAACCAAACAAAGTAAGTAAAAAGTTGTGACATTTAGACCAACACCTGTGGAGCCTCCCAAAGAATGGACTAGAGCCTCTGCATAAGCAAGATCATTGTGTATCTTGATCAGCTTATGGGGTGCCCTGGCATTAAGATCAGGATCCATCCCTGGTGCATAAGCTGGCTTTTTGGAGCCTACTATCTATGGTGGGACACCTGTCACAGCCTTGAGGCATTGGGAGGGCTTGGACCTGCCTCTATTGAATGTACCAGGCTCTGCTGAGTCTTCATTGGAGGCCTACCTTCTTCTAAGAGGAAATGTGGGGGTAGATTGGAGGAAAGGCTGAAGGGGTGCGGGAGGGAAGAGAGGAATCTTTGGTTGGTATGTAAAAAGAATAAAATTTTTTAAAATAAAAAACAAAAAGTAGGTGTGTATTTGTGTGTTGGTGCATGTTATACTGCATGTGTCAATGGAGGCCAGAAGAGGTCAATAGATATCCTGAACCTTGAGTTATGCTTGTGAACTGCCTGATGTCAGTATAAGGAACAAAATTGCAGTTCTATGGAAGAACAGTAGTTGCTGGTAATCATCTCTCCAGGAACCACTTAGTTCTTTAATTTTTTCCCATAATTTCCCCCTATATCATTTTATATATCATTTATTGAAATGAACATCTTTCAATTGTATTCTTTAATTTGTCTATGTAGTAAGAGGTTTTCTTGTGCTAAATAGTTTTAAATGATTCACTGATTCATACATAATCTGCAATGCTTACTCAGTGAGTACTTAGTATCAGCTATAGTGAAAGATATGTTTTTGTTATTGGATGTTCAGAAATTTCTGGTTCAGATGGCAGTTGGCTTTCAGGTGCCAGGATCTCTCTAAAAGGGGTTTGTTTAAAATGAATATGTATTTGGTAAATTGTTTTTTAGTCTTATCAAGTTTCTATAGTAATTCCAATGAACAATGCAACACTAGTGCTTTGAATGAATTGACATCTAGTTGAAATAGAGTTGCCTGTGGCAAAACTATCAAGGCAATTATTATCTCCTAGAATTAACGACCCTGTTTCTGAAAGCCCACCATAGAAACCTTGGACCCTAAGCTTTGTATTCTACCAGTACCAATCAACTAATCCTAAGTCTCAGACGTCTAATCATGGAGATCTCCTCTATAACATGGCTTTAGAAATGTTTTCGGAGAGTGAGATTGTAGATCTCTGCTGCTAATCAATGGAAGAACAGGAAGAGCAGGTGATGGCAACAACCGCTGTGCAGAGTGGAGACTCCCACGGGTAAATGGCTGTAAGTAAGGGCAAAGAAAACACAACCCCAAGGCAATGCTGGCAGACAAAGTGATTCTCAGCATAGGACATTGGCTCCAACGTTTGGGTCAATGCCAAAGAGCCTGGAAACAATGTTCAGAGGGAAAAAAGAGACACTTAATCAAAGTACAGCAGAGCCAGAAGATGAAGAACTGCCAGAAATGGGGAATTGGACTGGGAGCAGTGTGCATCACCCTTCCCTTCTGTTGCAGAATTGAAAATAGAATCTGGCAAGCATGCCAGGTAACTGGAAGTAGAATTCAAGGTCAGGTCCCTCACACTTCCCACTAAGACATAAACTATGGATCCTTCTAGGTTGAGGAAGAATGCAGAGGAAAACAGTAACGGTTTTTCTGGAACATAAGGAAAACTGAACAATGTCAGGACAACTTAGAATACGTATGCTTAATTAGTTCTGAGTTCTACACAAAACACATAGGAATAGATTGGAGAAAAATCAAATCAGGCCTGTTCCTGTGCCATTCTGTCTATAGAAGGATACAAATAAATAAGACAAAATGTAAGCTACTTAATGAATCAGAAATATAAATGTTAACTAGTAAGATTTAACCTCACCCAGAGGCAAATGAATTGTATCATTAGAACAAGAAATGTTTTCCAGAAGACTTTGAAACCTAACTTGCAATTTGCTACTGTGTTTGACAAAAAGGCAAAAATATTATAATTGAAAATATTTTTGAAACATTGTTCTCATGCTGAAATGATCTAAAAATTCAAGACTCAAAAATAAAATAAAATTTAAACAAATGAATGAGGTTGGTCCTCATATGCTTTTGACAAATAGAAGCCAAAAAAACTCCTGAAGCCGTCAGTTAATGTCCAGAGTTTTTACAATTTATCTGTCAGCAAATTCTGGGCTTATGCATTTGTGCTCAGCAAAGCACCTGAACTAAGAGATACAATATTCATCATCCTGCAGAAACAGAAGCTCATCTTCCTACACTGGTACCACCATATCACTCTGCTGCTGTGGAATAATGCTTTTGTACACTGGTTTAATAAAACACTGACTGGCCAGTAGCCAGGCAGAAAGTATATGTGGGATAAAAAAATAAGGAAATTTTGGGAAGAGGAAGACTGAGTCAGTAGACACCAGCCTACTGCCTAAGGAGTAGCATGTAAAGCACACAGGTAAAGACACAGAAAATGTGGTGACATATAGATTAATATAAATGGGCTGAGTTTAAGTGTAAGAGCTAGTTAATAGTTAGCCTTAGCTAATGGCCGAGTAGTTTTACTTAATATAAGCCTGTGTGTATTTACTTGGATCTAAGAAGCTGCGGACTGGGCAGGACACATGAAAACCTCCACTTAAAAATGATGCCCAACATGGGGCTTGAACCCATGACCCTGAGATTAAGAGTCTCATGCTCTACTAACTGAGCTGGCCTGGCAGTGGGGTTGCACACTTTTAATCCCAGCACTCAGGAGGCAGAGCCTGGTGCATCTCTGTGAGTTCCAGGCCACTTTGCTCTACAGAGGGAGATCCAGGACAGGTGCCACAAATACACAGAAAAACTTCCAGCTATACTGATTACATAATGTGGTAATTGTATGTTAATCTACACTGAAAATGAGAGAGGCAAAGAGAAATATAAAATGTATGCTTTGAGGAGAAAAGGAGCAATAGGAAGTGTAATGTTGGAGCCAAGCCCTGTATTTAAGAAGTTAAAAAAAAAAAAAGGAAAGCCTTATTCAAAATGGAATAAAGGTATGCCACCCTCGGAACAAGACCCCACCCAGCTAAACCTCCAATTTGTGAAAAGGAAAGCTTAAGTAGCAAAGGAAACCATGAACAATTGACAGTTTATGCAAATCTAATTGAAGGTGTGGCCCAGGCCCAGCCTTAGGAAACAGAAGAACTTGGAACTCTGGCCATATGGTTTTGGACTTAGAGTCAAGAAGTATATCCTTGCGTTATCCTGTATGCTACTATGCTTATGTCCATGATGGCTATGGACTAAATCCCTGAAACTATAAGAAAGTCTCCAGTTAGATGCTTTCTTTTATAAGTGTTGCCATGGTCATGGCGTCTCTTCACGGAGATAGAACAGTGACTAAGACAATCAGTAACTTACCAGCAGAAACTATCTGTGTACAGAGGAGTAATATGATAAGGAAGGGAAATGGTGCTGACTGGAAAATACATATTACCACATCTGTGTGTGTGTGTGTGTGTGTGTGTGTGTGTGTGTGTGTGTGTGTGTGTAATTTTTTCTAAAATCTATTCTTTGAATTTGGATTAAGCTAATTCAGATTGACTTTCTGAAAAGTGAAAAACAAAACGAACAAACTATTTCTAAGTGTCAACTTATAACTGATTTTGAGCATTTTTTTTTATTTTGAGCAATTTTTTTATTTGTAACTGATTCAACCAGGCAGAAATAACTTCTCAAATTAAAAATTACTCTTGGCTACTTCAAATGAATAGAAGCATATAAAGTTACACTGAATGTCACAATTGAATCAAAGTGTAGAGGTCTGGGAGAGCCCAAACTTTGTGAAAGCTAATAATGAGGCAGTTAAATTTGAATTGGCAAAGAGAGAAACGCCTCTTAGAGTTACTGAGGAATGGTGGAAACTGACATATGATGACATTCTTCTGATTCCAATGGGACATACTGCCGTTAATATTATTGGAGATTTTGTCATCTCTCTGTCTGAAATTCAGATCTGGGCTGCAGGATGTCTCCTTCACCTGTATTATTTACACATAATACATTCTACTCTAAGACCAGCTTTTGGTTTAAAAGTCACAGGTCTCTATTTCACAACTCCAAGAAGTGCTATGCTTGTGCTCACAACCCAGACACTTTTTCCTGCTAAGCAAGCAAATCCATTAAAACAGCATTATTGCTGGGCCAAGAAAATCTGCCCCCCAAATAAAAAGCAGTTTGCATTATGAGGAATGTTCTTTATCATGGATTATGTTAGTTTTAATCTTTGAAATTAAGCTATAATTACATTATTTCCAATTTCTCTGTTCCCTCCAGCCTCTTCCATGCACACCTGCCCTTGCTCTATCTCAAATTTATGTTCTCTGCTTCTTTAATTGTTACATAGATTCTGTGTTTGAGCAAGTGTTACTTCTTGTTCTGGTTAGACAGCTAAGAAACTTATAAATACAGCCCTGTAGCTTGAGAACAAGTAATATGTTCTCACAATTGACAGGTGATAAAACATCAGTATTAGTATGCTTTTATTATATGGTGTCAGATTCCCACCCAGCAAACTCAGGAAGAAAATCAGATTGTCAGAAGTGACAGCAGGGAGAGGCAACTCAGGTTGCCAGGCCACTGGGAGTGACATTAGTCATGTCCCAGCAGGTGCCAGCTGGTTTAGCAGTCAGGGGCTGCCAGGCCACATAAGGATCACATCCTTGTGAGTGCCAGCAGATGAAGCTCCCAGGTCATTAGGAAGAAATTCTGCCACTGATGGCAAAGGCCAGAAAAGGACCTGAAACTATGAAATCCTTTTTTAAGAGGTCTAAGTTGAACTTATTTTTTTAATGATCAATATAATAGGTTTTAATATTATTTTCCTCATTTTAATACTAAATTGTCCCCTAAGATGTCACACTTTCTATTTTATGATCTATGTTTTGATATGTACCCACATACATATTGTGATTTCCTTGAGTTATTTTTAATTTTTTATCTGTTTTACACACTTACCAGTTTCCCCTCCCTCCTCCTGTTCCTCCCCCTACCTCCCTTCTATCCCGCCCCATCCATGCCTTATCTCTGTCCATTCAGAAAGGGTCAGACCTCCCATGAAAGTCAACAAAGCATGACACTTCAAGTTGAGGCAGGTCCAAGTTCCACTCCTGCAACAAGGTTTGGGAGGCAATCCAGCATGGGGATTGGGTTCCCAAAATCCAGCTCAAGTACCAGCAGAATGTTGTGATCCCACTAGTACAAGCCCCACAGACAGACTAAGCTACACAACTATCACACACATGCAGAGAGCCTATGTCAGTCCCATGTGGGCTATCTAACTGTCCATACAAAGTTGGAGAGTTCATAGGAGCTCTGTGGGTTCCTCTGTCCTAACTTTGACCCCCCTGTCACTTACAATCCTTCCCCTCTCTCTTCAACAGGTCTCCTGGAGCTAGGCTCAGTGCTTGGCTGTGGATCTCTGCATCTGCTTCCGTCAGTTACTGGATGAATGCTCTCTGATGACAATTATGATAAATCAGATTATAGGAAAAGGCTACCTAGATGCCTCTCAACCAAAGAATAGATAAAGAAAATGTTGTACATTTACACAATGAAGAATTTCTAAACAGTAAAAAAAAAAGACATCGTGAAATTTGCACGATAATGGATGGAACTAGAAATAATCATCCTGAGTGAGGTAACCCAGACTCAGAAAAACAAACATGGTATGTACTAATTCATAAGTGGATAATGGATAAGTCCATAAATAAAGGATAACCAGGCTACAATCCAAAGCCAAAGAGAAGCTAGGTAAGAAGGAGGGCCCAAAGAAAGATGTTTGGAATTCCCTAGAAAGGTGAACTAGAAAGAGATCTCCTGGTAAAACTGGAGGCAGGGGTTGGGTGGGGCTGGGGTGGGGAATGGTGTCATGGTAGTGGCGATATGGGAACATGGGGGATCAGGTTGGGCAGGTTGGGGGCAGGTGGACAGTGAGAATAATGAAAGAGAAATATTGATGGGAAGGGGGCATTTTAGAGTAAGGATAGGGCCAGGGAAACTCCCAGGAATCCATAAGAATGAACCTACCTAAGACTCCTAGCAAAAGTGGAGAAGGTGCCTATATTAGATTGAACTTTTATTAATATCTAGTTTCTAGTATAATAACCCTAAGAGTGTTAAAGTACTAGAAATAAAAGAATATATTCTGATCACAGGATATGTGTAATTATGCCAAAAGATCCCAAGGACTAAAAGAGATCCTGAAAAATAAAGTCACAAACGAATAATTTGATACATGAAAAAGTTATAAGCCAGTGAAAATTAACGAGAAAAACTTATGCCTTTCAGAGTGAAAAGGTCATCTAGAGGCTCCAGAATCAACTGATATTCTCACTATTAAACTGACAAAAATTAATTGCATATAAATATATATATATATATATATATATATATATATACACATATTACATGTATATATATATATTCACAAGAGCACTATAAACTATCAGATGCATAACTATAAAATAAATATTAAAAATTAACTTTGCAGCATAAGGTGGGCAAATGGTGAGATCCATATCAAATGCACTCTGTTGTGGTGATATGTTGTATACCCTAATAAACTTGCATGAGAATCTGAGAAACACAACAAAGCCACAGAAACCTAACCCTGCCAACTCCTCAGATGATCCTGTTTCCAAGAGTCCTCAGACTGAAAGCCAATGAATCCTCAGCCCTGAGGGTCTCAGTTGAACTGCTGCTCACTTCCTGTCTCCTCTCACCTTATACACCATTCTCCACTCTGCCATGCCACTTCTTAGGATCAAAGGTGGGTTGTGCTTTCCAAGTAAAGGCATGAGATCAAGTGCTAGGATTAAAGGTGGGTGTCACCACTGCCTGACTCTGTTTCCAGTGTGGCCTTGAACTCACGGCGATGCAGATGGATCTCTGCCTCCCAAATAATAAAATTAAGGGTGTGTGCAATCACTGCCTGACCTCTATGTCTACTCTAGTGGCTGGCTCTGTTCTCTGATCACCAGGCAAGTTTATTAGTGTACACAATATATCACCATATTCTGTAGATAAAATGACCATTTTCTCTTAAATTAATCTAATTACTCTTTAAAATTCCAGAGTAAATTCATTGCTAATTAAATTTTGTGACAAATTTGCTAATGGAAATAATAGATATGGTATCATATAAAGTATTTATTAAGGAATTCCTGACTTCCATCTATATATTTATTTCTTTAGGTACCTATGCAAAATCCTCCCAAACAAAAAAAGGAAATGGAATTTAATTCCTTCCTCAGCTTTCCTGTTAAAATTCATGACAAACACTTAAAAAGCAAGTAATATTATTAAATAACAAATGTAAAATAATACCATGACAGCATGTACACATAGATGCATTTATATTTGTATATGTATCTTTGTTACACAGATGAAATATAGCTTTCATATATAACCATGACTTGTTTTTTATAGCTAAATTTTTCTGCATAAAATAAATTTTGTGCTGGGCGGTGGTGGCACATACCTTTAATCCCAGCACTGGAGAGGCAGAGGCATGTGGATCTCTGTGGGTTCAAGGCCAGCCTGGGCTACAGAGTGAGTTCCAGGACAGGCTCCAAAGCTACACAGAGAAACCCTGTCTCAAAAAACCAAAACAATAAATAAATAAATAAATAAATAAATAAATAAATAAATAAATAAACGAATAAATTTTGATCATAATTTTACTTTTGAATCGTGTTTTACATTTGTTTGTTAGGAAGAGAGAGAAAGAGGGAGAGAGAGAGAACACAGAATTGGGTGGGTAGAGACCTTGAGGTTTGATGGCAGACATGGCATTCTGACTGGGGTATCAAAAAAAAAAAAAAAAAAAGGCATACTAAATGTTTTCAAGTGAAACCATCCAGTCAGATGACAATCCACCTGGCCATATCAAAGAAGTTGCTCTTACAAGGAAGTTTTCTGTTTTCAAAATATGGCTAATCAGAGTATCTTAAAACCATGTCTTCCTTTTTTTCTTTTCTTTTTTATTTCATCTTACATATTCCTCATTTCTAGCAATAAGGACAACTCATAAAATAAATTCTAAATATGATTTCTGCTAATTTAATACAAATTTTACTTGGAATTTTATGTTTTTCTTCTACAAGATGATTTTATTAATTATAAAATGCACCAGTCTTGAAAATAAATATTAATTTCAGTGTTCTAACACTACCAACATGTACTTTGAAATTTTAAGACATGGTAAGGTATCAGCATAAACTTGTCATTGATCAATTTTTAACAAAGTTTTTATGCACAGAAATAATTAAAATTAGCCTACTGAAACATTCATTTTCAGGATCTGGTTTTGACTCTTTTAAATAGTAAAAGAAAATTCACTAACCAGTGACATACAGCAATAATCTGTGTGAAGTGTTGCCTGCATCATAATTCTTTAACTATTCTGCACCTTTTTTGCACTTGTGATCATTTACTTTTTACATAGTATTTCATGCTATCATTATAAAATATGGCATTATGCTTAATCTAATCTCATCTATTATACACCTATTTATGTGTGGCAAATTATAAAAATTAATTTTAATTTCGTCTTCTTTATGTTTCAATTTAGCACATAAAATTTGTGCTCATGTAATTAAGTCATACTCCATAAAACACCTATCTAATTCATGCTTGGATATGTGTCATCACTAAAAAAGTAATGTCCAAAAGAGTCATCTTGTAATAGGTAATATGTTATTATAAGATTTTTCACTTATAGCCTATAGGCAGTGTGCTTTATCAACTTCAAAGTTGTGATATTTTTAATCATATTTGATTTGTAACATGTTTTAATCAACACATCATATACATACTATAAATTCACCCATTAAAAAACAAAACTAAGCAAGTTCAGACTTAGCAATAGTCACTACTATTTAATTTGTGATTCCAAAAAGAAATGTGGTACTTTGTATGTGTCACTCCGTTTCTCTTTCTGCTATTGGAGTTTACCAAGTCACCTCCACTCGAGGGTGTGAGAGATGACACTTACAGAGCAGAGAGTCGAAAACCGTTTCTATAACACCATATGGGGAAAGTACTTGACTGTGGGGATACTGAAAATTTTACATGAGAGAATTTAGTTTTCAGCAGTCAATAGTGGATTCAAAATCAAACATGTAATACATCTGAAATGTTTCTAGCAGAGCTACCAGGTGTTATGTCATGGGACTTGATTGAAGTCTTGGACCTAAACATGCAACCAGGACACTGTGCCATTTGTTCTGCACATTGATGCCATAACATACAATGCCAACTGTAACTATCAACGTGCCACCACTAAGACTGAGACTGTTGTACTGTAAGACATGGAGTATTTTAATGTACACACAAAGTTTTCTGTGATGAAAAAAAAAAAAAAAAAACAAGAATGTTTTAGTTATAAACATTCAAATGTTAATACCAGCATTCCACATCACAGAAATATCAAAGCTATGCATCTTTGGATTAGATGGGGACAGAGTGTTTGATTTTACAAATTTCATTTGAGTGCTGATTTGAATTTCAGAAAAGTATCTCCTTCCATGAATTTTGGTTTGTGATTGTGGCAGAATTGCCAGTGATTTCTGAATTGACCCTCTTATTTCTGACACATTGAACTACATATTTATGTGTGGCAGAACTTTCAGCCTTGAGATGAGATAACAACTTAAAAATATTAATTATGTTGTGTGTCCTCCAGTACCATATACTTAGTCAATTTCTCATTCTTCATGTCAAAACAAACAAGCATATTCATTTTATTGATTTGAAGATATATTTTCATCTTTAATAATAAGATTATATATGTGTACCCAATATTTTAAGATTTTCTTTTGTTTGTGGTTTTTTGAGACAGGGTTTCTCCATGAAGTTTTGGTGCCTGTCCTGGATCTCTCTCTATACATCAGGCTGGCCTCGAACTCAAGAGGTCTGCCTGGCTCTGCCTCCCAAGTACTGGGATTAAAGGGATGCTACACTGTTTCTTGGATTCAGATAATTTTTTATTATTTTTACCATCAAAGCATGATATAAAATTTTCTAGGTGCAAGTGGAAAAGTTTAGAAAACCTCTATAAAGAATGGAAGAGAAGGCAGAAGAAAGTGAAGATAGGCTCCTAACAACATGTATGTGGCTAGATAAAAATGCTTATGTTAGAAGACAAAAGTGAACCAAGTGCTATAAGTCTCTGTCTTTTGAGATTTTACAAGGTAGGCAGAGAAAGTATTCTGCTTAGATGACATGCTCCTTTGGTTTGAAATCTGTACTACATCAGCGAAGAACAGAGGAGGAATCATTTTTGACATATTACTGCTGTTAAATTCTGTGGTAAGTAAAAACCATTCTCCAAGATTTGAATACTAGAGTATGTTCTTCAGGTAGAAGGAAAATTAAAGGACATTTCTTTGGTTTCAGTTTACCCTTCATCTCTGAATCATCAATGAGCTCACCTGTCTGTTCAGATCACCATTAACCTCACACTACCTTTCCCAAGATTTCCCTGGTTCATTTCTAAGAAGTAGTGGCAAGAGTATAAAAATGGCTTTTTGAAAGGTCAGTGTTTGATGACTTTTATCCGCCTCTTCAAGAGTCTATCATGTCTTTTAATTTTCTAAGTTCTTGTCTACTTCAATATTTCCTACAGTCCCTGACAAGGCTTATTCTATTTTGATCTCTAGTAGTATTTATGGTCTGACATAACGTGATATTTTTGAAGTTTATAATTTATAAGTTAATGCTTCATTCCTTTTAGTGGTTGATTGTGGTGATATTTTATTTGTGCTCTAACAAATAAAACTTATCTGGAGATCAAAGGACAGAGTCAACCACTTGATTAAACATTGAGGTCAGACAGTAGTGACACACACTGTTAATCCTATCACTCAGGTGGAGAGATCAGTCTGGATCTCTATATGTTTAAGGCCACATTGGAAACAGAGCCAGGCAGTGGTGGCACACACCTTTAATCCCAGGATATGAGATCTCATGTCTTTGCTTAGGAAGGATACTCTCCTTTAATCCAAGGAAGTGATGACAGGAAGCAGAAAAGTATATAAGGCGTGCGAACCAGGAACTATAAGCCTTTTTAGCAGCAGTTCAGCTAAGATCCTTTTGAGAGAGGACTCAGAGGCTTTCAGTGAGGAAACAGGATTAGCTGAGGAGTTGTTGAGGTGAGGTTGGCTGTGGCTTTTTCTGTTTCTTTGATCATTCAGCTTTCACCCCAGTATCTGACTCTGATTTTTTTTTCTTACTAAGACAATTTAAGATTCGTGTTACAGTTGATTAATAACAAATTATATTTATATGCAAATTCTATCAACATATCAGGTAGAAAATATAGTTCTCTCAATTTTGATGATCTAAAAGTAATTATACTATGCCAATTTCCTATGGGTATAGTTTTAATTTTCTTTGTGTTACTAGCTAACAGGGAAACTGCACCATCATATTTTGGCTGATAATTTTTCAGAATTATGACTATATCTCAGTTAGGTTAAAGTAATTAATCTTTTATTTTAAAATATTTTACTGAATATTTTTGTTGAAAGGAAAACACAGATAAAAGAAACTAAGGCAAACAGAGCTCTAGTATGTAAACTGTTGCCTGGCGCTGTTTCCCTTTATTAGCTAAACTGGTTTCTGGTAGAACCTGTTTATTAAGCTCTTATCATCTACTTTTTCATAAGGAGCTTGTTTAGTTTGTATGTTATTTATCTTTTCCCTTCGTGTGTCATAAATGTGCTCCTCACAGCAGCCTTGTGAGAGATGGTGGGCTACATATAAGTTTAGAGAATGATATTGGGTCTTTAAGGATAATACTCTTATTAGAGTGGATTAATGCATTTCTCCTAGTATGGTCAGGTTATTCCCATAATAGTGAGTTATTGCAAAAAAGCAGGTCTCATCCTTCAGCCTACCACAGCTTTCTTACTTAAGTGAGATCCCTTTGAAGGTAGAAATGGACATCTCATCTATTAGATCTTTCTTTTAAGCTTTGGTTAAATTATTCTTTGTCAACTGCAATTCATCACTTCAGTTAGCATACAGCTGCAATGGTCAACATGTCTGTGTTTGGCTCCATTGATAAGACTATTTACATTCAGGAAGCTCTGAGTCTTTTAAAATTAAGGCAGCTTTCCAAATAGAGTCTTCCAGGCAAACACGAAAGCAATAAAATAAGGAAAATCCTTGAGGACTGAGGCTGGGAAGGAACTTTCCTCCAGTGTGCACACCCCTTTTCTCCACTGACAAGCTGATGGACATGTGCCAAGAATTCAAATGTCTTGTTTACAAGGAAATCACAGTTAGAAGGGAGGCTTAGATACAGGACAAACTTAAACACTATGAACCACACCAGTGATTTTAGCATTCAATTTTTTCTTGAATGAATATGTTTATCCACTGCTGAAAAGGTGGATAGCTAAGAATTCTGAAAAGTCAAATTTGATATTTGGTTTTGTGAGTTTAATGTTTTATTGTTGTATATATGTGAAGGAAAGAATTCTCAGAGCTTTTTACTCTGACCTGCTTGTGCTATCAGGCCATGTGTTTGGGCAGTACCAAAATATATTCTTATGACTCTGCTTAATTGTTTTTATAAGCAGCTGTGTCTGTCATTATCATTTTTCTCTGTACATATTATATTGCCAACATAGACTTTGCCCAGATCTTATTTTACATGTAAGATTGTATATTTAACTTATTTAAATTTACTTACCACCTACTATGCATTTTTTCTTTTAAATATTATATTTTTATTATTCTTAGGAAAGAGAAGTTACTTGATTCATAACACATTATATTTTCCTTTAAATTAATAAATTAAATCCCATATTTTCCACACACACAATTTTTAACTGCAATTGCTATTTATTGCAATATTTAGGATTTTGTTTCGTCTTTGGTGAGGGTTATTTGAAGGTATTTTGACTAACTTTAGCAAAGAGAAGAAGGCCTGAGGAACTTGTATACTTGGCTGAAAGCCTAAAGTGCTAGTTTCTGAAAGTAAGCAGAAACCAGTGCGGAGAAAGTATAAAGGAAAAGAAATCACATTTTTGGCGGGTTACTACTCTCCTGATCTAGATGTGCTCTTTTCTTCACTATAGGCCACATTTCCTATTCTTGTTTTCTCCCCTCTTATTTTTTTCCATTTTATTTGACAATATGAATTTTCAGATCTTAATATACTAATCACATTAAATGGCTATTTTCTGTGTTTTTTTTTTTTTATAATCTATGCAGTTAATATATTTTGACCCTGTTTTTAAAATTTGTGTAACTAATTAGTTGATTTCCTTTCTTACCCCACTGGGTACTTTTAAAACATGTTAAAAACATGATATTTATCAATTTCAGTATCTCAATTTTTGTAGGCACAGAACAATAATTAAAGGGAACAATGATAAAGAAATGTCAAATAAAGACTGCCTTTCTTCTTTGCTATTGTTAATTTTTTTCAAGAAGTCTAATAGTTCTTGATTGCCATTTTAAAGGGCTAGTGTTTCTGTTCTCAGTCAGGCCCCCTTCCCTTACTCTCTTTTACCTGAAGAACTGTTTGACATTTAGATTGATTCAAGATCGTCCTTTCTCTTTTAGCTTAGATTGCAATCATGGCTTTATTATCATTATCAATTATCGTTCTGTTTAAAATGACAATTGTAAGGGGTAAAGAGCTAGAGTTTGGTTACTTGCACTCTGTCAAGACACTCACAACCACTTGTAACTACAACTCCAAATGATCTGATGCCCTCTTCTGGCCTCCAGGGGTACTTGATACACAAATGGACACACACACACACACACACACACACACCTTACAAACAATGAGACATACCTTTTTTTATTAAAGAAGACAACTGTTTATAGAAATTATGGATTCTATTTCTTTGTAAGACTCTATGATGTTCCAAAGGTCATCTCATCAAATTTCAGCATACTTTTGATTCAGTGGTCCAAATCTGTAAGACAGAACAAAAGACAGACTCCAAGTGCCTGGAGCAATCATGTCATCATGAAGTTCATGGGTAGGAGAACTCAGCACACATTATCTTTCATTCATATATATATATATGTATGTATGTATATATATATATACATATATATATATATATATATATGTATGTATATATGTATATATATATATATATGTATGTATATACATATATGATACATATATATGTATGTATCAGGTCTTCCCGTGGACCAGGCATGTTTGAGCTGAAGCTATACCTTTAGTTCTTCTCTCTCTGCTTTTCTATCTCCTTTCCTATTTTAGTTCTAATTCATTCATTTTTGGTAAACTGTGACGAAATTTTTTAACTCATGATGTGGGCAATCAGCAGATTAAGAGAGTTAATAATGCAGTAATAAAGAATCTAAAACTATTGATAAATGTTTTATATAAGAAAGAACATCAGGGAATTAAAAAAGTAACCTTAATTACTGTGCCACAAGACTTAGAATCAATTTCCAATACTACAAAATAAATGGCTCTAAATGTATTCCAGTATTAGAATTCATCAAATTCAAATTTTATCTTCATGAACTAATGTAGTTTCAAGGCAAAATTTAAAAAAAAAAAAAGTGTTGCTCTCAAGTACTTAGGCAAACATCACAGATTTATAGCAAATATTATTTCCTGATATGTCTACCGTACTTGAACTTACTCTGACATTTCAAGGAACATGTTGTAGAAAATTATAAAGCAAATTTAGCTTAAATGGACTACTGCCATTATTTAAATTCACTCAATTAAACTATATTAGCTATCCCATAAAAAAGGCCTTCACACACATTCTAATCTCAAAGTATTGAGTACTTTCCCTGTCTTTCTGAAAAGAATTCAGGACTCACATATCCCTTCTTTAATCTAAGCATGAAGACAAATTATTAGCAAGTTAGCTTTACTTGTTAGTTTTTAATGAGCAAGTGCACTCAAACCAAAGTCCCTCAAAGAAAGCATGCTTCTGCGGCAAGTGCCTCTGCTGCCTAGCAGTCAGCCCACAGCTGCGACTAAGGGTACCTCACTGGCATGTCTCTTGAGGAATCTCTTCTCTTTTGTTTGGAACAAAGCTATTTCAGTGACATTCATTGCAATCTCAGATTCAATGTCAAGTTTCAATTAAATACCTTGCCTCGGGGACTGTCATATGACTCAATTCTACCATAGGTAATTTTAAAGATGTTGCATAGCGGACTATGAAAGAAAAATTTTCACTTTTCTCACATTTCAGCCACATTATGTTCTCTTCCCTCTTGGCTGTACAGTTTTAGATAATAATAACTCTAGCTACCAATTAGGTTTTATGAAAGATATGTGAATTTTGGACAACAGAGGAAAATAAATATTAATCTATAGTTTATGCAACATTGCTAGCAAGATCAATACTTGAATTACTTAACTTTCATTTCTCGTGTGATGAAGCTAAATTAATTTCAAATGCAACTCATTTTGTATTTCTGTGATCTATAAATAAATATAATTTTATATTACATAACAAAAATGCTTTTGATTTAGTAATTACAAAATCGATGATGTATGAAATTTACATATATAAATGTTTTTACAGTGGTGGTTAATTTCTGTAACCATAAAGATTTTAATTGTCTATCTTTGCCTTGCTTGACATACTTTAACATACTTTTAAATTTATGTATTAATTAGTAGTGTCTAATTTCATTGAATATTTCCTGAATTGTATTTGTACTAGAATATAAGAAATTTGGTAATGAACAATGATGAAAGCTCTGACTTCTTACTTTGTGTATTTGGTTGGGAAGATGAAAAGAAGTCAGCAGAAACCATGTAGACCATGGAAACATATTTACTATAAATGGAAACATCATAACCCACCCCACACTCTGTACAAAAAATACACAGTAAGATGAAAAATAATAAAACATGGAAAAGTACACTATGTTAATTAGTTTGACATGCCAAGACAAATAATATAGAGAATGCTTACAGGCATTATTTTTTAAGTAAGGAGAACTTTACTCTGGCTTATAGTTTGAGAATACAGGGCACCATGTCAAGGAAGCCATGACAGTAAGAGTGTGAGCTGGCTGTCACACTGCCTTGTCAGAACACCACAAAGATATGAAAGCTAGGAGGAATTAGTTATGTGTTTTTTCTGGGGAGGAGGGAGGGTTTCAAGACAGGATTTCTCTTTGTTGTTTTGGTACCTGTCCTGAATCTCACTCTGTAGACCAGGATGGCCTCAAACTCAGATCACCTGGCTCTGCCTCCTGAGTGCTGGGATTAAAGGCAACCACCACCTGTTCTTTTGTTTTGTTTTGTTTTGTTTTGTTGTTTTACCTTTTTATTCAATATGATTATAAGAGTTTAATAACAGTTTAATGACACATGGAATGTCATAGTAGTCTTATTTTAAAATATACACTATACAAACTAATAATTTTACTCTAAGACTTCAATTTATTTCTTTAAATATTTATAACTTTTCTTATCATTTTACTTCAAGTAATGCATCAACACCTCAAGTTTTGGTTTTTGCATGCAATACACCCATGAAATCTATAATAAGATGTTTTTTATCTGCAGAGACTGTTTTCTTGTGTACTACAGTTGATGTCACACTCCCATGAGCACAGTAGAGATATTTACATGAGATAAATTGAGAATTTTCTCATTAGAACTGTATTTCACCAGATTAATTTCCACAACACCACTGACTAAACAGAAGTCTCATTATAACCGTTAATACAAAATGCTAAGTATAAAAGAAGACTGAGGCCACACACTGTCATCTGGCCGAGCCTGTTTGCCATTCATCTGGCTTGGCAATGGTCAGTTGAAGGCTGTGTAGTTATTCCAGGTGTTTTGAAACCCAGTGCCCCTTCCTGCAGCACTGAGTACACTTTCCCATTAAGTTATTTTCAGTTGTTCACGCGGCGTTCCAGAGTCTAGATGTTAATTATCTGATGCTACAACTTGGCTCATAGCGACTTTTGACAAGCATGAGAATATCATCCAAGTATGAGAAGCTAATTATCACAGTCAATATCCTGTGGGTAAATCAGGGGTAAACAAATGTCCGTGATGCCACAGTAAAATTGCAACCTCTTTCATTGCAGCAAGTAAGTCTGCTAGTGCAGATATTTATTAATTAAAAAATATTTCTATAAAATCTACCTGCAGAGCTTAAAAGGAAAGGGACATCATTTTTCTGTAAGTCCTTCACCAGAATATAGAATGACCATGATTCTAAAAGATAACTTGTCTTCACCAAGTGAAACCATATCTAAACACGTTAAACTATTTGTTTTGTCCTTTCCATTTATTTTTGGCAAAGGTATATAAAATTTAAACAGATGTTTCCTCATAATAATTCCATAAATGTATATAAAACTATGCATAATCACTGATAGAGTTTCTATTTTTATAATGTATGGGGCTATGTTATATCAGTTTACGTATTCTTCTAAACTATACTAGTCAAAAAAGATACCTTTTATTTTTTAATGTTTAATAATTTAGATTATTAAACAGTAGCAATTAAATGAATACAAACTGTTTATGAAACTCTGGTCTCCATACTTATGGACACATATAGTGATATTTTATTTGTATTGAAATGTGATTTTATTTGTATGTCAATAAAGTTGCCTTGAGGTCAGAGCAAGCCAGAGCAGAAGCCGAGCAGTAGTGGGGCACGCCCTTAATCCCAGCACTTGGGAGACAGAGCTAGGCGGATCTCTGTGTGGTCAAGGACACAGCCAGCATGGCAGACACACGCCTTTAATTTCAATACCAACCATAGAAGACCTGGAGGTCTGTACAAACAGGCAGTGACGAGGAGGTCATGTGGCTGGGTTACAACCAATGAGGGAGGAGAACAGAAAGTCTTTAAATAGACAGGACGCACAGAAGTAGGTCTCTTGTGGAGAGGAGGAACCGCAGAAGCAGTGAAGGGTAAGGTTTTCAGCTTTGGCTCTGACCTCGTGGTTTTTAACTCTGCAACTGCTCTGTGTTTCTTATTTAACAAGCAGGATACATCTACAATTGGCGCCCAACGTGGCAAGAATTCATTAAAAAACCGCTTGCCTTGGCAGTGGGTACAGCTTCCCGTCTGGGCTGGCCTGGCTCCCTAGCTCCAGCTTAGCCCCGGTCTAACCCAGGCCTAGCTCAGTTTAGGACTCAGGTCCAACCTATCTTAGCCACAAGCGGTTACAGCCGCAGCTGGAGTTACTTGCTTAAAAAGTCGGTGCTACAAACAACTCAGGCCTGCGGGAGCTACTGCTACACGCAACTGCAGATAGGCTGCTTTTGGCTGAAACGCCAGCGCACGTGGTCCGTCGGAGCTTAAGGAAGCCAGAGCCCAGGCTCGACTTGGCTCAGACCAGAACATTGAAGCGGTTGGATTCAAGCTTTTAGCCAGATCGTGGCTACCCTTTCTCTCTCTCTCTCTCTCTCTCTCTCTCTCTCTCTCTCTCTCTCTCTCTCTCTGGATTCCCACCTCGGACGCTAGGTAGCTGTTTGGAAATTCCCTCGGATTTCTACTGTTCTACGCAGAATTGGTAAGTCATTTATATCAGATATTTTAAAGGAAACTATTTAAAAGAGATTTTTTTCCACATTTAAAAAAAAATGGGTTTTATGTGTACATTGAAAAAAATTGGGCTTTGTTTGAAATTTTAGGCAGTATGGTAATGGAACAACTATATGACATTAATGTTGATCGAATTATGTACATTGTTATTCTTCTTATCCATATTTTACACTTTAAAAAGACAGTCAATTTAAGTGCCAGGATAAAAATTTTAAAAAAACCTGTTAAACCTTATAAAATAAATTATAGAGAAATTCAGATTCAGACAAAAGAAATTAACAGTGAAGTTGTTTCAGGATTGGATTATAAGGTTACAAAAAGAAAGCCTGTTTTCACACAATCACCCTTAATTTATCCGGTAACCATACAACAGCAGCCTGGTCAAATGACTACACAAAATATTTGGACTCCAGTTGAAATGTTAGACTTACGAAGGTTTAAGGAGGCAATAGTATCTTATGGCATGCATTCTCCATATGTAAAACAAATGTTAAACTCCTGGTCAACTTATAATAGAATTATACCACAGGACTGGCGGGAGCTGGCACAGGCGGTTCTAGAACCCGGACAGCAGCTCCAATGGCAAATGTGGTTCAAACAGGAAGCTAAAACCATATCAAAACAATGTAGGGATAGAGGTATACAAATCTTCCAGGATCAGCTTGTTGGAGAAGGCCAATATGGTGCAGTACAAACACAATGTTTATATGATATGCAAACTCTAATTCTATGTCGAATGGCAGCCATGAATGCATGGGACAGAGTTGAGGAACCAGGGAAGAAAACTGAGTCATTTACAAAGGTTATACAGGGCCCAAAAGAATCTTTCACAGATTTCTTACAAAGACTAACTTCAGCAGTAAAGAGAATGATCCCAAATTCAGAAGCTAGCCAGATAATAATTGAATCTTTGGCTTTTGAGAACGCAAATGAAGCATGCAAGAGAATAATCAGGCCGTTAAAGGCGAGATCTGCACCCTTGGAAGATTGGATTAGAGACACGGTTAATGTTGAGGCTCATGATCAGGATAATATATGGGTAGGAGAAGCAATTTCAAGAGGTTTGAGGAATGTTAGATGTTTTGGATGTGAAAAGCAAGGACATTTGAAAAGGGACTGTAAACAGGGCACTTCTAGAAACAATGTTTCTTCAAGGAACAATGGCAACAGAATGCCCCTTCCTTCAGGAAGGACATGTAGATCATATTGATCCAAAGCTGGATTGCATTTTGGTTATTTTACCTTCTAGGCATTCTCCTACAGGAATATTAATGCAGAGAAAAGATATTATATTGGAACTGATATTTTTACCAAATAAACCAAATAAAAAATTAAAAACTTATGTGGAAAAAAATCTCTGACTTACTTTTGAAAGGAAAATTGAGACTTCGTCAATTAGCAGGAATAGACCCAGCAGAAATTGTTGTACCTTTAACTAAAGAGGACATTGAAAAATTATGGACAGAAATTGAACCTTGGCAAAGAGCTTGCAGTAATTTTTTGGGAGAAATTAACAACAAATATCCTAAAAGCAATAGAATTGATCTTATAAAGAGAGCTGATTGGATCTTGCCTCGAATTGTACGTGAAAAACCCATATCTGGAGTTCGGACATTTTATACAGATGCCAACAAACAAGGAAAGACAGGTTACAAATCAAAAAATTTAAGTAAAGTCGTTCAAAGTCCTTATAATTCAGTTCAAAAATCGGAATTGTATGCTATTCTGTTGATATTAATGGATTTTTCAGAACCTCTCAATATAGTTACTGACTCTCAGTTTGCTGAAAGAGTGGTATTACATATTGAGACTGCAGAATTTATCCCTGATGCTTCAGAATTAACTTCACTATTTATTCAATTACAAGATACAATCAGGGAAAGGAGTCATCCTTTATATATAACTCACATCCGATCCCATACTGGTCTGCCAGGCCCTCTAGCACAAGGTAATGATGAGATTGATAAATTATTGATAGGAAATGTGCTGGAGGCCTCAGATTTCATAAGAAACATCATGTCAATAGTAAAGGTTTAAAAAAGGATTTTTCCATAACCTGGCAACAAGCCAAGGAAATTATAAAGAAATGTCCTACTTGTTCCTTCTACAATCAGACACCATTACCAGCAGGATGTAACAGAGGAATGAAATCTGGCAGATGGATGTGTTTCACTTTGCAGAATTTGGAAAATTGAAATATGTACACCATACTATCGATACTTATTCAGGATTTCAATGGGCAACTGCTTTGAGTTCTTAAAAAGCTGATTCTGTAATCACTCATTTGCTAGAAGTTATGGCCATCATGGGTATACCTGCACAAATTAAAACTGACAATGCTCCAGCATATGTCTCTATTAAAATGAAACAGTTTTTTGCTTATTATAATATAAAGCATATCACAGGTATACCACATAATCCTACAGGCCAAGCAGTCATAGAAAGATCCAACAGAACTCTAAAGGACATGATAAATAAACAAAAAGGGGTAACAAAACCCCCCAGAAATAGACTGCACAATGCTCTATTAACTTTAAATTTTCTCAATGCTAATGAGAAAGGAACAACAGCTGCAAAGAGACATTGGTTAATAGAAAAAACAACAGAATTAAATCAGCCTGTATACTTCAAGGATGTGCTGACCTCAGAATGGAAACCAGGGCATGTGTTACGTTGGGGACGAGGTTTTGCTTTTGTTTCTGCAGGAGAAGATAAGCTGTGGGTACCATCAAAACTGATAAAGGTTCGATTTGAACAAGAGAGACCTCTTAATTAGAAGAGGTGATAGTTCATCAACCAACATGACCATCCAGTTTAAACTCACTTATACTATTAATACATGCCTTTTCATTTAATCAGATGTAACTCGCCAAAAGGGGACCTCCCCAAAATTAGTCTTGGGGAAGGGTTTTTGTTTTTGTCTTTTAGGAGAATGAAGGCTAAGGAATCTGAAGAACACTGGACAAATGAGACAACTGAAGAAAAAAGGACAAATCATCTGTCCCAAAAAGAGTAAAATGGCCTATTGGTATATCATCTACAAAATTTCATAAATCTTTCTAAATGTTTGTTTCTGCTCTTCTCTAAAAAATTAATACTCTTAGTCTTCTTGTAGTCCCAGTTCAATTAAAGCTTCAAGCTGATTTTGGAGTTGGAGAATGGCTCTCTCCTCCTTTAAACTCAAGCATGTTGTTAAAAAAAAAATGAAAACTCCCTGTATCATACCAGAAGAAAGAGCCATCTTCTGACATGGGACAGGAGAAAAAACAAATTAATTAAGGGACTATTCTATTACTAATCTCAATTCTTTGACTCTATTCTGATTCTTTAAACTTTTCTTAAAGTATGAATTTTATATCAGAATTCACAAGATATATATATATATATATATATATATATATATATATATATATATATATTTTTAAACTTTGTTGAGATAGTAATGGTCATATGAGTACTATTTAATTTAGAGAAAAGGCTTCAATTAGCTGCCTATACATGTCTTTGTGTTCGAGTCTCTTTTCAGTTTTCTGCAGGAAATCACGGCCAGGCCTAACATCAAATGAAATCTCCAGGAAGAAGATGGGGCCCCACAACGACAATTCCACGTGGAAAATAATATCACTAAGCTGACAAACATCATCTACAGATCAGCTTTGGACTACAAGTGCTTAGAGCAATTCTGAAATGGCTAGCTGAGATGATCCAGTTTCAAAGACAGCTTGAATAAGGACTTGAGATAAACCCTGAACTTTGGCGTTATGGATAACAAAGAATATAGTTATCTTTCCTAGAATTTGTCAATTAACCCAAAATTTTTCTTTTCAGAATAAAGATAACTTCGCCCATACCCAGCAGGAAGCAATTTTAAGAATTTGACGCCCACATTCCCAAAGGGGTGGTGTGGGGTGGGTGGTTTTTTGGTCTTTTTATGGGTATTGGGTCTGGGATAGTTTTCATTGTTTAGGAGGGTTGGTTACAAGTTGTTGTTAAGGGTTAGGAAAAGGGCTAGGCAAAAGGTGCTTGTTAAAAAAAAATAAAAAAAAATAAAAAAGTAAAAGACAATTACTAGTTTTAAATACTTTACATTCAATTGGATTGTTTTATATTGTATACAAATTATTATTATTGAGATTGAGATTGTTAGAATATACCATATATGTATTTCTAATCTTGTTCGAGATATTGTATTTATACCATGTATATGCAATTTGCTAATCCTTGAATGTTAGTAATTACCAACTATTAGGATATATAGAAATGAAAATTAGTGGTTAGACATTACAATTGAACTTGTAGTCATAGTAGGTGTGTTTTCAAGATCAAACAGATATATTTTAGATAGACAGGTCATCTTCAAACCCTTCAGAGATCTATAAAATATGGCATTTAAAATGTTTTAATAACTTAAGAATTTTTCTTTTTTGCTATGACTATGAGACATGACGGCTCCTGGCAGTACCAATCTACTTCAGAGAAAATATGGGCATTTAAGAAACTGCATATGGAACTAACTTTCATTGTTACAAAAGTCAGCCACTGGACAACAAACCAGGACAATATGGCACCATCCCTGAAGTGAGTGACCTTTGCAATCTATAAAAGGTACCGTGCCCTTTTCTTCGAAGGCAGCTGAATAGGGACTGGGCCAATGGCTTCTGATGTGCAATGGAACAACAGATGAAACAGTTATTCTTGAAGAATAACTAAGCTCACCCCTCTCAATAGTAGACTGGCGTTTAATAGAGAGATGTGGAGAAGAACAGGATGCCAAGATGAAGCCACATATACACAGCCAAGAATAATGGACAGCTGAATTGAAAAGACATCAATAATTTCCAGAATTTAAAATCCTGAATCGTGACATGACACTAATGGAATTCAGGTGTTTCTGGTACATGGACTGCTCTCACCAAATGTGAGGTCAAACTGTTGACCTTGTATACATCTTAGTTCACAAAAGAGTCTGTCAGATACGCTAAGCCTGTAGGCTAAAGATGATGCCCCAACACTGCGGAGAAACCTCAGTTGACTGTCCAGGCAGCTGGCTGTTTCTGTCAACTCACATTTTTTTTTTTTTTGAAGTTGCTTGCATGCACTTCTTGTTTTTATTTTTTATTAGGTAGTATTATTTCCTTCTTGGGACTCTGAGGGAGTTGAAGATCAGTTATAGTTATAATTATCTTTGTTAAGGATTTCAGAAAAACTCACTAAGAGCTGTAATTGTATAAATTTGAAAGACGTTATAAGACAGTTCCGTTAGCTATATAAGTTAGGATAAAAATTGAATCAGGTACATTCTTGACTTACCAAAATAGGATAGATAATGGAATTATTTTCTCTGAATTTGTCAATTACAAATGGATTAGACATTGTTTAGGTATTTATTATTTGTATATATGGTATATATAGTTATTGTACTTTTGTATATAGTTTTTCTTATATTAGTTATAACTTTTTCCTTTTTGTCTTTTTATTAAAATAGAAAAGGGGAAATATAGTGATATTTTATTTGTATTGAAATGTGATTTTATTTGTATGTCAATAAAGTTGCCTTGAGGTCAGAGCAAGCCAGAGCAGAAGCCGAGCAGTAGTGGGGCACGCCCTTAATCCCAGCACTTGGGAGGCAGAGCTAGGTGGATCTCTGTGTGGTCAAGGACACAGCCAGCATGGCAGACACACGCCTTTAATTTCAATACCAACCATAGAAGACCTGGAGGTCTGTACAAACAGGCAGTGACGAGGAGGTCATGTGGCTGGGTTACAACCAATGAGGGAGGAGAACAGAAAGTCTTTAAATAGACAGGACGCACAGAAGTAGGTCTCTTGTGGAGAGGAGGAACCGCAGAAGCAGTGAAGGGTAAGGTTTTCCGCTTTGGCTCTGACCTCGTGGTTTTTAACTCTGCAACTGGCTCTGTGTTTCTTATTTAACAAGCAGGATACATCTACAGACACATGCTCACACATCCACATACACAGGTATATTTGTCTACACACAACACTTGCAAAAAATCAGTAGTATGTAAAATCTCTCAAACATACAAAGTCATTGAAAGTGGCGTCATGCAGGAATAACCACCAATGTACAAATCTTGACATGATGGCATAAGAAATTCTGAAGAGGAAAAATAGTCCATAGTAGGATAGTATTTTTAACCATTTTAAAGAAAGGAAATCCATTACAATTTAAAATTAATAAAAAAATCTAAAATAGTGAAAAACTAAAAAGTTAAGGTAACTGTATTTTTCTATCATCACGCAGGAAAAATCAAATGAAGAGTTTGAAATACATGTAAATACCCTTGTAACCTTTTGCATGTTTGGTACTTTAGATATCCAAAGCAAAATCAAGAATAATTGCGATAGAATGAACATATGTGCCTTATGAGATATAATCCAGGTGTCATTCTCCCACTGCTCAATAGAAAATTATAAAATATTATTGGAAAAAGTTACTTGCATTCAAAATTTCAAGCCAAATTTTGAGGCACAATGGTCCTTAGAATATTTCATTTCCGAGATGATTTTCGTAGCCTTTATCAGAATATGAATTCTTCATAAAAATTTAAAATTGGGATTTAGATTTTTTTCTTATTTTTCTAGCTTCCCTTTTGCTGCTCTGATAAAACACTGAAACCAAATGCGACTTATGGGTTTATTTAGCTTACAATTACAGGTCACTCTTACCATTGCGGGAAGTCAAGACATAAATTCAAGGCAGATGCTTGAAGGTAGATGGGCTTGGTATTACACACAGTGTTAGTTCTAAATGAGGAACTAAATTCACAGGCAATGATATGAAGCAAGAGAACATGGAGGATGCTGCTGCCTGGCTCATGCAGGCTTAGGCTTAGCCAGTTTTCTTGTGTTGCCCATGACCACTCAGCTGGGGGAGTCTGCAGCCTACAGAAGGCTTACATCAATTAACAAACAAAACAATTCTTCCTAGACGCTCCAGATATGTGCACACATGAGTCGAATCTAGTCCATTCCTCAGTGAAGAGTCTCTGCCCATGTTGTTTGACTGTGTCACGTTGATAGTTCAAGCTAACCACAGC
The DNA here is from genome assembly GCF_903995425.1 of Onychomys torridus. Lineage (NCBI taxonomy): Eukaryota > Metazoa > Chordata > Mammalia > Rodentia > Cricetidae > Onychomys > Onychomys torridus. Next base: position 46,037,956 of record NC_050453.1, on the reverse strand, counting down.
ATGAATGTGTTTTAAATTGTTACTGTCTTATTAGTTATGTGTCAGGGTTGGTGTAGAATTTGTCTTTATGTGTCAGGATTCTGCTTCCTCTGTTTATTTAACGAGATTTCTTTTCTATTTGCATGAAGAAACAACAGTGAGTGCTAGGGGAGAATATTCTGTTTGCTCCTGTGAGGAAAAGCTACTCAGAAAGACTGACTAGCTTTAAATATCTGATAATTTTCAACTGCCATATTTAGTTATAATGACAATTTTAAAAATAGGTCTAATTAATATGCTAACTCTTTATTATGAATATAAACACAACCTAGGAACAGGAATTCAAACTCAGATTATTTACATTGCATCACACAAACAAACATACACACACACACACATATATGTATGTACACATATATTTATACATGTATAATTTATATGTACACATATGAATTTATAAAATATAATTTAGTAATATGCATTCATGTGTCTATTTAAAATAAACATATGTGTACACATATAGTCATTTTATTGGGATAGTTAATTAATATAGATAATTTAGTCAAGCTAAGTGTGGTAGTGTATGTTTTTTGTCACAGAACTTAGAAGGCAGAGGCTAGCAGATCTCTGTGAGTTTCAGGCCAGCAAGGGCTACTCAGTAAGACCATCTCAAAAGTTGACTAAGGAATAAATATATATATTACAAAATAAAAATTATTTTTGTCTTACACTAAACATGTGTTCTCATTTCAGAGGAGAAACACTTAATGTATTGTTTAAAGTAATCTTTAAAACTGTATTATGATCATAGGTGATAATTTTCATAGAGTTAGACATTGACATCTTTATATCAATGTATATATAACCATCTGATTAACCTAACCCAGGAATTCTTGCAAGTTTAAGTTGAACACAATATATTCTCTATTTCAAACTTCTTAAATATATTGTGGGGTATAGGTTAATTTATGAGGTTTGTATGCAAGCACAAGCTTGTGAAGTTACAACTCTATAAGCATGTATTTATATGGAGGCCAGTGAACAACTTTGGAGAATTATTCTCAAGAACACAGTATTCTTCCTTTTCAATCGCATCTCTCATTGTCCTGGAGATTGCCAGTTAGGCCAGACTGGATGGGCCCCAACCCCCAGGGATTCTCTTGTCTTTTTTTCCCCAGGACGGGGGTTGTAAACACATGTCATGATATCTAACTTTTTGGCATTCTAGGATGGAAATTTAAGTCCTTCTGTTTGCAAGGTACATACAATTTACTCGAGTCATTCTCCCAAATATATAATAATCTTTATAATTTACTATGATATCCAAACATCATTTTTATAAGGTATTTCATTTTATTGCAAAGTATTATAGTCTGCCAATTATTACTGCTGGCCAGTTTGTAAAAAGTTATGACTTTTTACAGTGTAATGATAATTTCTGCTTCATTAAGATCTGATATTTTTGGGGAGACAAGACTGTGCTTAGGTTAATAGTTTTAACAAATGAGATCGAAAATTGAGTATGTATTGTAGGTATAGTTTATGTTTAATGTGGCCATAGTTTCAATGGTTCCTATTATAAAATTATTTTTATCTGAGATGATTCAAATTACAGATAAAGAATATAGTTCTATAGAACTAGTTCTATGGGCTGTAGATTACTACTCTCATTCCGTTTCATGAGATCTCTTCACAGGCATGTTTAATACAGCAACTTTAGTTCTCCAGTCTACTTAACTGTGCAAAAAGCACTGGGGAGTGAGAAGTGAATCATGTGTGCATTATTACAAATAACATTGATAATTTATTACTTTTATTAAACCTATTTTACTCTACTTTATTAAATTTGAAAGCCATGACCTATCTAGAGATTCTGCTTCCATTAAACTAATTAAAGCATAAAAATAGCAAAGATGAAGATCATAAGCATGTAAGTTGAAATTCATTGGTAAAGTGAGAAATGTCCAATCTTTAGAAAATTGATGCATATTTGTCCTATTTGCTAATATATGGATGAGTCACAGTTATCAGGTTCATCCACAGTTAATCATTTAATTTTTAATGGTAACTTTCATACAGTATATTCTTTTGGATTTGTATAATTACTGTTAATTTTACATATCACTATATAGTATAGGTTTTACAGTAATCCTACCATATTTATGAATTCCTCATCTATGGATTTATCCAACAAAATGTGGTTCAAGTTATTTTTTTCAGATGTTAAATTGTTGTGGGCATGTGTCTGTCATTCTACTTAGCATTGCTGTATTGGACATGAGCACAGGAACATGTTTGCCATTTTCTAAACTAGGGAATATAACAGTTATTCACACAGCATTTATCTTGCTTTTTAATAGTAGAAAGATAATTGTCAGAGTGTAAGAGGATTTGTAATAGATAGATATTAAGCTATTTTATTTGTACATGGATGGAGGCATTTTGGATTTGAGTGTCTCCAAGAATCCTAGACTTCACTTCATTAGGAAATAAGGGAGATACCTTTATTTTGTTATATAGTTTTGGCTTCACATTAATAGAAGTCACCCCCTTTCATGTTTCACAATATTTTATTCATTCCATATATATATGCGTGCCTAAGGTACTATTTCACATAAAAGCACAATTAGCTTTTAATATAAGAACTTGTAATAAAGAAAAACTGTATAATAAAGCTAGTTAAAAAGTAGAATAAAACCTTATATTTAATTAAAAATTACAATCTTGTAAAAAAAAATTATATACCAAAGGATAATGAGAAAAACACATCAGTTTTGGAGCTAAAGATCTACTTAGATTTTGCCTTCAATATTTAAATTTTTCAGCTATTCTTATCCACACAAATTGAACACATTTTAATTGCCCAGATATTAATTCCTGAAATCTATAAATGAATTTCTTTTATCAAATTTAAGTCTAATCTGTTTTTTGTTTTGTTTTTTAGTTTTTCCAAGACAGGGTTTCTTTGTGCTTTTCCTGGAACTCACTGCCCAGGCTGGCCTCAAACTCCCAGAGATCCACCTGCCTCTGCCTCCCAAGTGCTGGGATTAGAGGCATGTGCCACCACTGCCCAGCCTAATCTGTATTCTTAATCACATCATTTTTATTACAAGTAAGGAAAGAGTCCCTAGCATGTGTGATCCTTTTGTCATGACCTATCTGGATAGTTACTTATTTTCAATTGACCACTGAATTCAAAACAAACTGGCAAGCATTCCTTCTGGGCAATCAACTGAGTTACATTTCAAAGTTGTGTACTTCACTGGCCAAACATTTCACAACTCATCACATTTTAGGACAAATGAAACCATTACTCTTAACTTGTTTTCAGTTCTGAATGATCATCTAAAAAAAATTAGGGGTAATTGAGAAATACATTACTTATATGGGTGTAACTGCGTGTTCTTCTTAGATAACATAATGAAGTCTCATGCCATCTCATTCCTTCCTTTTGAGAAAAAGTCAATCCTTTCCAGCACATCCATATAAATACTATCACTGTCACTTGGTAACCCTTCTATTAAAGAAAGGTTAATTTACTTTATAGTGGCTTCAATGAAACAAAATAAAGGTGTTGGTCATTCTTATATGCCACAGAGAATTACACAGTATTTCATTGATCAACATCTAAAAGTTATCACAGCAAAAGGGAAAATAATCAGAGTAATGTTGCTGATATTTTTAATCACAGTGTAATGTAATAATAGTATTAAAATCATTCCCTTTTATCATTGTCAGTCACATACCTAGCCTAATTGATAAATAAGTTTATTGTAGGAAATACACAGTATAATATAGCAAAACTCTATTCACAGTTTTGGGTATTCACTGGTGAGGGTGGCTGAGACAGAATCTCACAAGAGGGAGAGTTTATTTACTGATTAGATTGGTGTGCTCACTTTTTATCGTACAGATTATTGAAATATCATGTTTACATGCAAATATTGTATTTGTTCTTAATTGAATTTAGGTTCATTCCTCTTAGCTATTTTTTAGTGCTTTATGATTCCTTGAAAGTTTATACAAAGTTCCAATAAAAATCATTGAAATGTTATAATTCTGTGCCATGAGTTATCTAATATTATTATAGGCCTATTCTTCTTTATTTAAGTTTGAATGTTCAGTGTGTCTGTAGATTTGTCAGTAAATACATTGGTGTCAGTTGAGAATTAGATGTTTCTGGTGTCAGTTATTAGTTGTATGTAGTTCTTTCTTCAGAAGAGAGACATTCCCAGTTTCCCTTCTTCCATGTTGTCAGGTCCATTGATTTGCCATTGTTCCCATCACGTTGATGCAGGCCATTTCTAATATAGCAAACATGTTGGTATTCTGAAGCTTACAATCTTCCTGCCTTCTCTTCCTTGAGCCTTGCAGGAGCTGTGATATAGATAAATCTTGAGCTGAGATTACTTCAGTCTATTGATATCTGTACTGTGTCTAGTTCTGGTTTTATGTGGTGATAAATCATTTTCTATATAGACAGGCTTCTATAATAAGAACTGGTAGTTATACTTATGTGGTATAAGCTTAATATTTAGAATGTAGTAAGGGATTATGCTGGTCTAGAAACACTATGATAACAGATTGTTTTCTAAGGTCCATGGCATCATTAGCAAAAGGAAGTGGGCTATGTTTCTAGAACAAGATATCATTTTCTTCCTGTTTAGTAGGAGTTATGTCCAGTTGACAATCACCACTGACATATGAAGGACAATCATCCTTTACAAGAGATGATTTCCTTTACTGGCTGCTCAGTGCACTTGTCACACCAACAAAAAGTGAACTCAGCAGATTATATATAACATTAACAACAATTATCATCAAAAAATAGGTTGTCATGTTGAGAGTGTGGGGGCATGATTGGAGTTCAAGGAAGGTATCTGAAGAGTTTGGAGAAAGACAAAAGAAGGAGAAACTGATAATTCTACTTTAATTAAAAATGTGTTTTTGAAAGATAAATCAAGTCTTCTAGTAAAGATGTAGGGGCATTTTCTCTCATTTGTAAAAGAAAAGCTATACATATTTTTATTGATATATAATAAAATGTAGTTCTCTTTCATCTTAAGTCACTTCAAATAGATGGCTTATGTTAATACTTTCAAGTTCTATTTTGCAATATCTATCTATACCATCTTCAATTTCTATTATTACTGTCTCTTCCATGCATAATATTTAATTTTGATGGTAGAGAAACTCAGGGTTCTCAAACATGATTTTCCCCATCATAGCTAAAATATAATGGGAAAAGCAGATGATGATAGACATGAAAACATAAAAAATATTCTGGTAAGCTGGGTGGTGGTGTATGCCTTTAATCCCAGCACTTAGGAGGCAGACGCAGGAGGATCTCTGTGAGTTTGAGGCCATCCTGGTATATAGAGTGAGTTCCAGGATGGGCTCCAAAGCTGCACAGAGAAACCCTGTCTTAAAACAACAACAACAACAACAACAACAACAACAACAAAATACTTTGGTATAGACAAATTTCTAAACTGTGGTGATATTTTATTTGTATGTTAATAAATAAAGTTTGCATGGAGATTAGATTCAGGCAATAATAGCACATGCCCTTAATCCAATCACATGGCAGACAGAGTCTCTATGTTGTCAAGGACACCAACCATAGATACCTGGAGGTCTGTATAGACAGGCAGTGACAATGAAGATATATTGCTTGGCTTAGAGCCAATGAGAAGGCAGAACAGGAAGACAATAAAAGCTCAGTTTAGACAGGAAGAAGTCTCTCACTCTGTGGAAGCTACTGTATGGTTGTAAGTTAAGGCTAGTCGTGGCTATTCACTATTTCTGTGAGCTCTTCAGCTATTACCCTTGTATTTGGCTCTGCCTTTCTTATTTAATAAAACTGTTTAGAAATTTATCTACATTAAACGGTCTTGTTAATAGAAAACATGGAGCCAGATAGGTGAAAACCTAAGGGATACTAGAGGAATAGGAACAACCACATGCTAACCTTTCTTCACCAACTCCACAGCTTCCAAAAGTCAGATACTTCTGTCTACTCATGCCTATATGCCCTGCTGTTCTGACATCTGATTTGCTCTCTCTATCCAGTTATATCACTTCCTCTTCCTGCCCAGCTCTGTAACTTCCTGTCTATCTGTGCAGACCCCCAGACTTCCATGGTTAACTAGTGTTGGAATTTAAGACCTGTACCACCATGCCTGTCTCTGTCCACATAGATCCAGACAGATCCCTGCCTCCCAAGTGATAGGATTAAAGGCGTGTGCTAACTAACATTGCATGACTTTTGTGTTTACTTATAAAGGGTGGCTTCTCCCTCTGATTTCCAGGCAAGCTTTATTTATTAGAGCACAAATAAAATATCACCACACTTTGGGTCAAAACCTTAACAAAAATCCAACAGTTTAATCATTTGTCAATTTCTTTCTATTATTTATGTCTATTGTTTTCTGGGCTGTATTTATCCCATGATAAAACACATATTTTCTAAATACTAACAATTAAAAACCCCATCTCTTGTTTTTCATACAAAATATAATTAAATATGCTCATATATGGGCTATTCATTTCATATTCAGTTTTTTTAACTATAAACTTAATGGAGAATGTATAATTATACATAAATCTAGTTATCTAAATGATAAAGTGGAAGAGATACTGAAATTGAAAATTGTTTCTCTTTATTTGTGTTTGGTGTGTGTGTGTGTGTGTGTGTGTGTGTGTGTGTTTGTGTGTGTGTATACACAATGTATACTCACAGAGTGTATAGCTACAGTTAAGCACGCCTACCTACATGAAACATGAAACATAAGCTACTGGCTCCCTTGATTAATCATTCTTCAATTAATTCCTTTAAGATAGATTCTCTCACTGAACCTAGAGCTAGGTTGGTGGACAGATAGCTACAACAATCTGAATAGTTCCATGTCTCACAGATGTGCACTTCAACACATGACTTTTAACATTGCTTTGGGGGTTGGAACTAAGATCTGCTTCTGCAGCTAGTGTTTTTATATGCTGAGTCACCACTCTTTTCTTAGGATAAGAACATTTTGTAAAAAGTTGAAGCTTATAGATAAATAACAAAGGATATGCGTCAAATATATAACAATCAGTATTTATTCTTATTTTTTTTTTAAAGTTGTTTGTCAAGTGAGAGGTTTCACATGCTTTGCTGGGCGAATAGAATTTAATTTGGCAATTTTTAAAACCACCTGGTAAAAATAGCTAAATATAGAAACCAGTCTCACTTCACACCTTCTATCTCAATTTGGAAAAATGCATTTGACTGAAATGTAGAAATGGAGCAGAAATCTTACATTTCCATTTGCTATGCAGAGGATAAGAAAATACATAAAGGGCAGAACCTCAGGCATGCAATGCATTTAGATTTGAATACAGGTTCGCATGGTGGAAAATGAACAGAACTGACCCACTATTCCTTTAAGCTTGCCTTACATCTAATAAAAATTCAGACATTTTATAATATAAAAAAGTAACTATTCTATTCACTGTTTTCCATCTGTAATTCAATCACCCTAGTTACTCACTTAAAAATATCTCAAATTGTATCCATTAGTCCAAAGAATAATGATTTTTATAATCAAGTATCTTATTTATACATCCAGTCTCTAAAGTATTTTTGTGCATAATAAGTATTTTTTAGACATGTGTCTGTTAACTCCATCTGATGGTAATCAGACAACTAACCATCATTTGTCCAAGGATGTTCCTCTGCAAATTTGTTTCATTTTTACATAGTCTACATCACAAAATGTATTTAGATAGTTAAAAGTAAATGCATTTGAATTAAACTTAAAAGCAAGTTATTGTAATTTTTTCACATTTTAGGGATGGGATTTCATGTTTTTCAGAAAGTGGGCATGATATCTTTCCTCACATGATATTTAGAAAACTATATAATGAAAACAGTCATTACCCAGTTGGAATGATTATCATCATTACAAAAACAATAGGTTTATGTGACTAAGTCAAATTTTTGTATTGCATATGTTTAAGTAGTGGATGAGCATTTCTGCTATCATTCTTTTGAAGGCAATGCAGTTAAAAAATATTTTATCTACAATGTGTAAGGTACTAGGTATCCTAAGTAATAAATAAGGACAAGTGAGATACACAACATTTTCCTTATCATTATTGGATCTGTCACACATTATACAGAAATGAATGTAACATAAGACAGCAGAGTATTTTATCAGTTAAATACTGTGGGAATACAACAGTATAGGCAAAGATTTGAGCATTGTAGAAATTAGTTTAAAATTTTTAGAGGCAATCTATAAAACCTCTATAATAATGTTCCTACTACTTTGGCAATAGAGTTTTATCAATGAACTACACACCAAAATTAATTTATTAATTTTTATTCAGTAATTCCAATACAACTCAGGACTCTCAAGAGATTTCTTCTGAGTTAAAAAATGTGTAGCTTGCCAATAACATGGTATTTTTAATATTTATATACAAATACAAAAATAATTGGATAAGCCAGAAAGAAAGGTGAGCTATTGACAGTTCTGTTGCCCAAGAGCTCTGCAAAATGAAGCAACATAAACTCTCCATAATTGCAGGAGCATCAGCAGGCGGATTGCTTGCTCAAGGGATTGCTATAAAGAGTTTGATGCCTCAGCTTTTCTTCCCTCTGTAGAGAAGCCTATGCTTGAATTAAAGCTGGCTAAACAGATAAAGGTTGAACTTTTCAACTGCATGGTAGGTATAGGAATTGCTCCTTTTTCTACTGAGACAAGCAATAAAATTTTACTACACATAACCAATTGGGTCTTTCAGCACTAAATACCAGAAAGAGCATTGTACAATTGGCAGCAATATAAATGAGAATGAGAGAGATATATAGTCATCTAAAATGGTCCACACGAAAATCTCCTATCAAGTGATAAAGCACTTGTTTTGCTTTGGTGAGGTTTCTGACCCTTTGATATTTCTACTTAACTGGGGCAAAAGAACCCTAAGTTAAAGAAGGAGAAAACAATACTTGAATGGAAAGTACAAACATAAATTTACAGTATGTATGGCTAGGCCAGGTATATAAAATCATTATATTTATCTCAATAATAGAACGTTATGGTAAACAGTAAAACTATATAAGAGAATGCTGCTCAGAATCACTTCACATTAACATCCATTCACACGTGTGTTGGGTTGAGTTTGCACCAGGAAAGAGACTATGCAAAAGTGGCTCTGCTGGTGGTGTTTTTGTTTGTTTGTTTGTTTTGTTTTGTTTTGTTTGGTTGGTCTTTTTGTTTTGTTTTTTCCCAATGAGGTTAATGGAGTTGATAAATGGAATTATGGCACTGACACTAAGTGACAGTGTGGTTCTTTTAAATCTGCTATTTCATTCTAGTTTCTTCAACCTTGAATCTCTAATGTGCACAGCTATTACGTTTAATAGTTGTCTTTGGTGATTTTATGTGATTCCAAAAGAATAATAAAAGAAATTCCAGTTTTGCTTGAACAAATAAAGCTAAAACATATTAGAGAAATTCCGGGTCTACCTCTACACATGATTTTTACAACTTTTCCACAAAAGCACTAATTTGATGCATTTCTTTAAAAAATAATGAAAGTCAGAAAGGACAGTGTTGTTAATTCAAGGAAGGAAATGTACTTGTTTTTGAAGCATTGTGTTACAATAAAAAATTATTATTTTACTATTTGCCCATACTTTTTTTTGTTCCCGGAGAGGAGGGTGAAGCACAGCCACCTGGACATATCTTCAGAAAACATAGTGGAGATTGTCTATACATTTCCCTTTGCAATGTAGCAATGTATATAACCAATATAGCTCAAAATTGTCTTCTAAATATTTTAAGGTAAAACATCAATTCCCACATCAATAAAACTTATCACTTTATCTATTAATCCCATCTACAAATCGCTCTCACATATTCATGTTTATTTGTTTTGTTTTATAAGCAACTGAAATTATCTAGATCCTCAATGTGAACATTTGTTCAGAGCTTTCTATTGATCCTAGTGGACTCAGCAGTGGGTACACAATAAAATGTTTGCCCTCTCATAGAACTTATGAATAACCAATATTCCAAAAGATAAAAAGTAGGGTAAGTGAGCCTCTCTTCAATCTTTGACTTATTATTCATAGAGTTCTTCTTGGTTGGGCCCAAGGCATATAGGTACAGTTGTAAATTGATAGATGTAATAGTTGTGTGTAGTCTCTAGGATAGCACTCCATACTCTCTTACCCTATCCTCCAGATCTTACATAATTTCCACCCTCTCATCTATAATGTTCTAAGAGCTTTCAATGAATGGAATAAATACCTATTTTAGCGATGGCCCTACAACCATGGCTTACTTATGTATCTTGGGCAGCCATGAATCTCTGCATTCATTTTAGGGGGAATCTTGTCTGAATAAGGCTAGAAGCTGCTTTTATCTTTAGGTATAAACATGAATATTTAGAATGTAGTTTGCCACTATGACAATTTAGTTAAAAAATACTACTAATATATTCCTTGTCTTGGTCTAAAAACCTCCTCAGGCCAAGTTTTTATCCAAGTTTAGAGTGAGTCTAACAATCTCCTCAGGCCAGGCTTGTTAACTTAGTTTACAGTGCCAGACACAGGTTATACCTTACTCTTTGGTGTCAAATCATAGAGCAGCTGTTTATTCCCATTACAGGCAAGCCACTATTGCACAGATGAGCATATCTTCCTCAGCAATTTTAGACTATTGAATAAAAGAAATCATAGTTGGGTAAGTTCCATTTTGTCTTTTCTCCCTGCCTCTTATGTATCATATAACCAAGGTGTGTGGTGTCTTCTGAAGTATTATCTTACCCTCTAGTTCTGATGGGAAGTTATGTGGTTTAATTTTAGTGTCAGTTTTTGGTTTAGTTGTAAGGGAAAATAATAAAGTGAGTGGAGTATGCTGAAATTCATATTAATATTTAAAGAATGATGCTGATGTCACTTAGGGTTGCAGGAATGGGTTCCTTTATCTGCTGATTCAAGAATTAAAAAGCAGAAAAGATGAATTACCAGGAATCTTATGGAGTCAGAACAAAGCCAACATGAAGTGCTGGGGAACCTTGAGCTTCTTAGTCTCATGGTTGAAAGAAAGCTAAGAATGGCCTCAAATGGGATCTTGGGAATGATTTATTAGAGTTAGAAAGGAAAATGTCAGGACAGATAAGCTGCAACTCTCACAGCTTCCCAGTAGAAGACATAAGCAAGTATGGTGATCAGCAACATGGTTGTATGGAGCAGGGAGGGTCTTAGCAAACAATGACAGTGATCCAAAGGAACAGTTATGGAATTTAAGACATACTTAGAATCTGGCCAGTATAAGAAATAAAAATGACATAAGAAAATAATTTTAACCTTTAGAATCCTGAGTCAAATGGTGGACTAATCTAGCCAAACCTAGTGAGGAAACTTAGGGACTCCAGTGGAAGGGTGCAAAGAACCTGGGAAAAACTTTATCTTTGGGAGAATTTACTTTGCATGAGTGGTTGCTTATTCTGGTACCTGACATTCCCCATTGGATTAACCCTTGAAAGGAGGAGAAAAGGACGTTGGTCATCTCCTCACCTAGAGGTAGATTTCGATTCTTTACAAGACCTTTTTGAAGGAAACCAACCAACCAACCAACCAATCAGTCAATATACAAACAGTTTGAAAACAAGTGTTTTTAAATGTTTAACTAGGGTATGTTATAAAGTCAAACATAAACTTTTAGAAGGTTCAAGTTCTTAAAAACAAGAAAATGACTGAGTAAATAATTAGAGGATACTATAAAATGTGAACTTAAGAATGTTACCTACTAAAACCTGTATTGACCATACCAAGAAGGACAGAAAGATGTGGGACTATTTTGTGACTATCTATATATGAGAGGCCAGTGAGAAATTATTTTTAATTTACACCCTTATACAAAGAAGTAATTGAAAACATTCTTCTAAGTGTAATAACTGCTAGTGACTAGGTTACATTGTCATAAACATTTTATTATGCTGTGTTAAATAAACAATAGCTACTGCTGGCAAAGTTAATCAATAAATAAATTTGTAAGTCAAATTGACTAACGACATAATTGCCTCTTTTCATAGCACATTTTACATTAGCTGTACTATTTGATTGTAAAATTAGCTAACAAAAACAGATGACTTAACATGTTGACTCTATTGATCACCTGTGAGGAATACAGACACACTGTGGTTGGTTGTGTTGCTGCTCTGATTTTAACAGTGCCCTCCTGTGCAGACTATCCAGTTAACATATTATAAACACCAAGATGCTGCTTGTTCTTTTGCTCATTTAATCATTTGTTACTTTAGACTCAACAGGAGTCTTTGTGGATTGTCCTAGTCAGGGTTTGTACTGCTGTGAAGAGACACCATGACCACAGAAACCACTATAAATGAAAATATTTAATTAGTGTTGCCTTACAGTTCAGAGGTTTAGTCCATTGTCATCATGGCAGGAAGCATGGCAGGATGCAGGCTGACATTGTGCTGGAGAGGTAGCTGAGAATTCTACATTTGAATTGGCAGGTAGCAGCAAGAGAAAGAACAGGCCCTGGTTTGGGTATCTGAAATCCCAAAACCTACCCTAAGTGACAATTTACTCTAACAAGGCCATATCTACTCCAACAAGACCACACCCCCTAATGCCACTCCCTAAGCATTCCAATCTATGAGTATATGGGAGCCATTCTTATTCAAACCACCACAGTGAGTGACAGTAACTTTAAGCCTGCATTTCTATTATATATTGCCCTAGAACAGAAAAGTCCAAAGAAGTGTGATACAACAACTGGTTCCTATTTTCTGTTGTCATTCCTTAGTGGAAGCTGACATCAACCAGGCTCCTGCTAGATGTGTCAGGTAGGGCTGACATCTCTAAGAAAGTTACTGACTGTACCATGCTGTACAATATCATCCCAAACTTTGGAATGTGAGCTCACATGGAAATAAGTTTCTTTCAGGTATAAAAATGTTACAATAAGTGAGTCTTAATCTATACAGAGAACAATGAATTTGAACCAGAACAAGAAGAATATAGGAATGTTGAAGAGAAGGAGGGGGAAGGGAAAACTAAGTAATTATAATCTCCTCTCTCTCTCTCTCTCTCTCTCTCTCTCTCTCTCTCTCTCTCTCTCTCTCATATATATAGTTAGTTAGTTAGTTAGTTAGTTAGTTAGTTAGTTAGTTAGTATGAAACCATACTTGTCTGTTAACTAAATAACCAAATCTCAATAACTAAAATCCTTGTAAACTATAGAACTCGTTGGTCATAAACTGAGACATAGAGGGAGAGCAATAACATCATCGATTCTTTCCACCTTTTCATTCACTATGTTTTAATTCTGCATCCCTATATATGATCTTCCAGCTACATTGATGGACTTTATACTTGTAAGTTTAGGAAGCTGGGGAAAGCAGCAGCTCACATGTTCAGAGATCTTGAGTCAGGCCATTGAAATGGGCATAGTGTTATTTCTGGCAAATTTTATTAGATGAAACAAGTCTCAGGCCACACTGAGATTGAGTGGGAGGAAGTTTGGAGATGACATGCAGAGCATGTCACTACTTAGTGGTAAGGCTTCAAAGGGGCCAGAAAAAGTGATCAAAATAATAATTTCCTTCACATTGCTAAATCAAAACAAAACAACATTACAGCTAAGAGTTATGAATGCAAATATCTTGCAGAAGTTTAAGATTCTATAAATTGATTTTATAAATTTTATAAACACAGAAAACTGTCCAGTTATATAAACAATCAACATGGGTTATTTCCTCTGTAGTATTTCTGCATTATTAAGGTCTAATAGGATAAACAATTGTATTTGCTGCACACAAAGATGGAAATTCTAAGTTATACAGTTTCAAGAAACAACCCAAGTTCAATGGAACTTTGTCCCAGTTCTCTTTTCATGAGAAAGATTAAGTTGTATTCTAAGAATTTCACTACAACTGAAAAATAAATGAATGATCACATAATATGAAGTTTTGTTGGGCAATCTAAATAGCATATTAAAAAATTCCCTTATCTTTGTGATCTTTCAATTGATTGAATTAGGCAGGTTTTAAACTTGAGGAAAATTATCTGACATTTTCTATAGGAATAAAGATTATTAAAAATTTTAAAAAATAAATATTTTTTGTATCTTTAATTAAGAGCTCATAATTATTTTTTAAGATGCTAAGTTGAAGAGAGGCATCTATTAGATAAGTAAATAAGCTGTCTGCTGATTATTTTAGAAAATGCCCAGAAAATTGTGAGGAACAGAACCTAAAAGCAAGAAAAATTCAAGAGCAGTTAGGGAATTTTGGTGTTAGCCTCTATGGTAACTTTTAATACAAAAAAAGTACCTTTGTGACAACCCCAAGACAAGAAATTCTATTGGCTTTGTTTTTTCACCAGTATCACGTGATAACCTTTGTCTCTAGGACACATTTTCAGTAGTCCCAATACTTGACCTTATGTTATATCTTTTATGATATATAATGATCTGTAATCACTAATATTTGATGCACACATTTTAATTGTTTTGAGTTTAACAAACCAAGTTCATACAGGATAAAAAAGTAAAATAATAAGATGTTGTATGAGTTCACAGCTGCAGAACTCTATGCCACATTCTCTCCTGTCACTTAGAACTTTCTGTTCTGTTGTTATTATTAAATTATTAAAATGGAATAATTAATATTTATATAATGGCCCTAAATTCTCAAGTGGAAGGAAGAGTTGTGTTTCTCTAAATTTTAACCTAAAATATTACTAAAACATAAGTAAGCTTAGTGAGGAAAGACCTCTATGAACGTGCAGCAGCAAATAGGCATGTTATGAATATAGAACTTATTCCAATGAAATAAATTTAAAGTGCTTGCATATCAACAAATTCTTGGATGAATAAAAAGAAAACATCCTGTTTACTCATATGGAAAAATATTTGGTTTTCTAGATAAAATGTTACACTCTTCATAACAATCCCCCTAACCAAGTTCAACTCAAACCACCATCTTTCCTGACTCTACTTAGTTATATAAAGGGAAAGATAAAGAAAATGAAAAAACAAGTAACAGTAAAGGTTGATTGGTGAGGGTTATGGAAAGAAGTCATAAAAGTTCAAAATGAAATAAGAACTGAAGTCATAGAATTGGCAGCAACTTTAAGAATACTCAGTTAGACTCTTAAAGGTAAGGTGCATGCACAACAGTAGATGGCCAACAGAAAATGAACTCATTGGCAACATTGGAGGTTCCTTGTTTCACAATATTTTGTCCAGGCACTTTTGTTTGTTTAATATTATTTTTTAATTTTAATATGTATTTTTCCCTTTTGCCACATAAAGATTCTTTGCATATGTATTATGGTTTCCAGCTTAGTGTTTTCATGAGATTATTCAATGTGCTAATGAGTGGGTCTCTGAACCTATATCTGTTTCTTGTGCTCTTTTCCTTGTTTATTTTATCTTACTTTGATGTGTTAGTTTTTAATATCATTTTATTTTATTATTATAATCCCTTTGAAGCCTGTGGTTTTCTAATGAGAGATAGAAATGCTGTGGATCCAGATGGGAGAAGTGTGGAGGAACTAGGAGGAGTACAGGGAGGGGAGATTTTAATGAAAATATAGTATATGAGAAAAATATCTATTTTCAATAAAATGAAAAAATTTAGCTAAGATAATGGATGAATGTCTAGGAGTGGTTAAGAGCATGTACTGTTCTAGCACAGAAATCAAGTTTGATAAACAGCTTCAAGTGGCTCACAATCTCCTCTAACTCCAGCTCCAGGTTATCAGACATTTTCTTCTGGATTTGACAGGCACATACAGTCACACACACACACACACACACACACACACACACACACACACACACACAGATATACACACAAATACATAACTAAAAATTTCTGGGGATTCTTTCTTTGTGCTGTAAATGTGTTGCTCTGATCAATTAATAAATAAAGTGCTGATTAGCCAGTAGCCAGGCAGGAAGTATAGGTGGGACAAAGAGAGATGAGAATTCTGGGAAGAGGAGGAGTCACCAGCCAGACACAGAGGAAATAAGATGTGAGGGCAGAGCTGAGAAAAGATACCAAGCCACATGGCTAAACATAAATAAGAATTATGGGTTAATTTAAATGTAAGATCTAGTCAGTAGTTAAGCCTCTGTATGTTTACTTCAGTCCAAGTGGACACAGGGCCATGGGAGCTGGGCAGGACCAGAAAAACTTCAGCTACAAAAAAATGATATCCTATAAGAGTCTCAGTAAGGGCTCAGCATCAATAAATAGTGTAGCAGAAACCAGAGGCCTCAAACCAGACCAATGACTGCAATGAACACTTGCTAGTAAAGATATATTGACAAAAGAGTTTATTGCATGACTCAGTGTGTCATAATACAGCTTCCATGACAAGATATTTTCCTTTGTTTTTCTATTCTTTTTTTTCTCTTCAATTTTATTCTATTTGGTGGAGTTGCAAGAGCAGATACAACAGGACAGGAAAATGAGTGGGATCAAGATGTGTGATGTGAAAGGCACAATTCATGAATGAAAAGAAAGATAATAATGATAATAATAATAAATAATAATGGAAATCTTAAATAGCATATGCATATCAAAGACGATTATTTTCAATGTAGATTAAGCAGCCTTGTAGTGGGATGTGACACCACCTAGGATATTCATGACTAAAGTGCCACTTGAAGATCAGATTATTTCTCTCAAGGTTCATTCATGAGTTTCTTCTTCTGGATAAACAAAAGTAATTTTTTGAGATGGTATTTGTTCATGGGGATGAACCTGTGAACAGTGAGAATAGGACAAGCAAGAGTTTAGATCGCTACATCAATTTAATTTATGAAGTAATGATTGCGTATAAGATGGTTTATTTGCAATCAGATATATTGTATGCCAACAAGTACCCCAATATATCAGAAAAATGTTAAGAAGTCAATTATTTCCCCAAACTTTGTTCTTATTTCTTGAGAACTTCCCTACCTTTCATTAAGCTACCCCTCTAATCCATCAGTATACATCAATTCGCAGGGAATTTTGTTTACTAACAAAACTATGAGGACTCACTGAAGACCAGATGATTTTTCACACATTGATCAGATTGTCAACAGGTTGCTTTAAATTTAATGCATAAATTTAAAATGTATGCCTTTTAAACATATAATTTGCCTACTTATTCAACTACTCTATTATGTATGTCTTGTAGAGGTTATAGAAACTCTCATATAACTCAGTTTATTGCAATACTTGCCTTATGGTGGTAATCTGAAGCTGAATATGTAATATCTCTGAGATGTGACTTTTTTTTTTTTTTATTTTCTAACTCTCTCACATTGACCCTCACTTGCCTATATATTAAAGGCTCAGTTTCTTGAGAAGAATTAGTGGCATCTGATAGAACTTTGGAGGAGATGGGTCTTATGGAAGGTTCTTTAGTCAACAAACGTAGATTACAAAGAAAGTTATGAACACAACCCCCTTCTCTTTTATTTTGCTGATGACAATGAGGTGAGAAATTTGAAACGTCATGAATATTCTTTATTATGCACTGCTTTATTAGGCTCCAAACAGCAAATTTGCCTACTCTGGACTACCATTAATGAAATCATGGTCGAAAATAAACCTTACCTCCTGGAACTCATCACCTCAGTTTCTATCATAGAAATAGAGTAAAGGTGGTGAACAAGCTGAGGCAACTAGCAATAAAGACTTTCTTCTCGTTTGTTTTTATTGTGATATATCTCAGGTTTAGGGATTTCATTACTATTGAATAAAATATTCTGCCTTACTTGGATAGATGTGTACTGTTGTTTGAAGAGTAATAACCTTGTTAAACACTTGAATTTATATTCAAAACTTACCTGTGGAAAACTATATATTAATCTTACATTTTTTCTTGTTTTCCTGTTAGATTTTATTTAATTTATTTTCCTTTCATGAAAATAGATATTTTTCCCTCACCTGATATGTCTGGATTATTTTTTCTCTCTTCCTACTCCCCCTCAATTCCTCCTCACCTCACCTTCAATCTAGATCCTTTCTTTTTCCGTCTCTTATTAGAAAACAAAAAAAAAAGGTTTTAAGAAATTGCAGTAAATATAAAAAAATATAATAAGATAAAACAAAAATAATATTACATCAGTGTCCAACAAACACAGGTAAAAGACCCCCCCCCAAGAGAAGACGGAAGAATGAGAGACCCATGTGTTCCAACACTCAATAATCTAATGAAAGTACAAGCCATAATATATATGTAGAGAACCTGTTAAAAATCCAGGGCAGGCGGTTCCAGAAAAGCTAGCTAACAAGGAGAATGCTAAGAGGGATTCATGGATCACCCCAGGAAGGGGAAATAAATGAGATCTCCATGAGCAAACTGGGGGTGGTGGAGGGCAATAGAGGGTAGGGGATGGAGAATGAGAACATAAGGGATGGTTGAGCTGGAACAGGGACAAAGTGGGAGAACAAGGAAAGAGATACCATGATAGAGGGAGATATCAAGGGAACAGGGAGAAACAGGATGCTAGGGAAGTTTCCAGGAATCCACAAGGATGACTCTTCCTTAGACTACTACCAATAGTGGAGAATGAGCCTGAACTGCCCAATCCAGTAATCAGATTGATGAATACCCTGTCATCATAGAGTCTTTCTCCAGTAACTGATGGAAGGAGACGCAGAGATCCACAGCCAAGTACAAGCCCGAGCTCCAGGATTCCAGTAGAAGACAGAAAAGAGGAATTCTATGAGCAATGGGGTTCAAGATGGTGATGGGAAATTGTACAGAGACAATCAAACCAAACTGGTAAGAACTCATGAACTGTGGACCAACAGCTATGGAGCCTCCATGGGACTGGACTAGGCTCCCTACATAGGCAAGACAGTTATTTAGCTTGATCCAACCAGGGTCAGTTATCCTGGGTCCAGTAAAAAACATTGCTGACTCAAGACGGGTGCTCAGATATCAACAGGGGTGGTTCCTATGACCCCATGGTAACAGAAGCCATAAACATCAGCCCAGGTTCTGCTGCTCTTGGGCAACAGATTCAGACATGACCATGGTCAGCAACCTGAGCCAGCTCCATTGGCTATACAAGTCACTCAGATTGGCATTACCCCCAGCTAGGCCCTCGGATAACAACATGGCCACAGGTGGTAACACAGACCCCTGGCATTGGCATTGCTTTCACTGGTATCAGTAGTCATGGACATCAACACAGACCTTGGATGTGGTAAGGCCATTGACCCAGACATGACCCACGGCTGTATCCCTGGCCTGGATGACACCATGTCTCCAGGGAACAGCACAGGACACTCAGATTTTTGTGGCCCTGGTGGTGGCATGTCCTGAGCATAGATGTCAGCTTGGCTCAGGTGGCAGCACAGGCCATTCCTATTGGAAAGGCTCTAGTAGCAGCATGGCACTCGAACACCAATATAACCCCAGGTGGTAGCCCAGACCCCTGGTCTCATCACAGCTTTCAATGGTATCATGAACCACAGACATCAACACAGACCCAGACTGATAGGACTACAAGCCCAGACATGTTCCCCAGAAGTAGCCCAGATTTGGGTGACATACCTTGTGGCAGTGCAGGTCACTCAGATCTGTATGGCCCTGACTGCAGCATGATTTTCATATCCCTACCTGGTCTCAGGTGACATCCCAGACCCTGGTTATTTTCATGGCCTTAAGTGGTTTTAGAAGTCACTGATATCAACCCAGATCCTGACTGCAGCAGGGCCACAGACCCAACCATGGCCTCTTCCCACAGCCTGGATTTGGATGTCACCATGGCCCTGGGTGTCAGTAAAAGCTCTTCAGATTTCCATGGCCTCAATGGAAGCATAATTCTCAAAGACCAACACAGACTCAGGTATTTGACTAAACTCTAGTCATCCACACAGCCTTCAATGGTTACTGAAGCCATTGGCATCAAAAAAGACCCTGCCTGCTGCAGGGCTATGGACCCAGAAATGGCCCTTGGCAACAGATTAGGCCTAATGTCATCATGTCCCCAAGTTGGAGTAGAGGACTCTTAGATCAACATGGCCATAGTGGCTGCAAGGCCTCAGGCTACCAAAATGGTCATAGGTGGTGACCCACACACATCCCAGGCATCCCTGTGGCCTAGGTAGAAACATGGGTCATGAATGTCAATACAGACCCTGCTGTGGATAATGCTCTGTGTAAATTAAGTTCTGATTGGCCAGTGGCCAGGCAGGAAGTATAGGCGGGACAAGAGAGAGGAGAATTCTGGGATGGAGAAGGCTGGGGAGAGACACCGCCAGCCGCCGCCATGAGAAGCAACATGTAAAGACACTGGTAAGCCACACACCATGTGGCAAAGTATAGATTAACAGAAATGGGTTAATTTAAGATAGAAAAGGTAGATAACAAGCAGCCTGCCACGGCCATACAGTTTGTAAGCAATATAAGTTTCTGTGTGCTTTCTTGGTTGGGTCTGAGCGACTGTGGGACTGGTGGGTGAGAGAGATTTGTCCTGACTGAGCCAGGCAGGAAAACTCCAACTAGAAATGGCGCCCAACGTGGGGCAAGAGTTTCCACCTAAAACCTAACAAAAAAGATTCTAAAACAGAGCTAAAAACAGCTTCCTAATTGTTTCTCTCAAGTTAGCGGCAGCCTGCCAGTTTGAGCTACTATTGCGGGTTCCTGGCATGTAAGTCTGACCTGCAATGTGGCAGGAATGAGGAATCTACAAGCGACACTTTACTCTGCTGCATGGTAGATTTAGCCTTTGCTAGTTAAAAAAAAAAAAAAGAAAAGAAAAAAAGGTTTCTGGGCTATGCACTGCTTTGATAGAACTGCTTCTGATAGTTGATGGTACACATGGACCCAGACCCAGAGCTGGCGGTAAACTGTACCACCGCCATGTTGGAAAGCTGAGGTGGGCGGAGCCAGCAGCCACAGTGATGTTTCAGTCTTACAAAGATGGATATTACACAAAAAATCTGGTTTGTCTTGTCTTTGGGATTTTTAACCACAAAAAAAGATTTGATCATAAAAGCTGTTGAGTTAAACAAAAATGTAAATTTTAAAGATACTTTGACTTTAAAATTTGGATATAAGTATATGTTGCTTTAGAAAGGAGTCTCTGCTTTTGTTTCCACAGAAAGCCAGAGGCTATGGATTTGTTCCAGATTAAGAGACATCAGGTTTCATCAGCCAAGACCACCTGAAAGGTCTCCAATGACACCATGGCCCAGATGATCCGACATCCAGAATGGTTTCAGGGCAACTGGCTCAGAGGTTCACCCTAATGGACTACTCCACAATCCTAAAATTTTCTTTATGTCCCCATAAGATACAGCGCCCCCCTCCAGCAGGAAGTAGTAAGAAAATCTACACCCACATTCCCAAAATTATCAAGCTGGCTTTGGAGATGGAATTGGCTCACTCCTTCTCTAAACCCAGATACTGCTAAAAGAAAAGGTTAAGAGATTCTTATGTCCTATATCAGAAGAGCCCTCTGGTGTGGTACAGAGAAAAACCAATATTTTTATTTAAAACAGGTTGATTATTAATACAATCTCTTTCTAAAGATAAAAAGGGGATATAATATAGATACAATAGGATGAAAGGGTAGATTAAGGAACTTCTAAAGAGCAACAACTTGTTTAAAATGTTTTACATTGGATAGATTTCAGTCTATTGATACAAACTTAAAGTTAATTTTGTTATACTGTGTATATATTTCTATTCATGTTTAAGGTATTATGTTTGTATAGCTCATTTAAAATTGTAATGGATAATTAAAAATAGATTAATAATTAATCATCTGTGATAATCATACTCATAGCCATGTTAGTTAAGTCTTCTGGGTATACATAGAGATATTTCAGATAGATAGGTAATCTTCAAATACTTCAAAGACCTTTGGAATATGGCATTTAAAATATTTTTAAAATTTAGACTTTCTGGACAGTGAGACATGTCTCCTCCTGGCAGCACCGATTTACATCAGAGAGGATGGGTATTGAAGACACTTCATATGGAGTTTATCTTCACCTTGGCAAAAATAGCCATTTGGGCAAGAAACTGTTCTTGCCTGGACTGCTCAATCACCTGGACATGCAGGCCCCATAGAAAGGTGACCATTGAACTTTGCTTTCAAAATGGTCCTTCAGGTTCCTGCTACACAGAGGTAACTGCCAGACATTCTACAGGACACTGAGAGAAGTGACCAACAGAAAATGCCCCAACTTTACAAAGGAACATTAGGTGACTGTCCAGGCTGCCAGCTGTCTCTGTCTACTCTTGCAAGACTCCTGAAAAATACTTACATCCTTCTCCTGGTTCTCAGGTAATATTATATCCTTCTGAGGTCTTTGATATGGTTGAAGACTAGATAGTTATAATTTCTTCAGTTATGATAAAAGATAAATTAGATATAAAACCTTAGACTCACAAATATAAGATAGATAGGATATCTTCTTTAATATTGTAACTGTAATTCTTGCTTGATAATTGTTTTGTTATATGTAATTATACTATGTAAAAGTTAAAACCTTCCTTAAAAAAAAAAGAAAAGGGGAAGTGCTGTGGATATTGCTCTATGTAAATAAAGTTCTGATTGGCCAGTGGCCAGGCAGGAAGTATAGGCGGGACAAGAGAGAGGAGAATTCTGGGATGGAGAAGGCTGGGGAGAGACACCGCCAGCCGCCGCCATGAGAAGCAACATGTAAAGACACTGGTAAGCCACACGCCATGTGGCAAAGTATAGATTAACAGAAATGGGTTAATTTAAGATAGAAAAGGTAGATAACAAGCAGCCTGCTACGGCCATACAGTTTGTAAGCAATATAAGTTTCTGTGTGCTTTCTTGGTTGGGTCTGAGCGACTGTGGGACTGGTGGGTGAGAGAGATTTGTCCTGACTGAGCCAGGCAGGAAAACTCCAACTACAAGACCCTGGCTGTCACAGACCCAGATATGATCATAGGCAGTAGCCAAGGCCCAGTGTCACCCTGGTCCCCAGTGGCAAGCAGGCTACCAACATCAGCCCTTCCCTCACAGACCTCCCTTGTTCAGAACTGCCTCTTACCATGGCACATGAACCATTCGCCTCTCTTTCTCTCCATTTTCACCACTATATAATTGCTCATCATATTGGCACTCTACTTCAAGTGCCACAGGAGCTGGACAGGCATGTGGATGCTTCAAGCAGGCTGGACCATGAGGACCCAGGCTGCCCCATGGGTGTCTTTTGCCCTCCTGAGCATCATGGCATCAGGGGGCCTATGGATGCTTTGGGCAGCCTAGACTATGAGGACCCAGGCTGCCCTGTGGGTCTTATAATTTTTCTTGACATAAATTTACTAAAATATTGTTGTTATTCTGTAACATGTTATAAAATGTGTCACACATTATCTTTCTTCATTATTCTATAAATCCCACCGTATTCCTATATTCTATTTTATAGTGGTTTGAATCAGAATGGTGCCCATTGGCTCATACATTTAAAAGCTTTGTCCCCACTGAGTGAAACTGTTTGGAAAGGATTATGAAGTAAAACATTGTTGGGGTTGATGTGTCACTGAGGGTGGGCCTTGAGGTTCAAAAACCCATACTGGGCCTAATCCCTCTCTGCCTACTGCCTGAAGATCAGGAACTAAGGTGCTCAGCTCTGTTCCAGTGCCATACCTATCTATTTTCCACCATGATGTTCCTGATCTAACCCTCTAAAACTGTAAGCAAGACCCAATGGAATACTTTCTTTGGTCATGACATCTCTTCACAGCAATAGAACAGTATCTAAGAAAGAACTAAGTATCTATTATGTTCCCAGCTTAAGAAAAGCTTTTCCTGTTCACAAAGTTGTTAGCATTGTTACCTGTTACTTTATGTATTTCATCTGTCATTATCAACACTACACATGCAAACATTTCCAGGAATTTAAACCAAATTCAAACACAGCCTAACTCAATAGTAAATAATACGTACACAATGGCATCATGCCAACAAGAGAAATTAGATTCTTATTAGTTCTTATTAATCAGTTGGTAAGTATGCAAGACATAGTCCATGTAAGTGAATAATCCTATACTGGGATGTAGTTCAATGATGAAGTAATTGGCTAACTTGTGTGAGCCCATGAAACTAATCCCTAACACTACCACAGTAACTACAGAAAAGAAGGAAAAAAAAATTTTAAATTTGACTGAAAATAACCTTCTGTACTTTATTGTGGTTTGTTTCAGTATGGTGCATTTTAGTTAACTTTTTTGGTTAGAGTCATATTATAGTGGCCAGACTGGCCTAAAGCTGGTGATCCTCTTAAAACCTCCCAATGGCTAAGATTATATACATGATTTATAAGATGCTTATTTATGTGATATGTTAGTTTTAATTGTTAGAGGCTTTAAGTTCTGTAGCATTTGTTGTTGATAAATGTAGATAAATTAAATTTAGTCCCGTCATAACCACGGGAAGAATTAGCAATTTCATTCAAATGGTCTGTATGAGTATAGTTACTCTCAGTATTAAAAGGGAAAAAAAATAGGTACTTAGGCTGCATTATCTAGGGATAATTATGGCTAATTGCTTCTGCTCATCAAATCAGTATGGAAGTTGCACAGTTCATCTTCCACAGCTCTGAAAGATTGAGTAAACAGTTCATGTACAAATGTTAACACACAAAATCACAAAAGGACTAAACACAACAACACTCATACTTAGAAGACATTTAAAAGAACAATAATTTAATACAAGGAAGTTTCTTTAATGTTTTCTTCTGCCTTTCCATGTAGTTGTTTTTATTGTTCTTTCAGTACTCACCAAGAATATTATATCATAAGAATAATAGCATATCAGTAGTGCAACTCAGAATTCCCAGGAACTGTTGCTTGGATTGGAATCAATTTGCAATAAAACTATTAACTTAAGAAAAAAAAAAAAAAACAGGCGTTTGAAAAGCTTAATAACTGCAATTAAAAACAGAATATTAATTTTTATTTAATGAGCAAATAATCTTCATGCTTGTATTGCTGTTGCATAAACTTGAATAATTGGTATCAATAGTATTAGATATAAATCATATAGTTTTCATATTTTTAATAATTTTTATTACTAATTGACATATTGATATTCATTTGTTACATTACTGATTAACACACTGAAGAAAAGTGATGTGCATTCAACAGACTTTGGGGTAGTTTTCATATTTAGTGGTAGAATGCAGAAAGGAAGTACACCTTACTAACAGCTAACTACAAATAAAAATTAACAAGCAAGTTGAGGAGTAAAGCAGTTTTGTGATGGCATGTTTGTTTTTAATCAGTCTTAGATTTTAACATGTGTTATATGTCTGGTTTCTCATAAGTTCCTACTTCCCAGAAAAAGGATTCACTCAGAGCTGATCTTTGTTTCTGGATGTCACTTTAGGCCTACTTGGCAAACACAGAAGTCTCCAGACGTACTTGTGTTCAAATCTACTTATCAATCTTTTTGTTTGATTTTTTGTTAAATGATCTAGATTGATATCATTTGGCTAACATTGTACACAGGCTTCAGATGTTACTCTGAAAAATGATGTCATTTAGGAGATGATTTTCCTTAGCTTCATGTCACTGTAAGAAATAACTGATGTAGTTGACCCAAAAGAGAAAGGGAATTCTGATTACCAGCTCCAGTGTTTCAGTTCCTATGTGGTGGATCTGGATTGTTTTTGTTTGTCACAGAGCAGCACGTTTTGAAGGCAGCAGGCAGTAGTGTAGTATAAAGTTACTTAAATTGTTTACCAGGAAACAAATAAAAGAATGATGGATTAAAGTGTCACATTGTATTTTGAAAACACTTTCAAGATCCAAACTATCATGAGCATGCCCTGAAGTACACTGGTCAACACTAACTGCCACAAGAGAGGATAGTCAATTAATAACATTTAAATTATTTATGTTCGAGGCTGGAACACAGGAAGGAACCTAATAATAATTAATCTTCCATTCTCACACGATCACCATTATTACAGGACCACCACTATTAAATCCTTCTCTTGTATTAGAATACACACAACTGGAAAATATATATATAAAGAAACAAAGTACATTACATGACAAAAGTTAGAAGGAGTCCAGATAAGAAAGTATCGGTGTTCTGTGCGAATATAATTTCAAAAGAAATGCGTTAAATAAACAAAATTGAAAAGCAACTATTGGAAGAAAATCCTGAATATCGTGACCAGCGTAGGAGTAACACTACCTAGGAAAATATGGAATCTGGTAAAGATTGCAGAGGTTCACCATAAGAACAGTAAGTTTTGACATGTGTGCAATTGTGAACCACAGGGGGTTGTTTGTTATTTTATGATTTATTATTTGGGCTTGCTGTTTGTATATAGAAACATATTATTCTGAACAAGAGACTTGAATAATTCTTAATAAAGCAGCTAACATTATTTATCCTAAATAATACACTTGTTAAATAAACTTTTTCAGGGAAAGTACACAGTTTATTGACATTTTTAAACTAAATAGCATATGGTTGTGAATTCCGTGTAAGTTTAAATCTTTCTATTGTTACAGTGTTTGTAAAGTTAGAGTGTTTATAAAGCTATGTTTGTTAATGTATGCTTGTAATCTCAAGGTCTTGAGAAATGAGAGCCAAACTTATTTGTGAATATAAGGAGAGGTTTTTAGAATGCAGTTAGAGATTACACTAGTTTAGCAGTTAGAAGTAAGGTTTCCTCTGAACTTATCAGTTATGGGTAGTTGACTAGTTTCCCAATAACAGGAATGAGTTTCCTCTTACTGAGAGTGTCTTGAGTACAATTAGATGACTTTTCATTACTTCTGAGGTATAAATGCTACTATTACATCATTGGTTGTATTTTCCCATGCTAGTCTTTGTTATGGTTTGTAGGTTTCATAAGTAGGTATAACTATTTGCTTACTTTTCTACTTTGATAGTTTGAGAAATATCATTGTATACTATTATACCTAGTCATTAGGAGGGGGCTTCGAGGTCAGTTTTAATTTCATTTCTCCAAGTCCTATATGAAAAGTGTGTAGTATCTTCAGAAATAAGGTTTTATCTTCAAGTCCTAGAAAGCAAGCAAGGGCAACAACACTAGTTTGTAAAATTTTGGGAGAATCTTAGACTATCCTGATTAATAACACTATGGAGGATTTCACGTGCCAAGAAATAGGTATTTTGTTACAAATTTTATGGATTTTGGGGGAGCGTTATTACCCCAAGTGGTCTAATTTCATTAAACTTTTTTATATACACACATACAATTTGCATTTTAACTTATCATAAAATAGTATATTTTCTGGCTTTTTCCTCTCTCTATCCCTCCATCTTCCCTCTTAACAAAGGAACCTTCCCATCCACTCCACCCCTTTCTCATATTACTGTCCTCTGTCATCCTACTGTTCTCCTTCATTGAAATTATTATTCATTGCACTCATTAAATAGGCAGGACTGAGAGGAACATGCTTCTATGAAGATGGCTTTCTAAGCAGTCTTATTAAATAAAAAACACAGAGCCAAATATAGGGGTGAAAGCCTTAGAGATCAGGGAAATAGGAAAAGCCACCAAATAACCTTACCTCACCATGCCACAGCTTCTAAAGTGCCACGACTTCCTGTCTACATATGCTTTTATTGCCTGGCTATTCTGCCCTCTTGTTGGCTCTTAGCCCAAATACCTCACATCCTTGTGATTGCCTGTCTGTACAGACCTCCAGGTATGTATGGTTGCTCCTGGGATTAAAGGTGTGTGTCAATACACTTGGCTCTGTTCCTTATTGTAGCCTTGAACACACAGAGACCCTACCTGTGGAGTGACTGGATTAAGGGTGTGTGCTACCAATACTGCTGCCTGACTTTTGTGTTTACTTATAAGAGCTTGCCATTTCCTCTGACCTCCAGGTAAACTTTATTTATTAACATACAAATAAAATATCATCACATTTCAGCACAAATAATATGTCAACACACTTCTACCTAATAAAGGCTATATGTGACAAACTTACCATCCATGTCTACCTAAATTGTAGAACATCAGAGCCTTCTCAATAAAATCAGGAATGGGTCAAAGCTAACTCTTAGCTCCTTACTTTCCAACATAGTGTTTTGAGCAGTAGCTAGAGCAATAAGACAAGAGAATGTCAATACAGGGAAACAAATAGGAAAATAAGTCAAATTATCCCTATTGGCAGATGACATGGTAAAAATAAGTGATCTAAAAAAATATCACCAGAAAACTTCTAGAAATAATTAACATTTTAAGCAAAATGGCAGGATATAAAACTAACTTACAAAAATCATTATCTTTCTATATATCATAACATAATTAGAATATGAATAATAGAAAAGTGGATGAGTGGAACTAAAGACAAAGAATATGCAATTTAGGTGGAAAGGAAATAGAGAAGTGATTTGGGGAAGAAAAATACTGGAGATAATTTAACCTCTTAATAATTATGCTTTTGTGGTAGTCTGGATAATAAAACAGCTATGTGCATGGTAGAAAAGTTATGTGTCACTAATGTATTACCTTAGTCCCACCCTTGTAGAGAGCTGCGTGTAGCCACACCTTAAAGATGGCGCTGGCTTCCACCCTCTGCTTTCCCGACAGCAAGTACTCTTTGTGGTAAACAGCTCCTTATTTGGCTATGGCTGGATTTGTGTGCCACTTGCATATGCATGGACCTATGGATAGTGCCCACGTGGCTGTCTGGGGTTGGTAGCCCAGACCTACTTAAGGGCTGGGAGAGGCTTGCCTGGGAGAGAAACATTGCTACTAACAAGGTGCTGAATAAACTGCTTAAAGAAGAGCTCCGGTGTTGTGTCATCCTTGCTGGTTGAGGCAGTCGCAACACACCTTCATTTGTGTGTATATGTGTGTGAGTCACTAACTATTCCTGCATTGACAGGAATAATATAATGGAGTGAGGAAAATTTTGGAATATGTCAAAAAAAAGTATTGATATAATATTCATTACTTTCAGAAGGAAGGATTGAATAGTATTCATGAGAAGGCTATTTTGAACAAGTAATACCAGAGAAAATTCATATGTTGTTGAGCAAATAATACCATGTAAACTGTATGGAATAATTTTTGGTAGATGTGTAGAAAGGCATTTCTGTCATATTTTCTAACAGCTTGGTCATTTTTTTTTTCCTGTGAGATGAAGTATGCTAAGAATTGATGGAGGGGAAAAAAAGGTGATTTAGTTTATCTCGTCCTCAGAAGAGTGGAAACAGCAAGAGTCTATACACCTTGCAGGTACCACAAAGTGGTAGTTGTTAGAATTCTGGTCTTACGTCAGCTACACATGTGTAGTTCAGGATCTTGAGTCTTAAGTCATCAGAGTGTGCTGGTGACTACATGCACATGGTGTGGTCATGCAGTCAGCATGTTGTAGTTCCCTAAGTCTACTTCACTGGGAGCCCTTAAAAGCTGGTAACAGACCCCACCCTATCTTTGCCCTGCTCCCTCTTCCCCCACCCCACCATCTTTCTCTCAATTTTCCTCCCCAGGCCTGGTCCTTTATATCCCTCCTCCCCTTCCTCCTAATAAAGCTCTCTGATACTAAGCCACCAGGGTCTGTCTTGACTGTGATCTTTCTACCAGTAACTAGCACCACCCACAGCACCGTTTATCATTCATTTCAGTAGTGGGTTTGAGTTGAAAGTGAATCCCAGTCTGTTCAAGTATCTTTTGTTCTCAACCTCCATAAAAAGGCAAGTACATCTCAGATATAATTTCTAACATTGAAAATACAATAAAAGAGGGATTCAAATACAGGTGACACATTACTGTTATTTTCCTCACCTATTAAAAATAGATTTTTTAAAAACCATCCACTATATCCTGATTAAAGTTTGCCCTCCACCCTTCCTCCCCATTCCTCCTCACAAACTACCTGTTAGCATCTACTTCCTTTGGGTATGTACAGGGTGGTACATCTGCGTTATCCTGCATTTAAATTTGTAGGCTTTTAAGAAACTTCCAAACTTTTATTTCCAGAGTAGATACAATAGATTATACCCCAAAAATGTGTGTAAGGGATCTGCCTTTTTCATGTCCCCACTGTCAGGTGCAGTCATTCATGACTTTACAATGGCCAATCTGGCCACATAGATGGGATAGCAAGTCTTTACATCTACTTCTACTGTCATAAATATTATTTCCACCTCTAAAAACTTATTTTATTAAGCACTGTGTCCAGAAGAATAAGTCAAGAATTTTGCAATAGTTCTAAAACTTATTTGCATGGGGTTGCCTCCATCTCAGTGTATAAATCACACAACCACACATTTTTGCATTTATCTGATTATATTGAATTAAATTATATACTATATATTGAGGCTTATTTAAACTCTTCTACTAAGGATTACTGTGAGCAGATGCACCATGCCTAGTGAGTCAAAATGATGTATTTTAAAAATAAACATCTATTGTCACCAGATTGGCACATTGTGAAAAATAGGACATTCTTTATAAAAAAAATTATGTCAAATTCATTGTTATTTTTCAATGTGATACATAATTTCTCAAAGTTTTACAGTGTTAACCTGATAAAAATTACTGTCTACATGATCCAAATTATTCATTTTATATTTAGTCTTGAGAAATGTTTTGACAAAAATTTCCTATTGAAACAAATGGAAATCACACCTGAAATGTTAATTAAGCATTATTTTCTTTTAATATACTTTCCCTATGTTGAAAATATATTTTGTTTTCGTTTTTCGAGACAGAGTTTCTCTGTGTAGCTTTGCACCTTTCCTGGTTCCTAGATCTCACTCTGTAGCCCAGGCTGGCCTCGAACTCATAGAGCTCCACTTGGCTCTGCCTCCCTAGTGCTGGCGTAAAAGGCGTGTGCCACCACCACCTGGGCAAAATTAGATCCTTTTCTCATAGAGATTATCTTGATTACAGTCTCCTCTTCCACTGTTCCACCCAACTCTTCCTCCCACCCCACACCCCATCCAGATCCACTCCTTTTCTATCTCTCATTAGAAAATATCAGACTTTCAAGAGATAACATTTGAGCATAGCAGACACTTAGGGGTCATGTTTTTCTTCCTTCCTTCCTTCCTTCCTTCCTTCCTTCCTTCCTTCCTTCCTTTTTTCTTTCTTTGTTTCTTTGTTTCTTTGTATCTTTGTTTCTTTGTATCTTTGTTTCTTTGTATCTTTGTTTCTTTCTTTCTTTGTTTCTTTGTTTCTTTTTTCTTCCTTCCTTCCTTCCTTCCTTCCTTCCTTCCTTCCTTCCTTCCTTTTCTTTTTCTTTTTTTTAAAACCAGTACTCTTTGCTTTTATGATAGGTCTCTGGGACATAAATTTCCAAAGATCAGTTTTTATTCATGTGACTTATTTGGCTGTTGAAAGACTAACAGTAGCACTCTCCATAATCATTCTGAAATATTTTAAATGGCTTTAGAATAACTTCTTGTTTTCATTAAGTTATTCAATACCAGTTTTAAATGATACTAATTTTAAATATTCATTCTGGATATTAGTGTTAAAGCAGTTTTATAGAGTTGAACAAAGGGTTTCATAACATGTCCAACTATGCAGCCCTCTTTTTGCAGCTCTTGGTAAATCATCATGGTAAATGGCTAAGCGTATGGTTGCTTACATTGAGATGTCTGCATCTTGGCTATTTTCCTATTTTCAGTCTGTATCATAGGCAAAAATTTTTGCTTTCTCTTATGTTTTGCTTCAAAAAGTGTTTTGTTTTTCATCATAGACACTAGATGCTCATCTTTAAAACAGAGGCACTCTAAGCTATTTATTTTTAAACCATGTATAAACATCTTTAAATTATCCTGGTTAAAAATACGTACTGATCAGATGGTTTTGAGATTTCCCAAAGATGGCTTCAAGGACCTAACCTTCCTCCATCTCCCAGGTGCTGCTCCTTACTGAGTAGGGTGACATAAACATGGGTTTCCCTTTTCTCACTGGTAATAAACTTTCCAACATTAGGACTGGTGGTTTCTTTTGGCTTACAGTTTGAAAGTTTTAGTCTATTATTAGCTTTCTTTGTTTCTTTTAAAGCTATGGATAGATAGAATGCATGGTAAAGAGGACAGGTTTGGTCAGAGTCAATACTGCTCAGTTCATGGTGGTTAGGATGAGAAAGAGAGAGACAGACAGACAGACAGATAGATATAAAGGAATAAACAAAGAAACAGAAAGATAGAAAGGGAGTATCCCATAATTCTAATATTACATGTAAGGATATATTCCATAACAATCCTTCTCTCACTAGACCTTTGCTCTAAAAGTTTTAGCTAGGTC
The DNA here is from genome assembly GCF_903995425.1 of Onychomys torridus. NCBI lineage: Eukaryota > Metazoa > Chordata > Mammalia > Rodentia > Cricetidae > Onychomys > Onychomys torridus. Next base: position 46,005,691 of record NC_050453.1, on the reverse strand, counting down.
CCCACAGATCCATCGACTAGGTCTCAGCCTTTAACTCAGAAATCTTTGTGTGACACTTAACAATGAAATCACAATACACCCTGCACCATCCTAGGTCCATGTTGTTGTCAAATTGTAAACCTCATTTGTATCATTATCTGCATGCCCAAATCTCCTTCAAGTTTTAACTGTTTAAATGTTGATACAGAGTTCAAGTCCAAGTCCTCTGGTTCTACATGCAAATCATAATTCTCTCTCTCTTTCTCTCTCTCTCTCTCTCTCTCTCTCTCTCTCTCTCTCTCTCTCTGTCATACACACACACACACACACACACACACACACACACACACTTGCTTGCTTTTGTTATTGATCTATCTATAGATCTGTCATCTACCTCTCACCTATTTTTCTGTCTATCTATCAATGTATGTAGGTATGTATGTATGTATGAATCATCTTTCTCCTCTTTTCTTCTCTCACAATTCAGTAAAAGGACAGGTACAAATAATACATTTTTGTTCAGAAAAGTGAGGGAAAAGAAATAACAAGGAGAACTGGAACAAAGAACAAGCCCAGCTGTGCAAAAAGGAAATAGTGTATTATCATGTCTGCGCTCTGTGATACTTGACTGTAGAATTTGGATTGGAAGGCTTAAAGTGCCCCATGTGTTATGTCCTTTCTTCCTGCATTCTCTATGGACACTCTCAAGGGATGGCTAAGTTGACTGACTGCAGCTTACCCTGGCAGCCACACATGCTAATACTTGGGGTCTCTACTATTACAATGACCTATTTTTGTAACTCCAAACATCATTTTGTCAAGTTTTCCAGTGGGATTTCAGTGCTGCCAAACATTTCCTGATTGCCAAAGATGTCCTCTGGAGTGCCAGAGCAGGGCCTCATTTCTGCACAACTTTTGTATTTAGCCTTTCTACAAAACTAGTATTGAAAAACTTATGAAGATCTACTTCCTGAATGAGTTATCCCACCAGGTATAGCTTTACCCTTTACCTCAAAGTGTGAATTGTTGAGACCAAGATTGGAAAATCACAGGGACAAATAGCCAAACTAATGGAAACACATGAAATATGAACCAAAAACTGTGGAGCCCCCAGCTGGATCAGACCCTCTGGATAAGTGAGACAATTGAATAGCTTGAACTGTTTGGGAGGCACCCAGGCAGTGGGACCAGGACCTGTCCTTAGTGCATGAGCTGGCTGTTTCGAACCTTGGGCTTACACAGGGACACATGCTCAGCCTGGAAAGAGGGGACTGGAACTGCCTGTACTGAATCCATCAGGTTTAAATGAATCCCCAGGGGAGTCTTGACCCTGGAGGATATGGGAATGGAGGGGAGGGGATGGGGGAAGGTGGGGGTGGGGTTGGGAGGGGTGAGGACAGGGGAACCCATGGCTGATGTGTAAAATTAAAACACAAATATAATAATAAAAAAACCAAAGTGTCTAAGTGCATTGAAGCAGGAGAGGAATACAAATTTCTTCAATAAACAATTCCTTACATGGTCATGCCTGAAAAGAGAATAAGGCACTGTGGTTCTTTTTACCACAGGATATGTTGAGAACACTTTTCATCTTTCAATGTGTGTTGGTGTTCTGTTGATTACTAAAATATCCTCAAGTTGCCTACGGTGGTACAAATTTATTAGCTTCGTTTCAATGGTTTTATTCTCCATAGAAATTATATTTTCCTTGCACTCAATATTAAGCCTTCTTGTCATTTGGTTAAAAGACAAACTTTCCAAATCATTCTGCTAGCTTTTCTGTTCCCAATTGGATCAATGTTATCCAATAATACCCATGCCATTCCTTGAATACTGCATTGCCTTGAAATTGTCTCTGCTCAGTTAGTAAGTCTGTCACAGTTAAACTCAGTCTCCCACAGTCTTAGGTTGTGAAGAAAATGTGGTTAAGTTTCAGAATGGTGGCTCAGATGGTAAGTTAGGCAGTGGTTTAGCTTGATAATCTGAGTTTAATTCCAGGGACTGATACAATGGGAGGATAGAACTGACTACTCTGAGTTGTACTCTGACATCCATGTGGCACCAATTTATCTGCATTCACACACACACACACACACACACACACACACACACACACACACACTAAATAACAACGAGGATTTCTAGTCCAAATCCCCATAGATTGATTGTCTTTCTCCTCATCTGATAACTCATGAACTTGGCCTGTGAGGTTCACATTTCAATCAGCAATTTGATCTTATTCTCACACCAGAAATATTCATTAATCTTTCATCAAAGTATTAAAGTATTATATGATTTCCATAGTCTATTTTCCAAACATTCCTACTCCCTAGAAACCTATTCCAAAGAGATTTATGCCCCCAATTTCCTTTGCTAGTCAGTTTATCATGACTATGACAAAATAATCTCCATGATGAACGCTTTCAGCTCATGAGTGCTTGTGTTTCAACCTGGATCTTCGACTTGTTGTGCCAGTGTTAATCCAGAATAACACAACTGAGAGAATGGGATTCAGGAAAGCTGACCAGAATGATGCTTTTCAAAAGGAGAATGTTAGCCCGAATGCCGGCAAATACGAGCAAGGGAGTGTGCAAACGAGAAAGCAAGACAGCAAGTGAGAGCCAGAGGAGCAAGCAAGAGCAACAGTATTTGTGTGTGTGTGTGTGTGTGTGTGTGTGTGTGTGTAAGAGGGCTTGCCAGTTACAGAATATCAATCTATCAGAATTACTATTTTGGCCCAGTGACCCAACTCTCTTCCATTGTTCCATTGTTCCCTGTAACATAAGTTAGTTTGGCAGCTTTCCTTTTCTTATATGAACTTTGGAGTTACCCTGAATATCAAAAAAACAATTGATTCTAATTATGTTTTCAATCTCATTAAGACATAAATCCTTTTCAAAAGTTCTTGATATTTTTCCAAACTAGGGCTATATTTTTCTGTCTCCTGAGTATCATCTCTCAAATGCCAAACAATCAAAGAAGGTGTCACCCCACAGGCAGGTTGTCACTTAACTTGAACCCTCACGGCCCTCATTTTCAACTACTTACACTTTATTTTGGGGAGTTTAATATTAATGATATTATATATATAGTTACTATTAGACAAGTCTGGAGTAAACGTTTTATCTGTTTACTTTTGCTGCTGCAACTTTTACTGTGACATTACTTCATGGAATTTTGTTTCCCAAACTAACACTCTAGATTTTATATTTTTAAAAGGAACTTTAGTCTAGAAAATACAAATGAATAATATCAATCAGAAACAAAATGTATTTGAATACCTTTTTCCTGTTTTCCCTAATACTTCCTGAAGTGAGTATTCATATACAATTCAGCCCTAAAGCTCAATATAATGTTAAAACCTTAAAATAATAGAAAATGTTTACCATATTATCAATGGCCAATAGTGACTATGTTCATTTTAATACTTCTGTTTTAATCATGATTGCTGGAATTTGCCATGAATATAAAACAAATGCTTGAAATGAATATCACTAATAGCAGTGTTGAAAATCATGTTCTATGGATATGATTCTGCTTTCAGAATCAGACTTGGCCCACCACTTGAAACTTTAAAGAAGAAGGAAAACAGCTCACAATTACTGTAATTGAGAATTTAACTCACATTCAATTTTGGAATATGTAGAAAAATAGATGCATGCATGAAACTGTCCTCACTGTAAGTGTTTAGAAGTACCTTTTAAAATGTAAAATCAACATTGCTATTCTAGTCACAGCAAAGCATTTTCCAAAATGTCATATTAAACTCATTACCTGCAGAATGACAAGGCTCTCAAATGTGATTGTTTTTTTTTCCTTATAATAAAGGCAAAAATTGCCAGTGCTTGTGAGCTTAAAATAAGATGTGATTAGAGTTAGATGAATTAGTTCTGATGAATATGCATTTCAAATGGTTATGTTTAAAAATATATGTGAGCAAGGATGCTTTATCTCCATTTTAACCTGCACTTAGCAGAGTAAATTATTATTTTGAATATCTTTATAATAACTATACTTACATATAAAAATGGTCACTAAATTACAATTTAAGTAAAAGGTTGACACAATATAATAAAGCTAAAAATGCCTCTTCTAACATTAGCTGTGTGCTTAAATTATGTTTGTAATTTTGCAAAAGTTTTACCACATTTTTGTCATAATTTTTATCAGGCCTTCATTAAATTTTCCATATTCCTAGTCCATAATTCCTTAGCCTACCATAGGAAAATAGTACTAGGTCTTTCCTTTTATTTTCCCATTAAGGGAGGGTGGATATAAAGTGAAATCTGTGGTGACTACTGGAAATGCACTTTGAAATGGAGTTTAAAATGAAGTTCTACATTTCAAATAAATTATAAATATTTTAATATTACTATTTGTAACACACATTTACTATAGTCTGTAGGTTGCAATAGCTACTGCTGTCTTTAGGTTCTGAAAAATATTTTCTTATAGCAGATGACACTGCTGTTTCACAGCAGAAAATTTAGACAAGTTATATAAAATATTTTAAAGTCAGCTAAATATTTAAAGGAAATAGCAGTACTTTAGTTGAGAAGATTTTGTTTTCAAAGTACTGTATTTTTTTTTTTTACAAAGTTTAGATTTCCCTTCAACACCTGATTGAATAATTGCACATTTTTCTTCAACTCCAACCTGTTTTGAAAGTATTTTTCATGGGCCATGACACAATTACAGCAGATAGCAATTGATAATTCAGATATCACCCCACCAGATGAATAATTCTCTGATGGAGTAACCCTGTCAGAGAGGCTTGGAAGACCACAGACTCTGGAAAAACTAGATCTCTTCTATCTGTAATTTCACATGTCCAGAAACAGCTATGGTATGTCCACAATACTGATATTGATTTGATATGATATCTATATGTAATCTCACGCTTATATCTCCATCTATGGGCACATATATTTGTGGATGGTCACGAGAATAACTTCTTGCACTGTGTTATTCTGGTATATAAAACAAGCTCTCATAGTTCAGACTTTGTTCCACATTATGGTGATAAACCTAGAAGGCTGTTCTCTATAATAAGTCAGGCTGACAGGGCAAACAAGAACAGACAAATGTCTCTGTGGTTAGAGCACACATGGGACTTTCACAGATTATACTCATTGCAAAGTGTCTGGTTTTGTTGATCAAGGTCCTTCAGAGACTGAATTGTCCTGAGCTCCCCCTGCTGGCAGCTGATAATGGATTTATAGAATTCACCTGTTCAGATTGTAGCATTTAAATTTTGTAAGAACATTTTAACCTCAGTTTATGATATAAAACTCTGGCTTCAGCTAAACATTTATTATTTAGCTGTCAAATAACAACTAATCAATCTGTCAGCCAGATCCAGACAGAAATAGTTTTATGCCAAGCTAACTGCAGAAGCCACTGCCCTAGAGGTGCCAAGCACCATGTCTCTGCCTGTGTGTTTCCATGGTAAATGGCTTTGCTCTTTATGGTCTCTGGAGGAATGTGCTTTATAACTTTTCTAAGTATTGCAAAGAGTCTCCTGCTATTTAGCCATGTAGAGCAGAGGATCTAGGGAAAAAATGAGCTGAAAACAAGTTACAGAATCAGAGCTGAGGAAGATTAAAAGAACATGACCCTCAGAACATGTATACTCCTTTTTCCTTCAGATAGACAGAAACTCATTTCTAAAGACCGGCAGATAAAAAGGTTGGATGCTCTAGAAACGTTACTCAGATAAAAGAGTCCTGAGTCAAGTTTTGCTGTGCTGTGGATTTTTTTCTCTGAACTCTGTTGTAGACTTGGGAGATGGACTCCATGGACAATATTAATTATTCAACATTTTTGCCTTTTTACCTACCATAAGACTGCATATGGTCTTGCTCATTTTATTCCTTCAGATTGCCATATTTCATTCTTCACGTTGTTTTGTTTTTTTAGCTATATACCAAATATTTGACCAGTCTCTTGTAATATATATATATATAACCTTTTCATAAAATTTATTTCAATTGTGGTCTGCACTTCACTAACTCCTCCCAGATCTTCCCCTTCTCCCCACTCACCCAACCACACAACCTTTCTCTCTCTCTTCCTTTCTTTCTTTAGTTCCTTCCTTCTTTCCTTCTTTTCTTTCTTTCTTTCTTTTCTTTTATTACTTCCTTTTAGAAAATAAATAAACAGGCAAACAAACAAAGCCAAAGAAAAAACTTAAAAATAATACAAGAAGCATACAATCATATAAACACACGCCCATTAAATACTCAAATCAGAAATCACAATACTCAAGCCAAAGCAAAATTCAGTGAGAAGAAAAATGTCCAGACAAAGCAATATGAGAACAAAATGTCTACAAAAGTACCACTGTGTTTATCATTTATTGCTAGGCCTATGGACTGTTCCTAACATGTGGTTAATTTGCTCCATGAGATTCTATTAGAAAAAAAAACTAACTTTTTCCTTTGCACGCAGGTGTTAACTGGAGACAGCTTCTTGGTTAGAGATGGAACCTCCTATCGAGTTTCCCTTCTTAGAGCTGAGACTCTGGCTTGAGTCTGTGCAAGCCCTGTGCATGATGTCATAGTCTCTGAGTTCATATGTGCATCAGACCTGTGGTGTCTGGAAGATTTTTTTTTCCTCTTGGACCTATGTCTCTTCTGGCTCCTACAATCTTACTGCCTATTCCTTCTACATTGCTCTCTGACTATGAAGGGAGGGGTTTGATGAAGGTATCACATATAGAATTGAGTGATATAAAATATTTGTATATGTTTTATATTTATATCTAGTTCACAGTGTGTCTCATGCTCTACTAGTGCATTCAAAATACATTCATTGTAGGGCTTTAATCCAGTATTGATAGCTGATATCCCTCACAGATCTTAAGCCACTTTCTTCCTTGCCCATTGTTTCTTCTACAATCCATTTATCACTTTTAATAAATACAGTCGACTTCACATCACCTGGGAAGACATGGACATCAAAGCCATCTAGTGATACACACACAAATGATTACTGTTAGAACCGTTCTATGGATGGATTGCCGAGCTCTCAGGGGTAGTAATGAGATGTAGGAGTCCTAACAGAGTGACATGAGTGTTTAGGCTACAATCTTTCCACTTGCAGAGTAACAAGGAGTTAATTTCGAGACTTTTTTTCCCCTCACCTAAAACAATATAATGTTTAAGATAAAAACTTCAGGCAAGCTTTTGTTATTGGAAATGATTAGACATAACTCATAAAGGGTTATCCTACTCACAGGCTATGGTTTTTGTTTAATATTCCATGGCTTCTAAGTAAGACTTTTTGTACCCATATAGGGTATCTACTGTTCAATTTCCATTATAAAATAAATTGTATTTTTTGTTTGTCTATGTGATAGAAGCATTATTCATCCTCCTCTCAGTTTGGTTCCTCTACATCCCATCCACTCGTCTATACCACCATTAGCCCCACATTAAACCCATCTACTCGCAATACTTCCCCTATTTTCACTTTGTCTGTATTTTACTATTTCCTCTCCTCTGACAATGGCATTTTTCAGGATCTCTGGCGTTTACAGAACAAGATAAGCTCCTGCTAGTCCCCATGTTTGCCAGCAACAGCTAGATGATAGGGACCCTATTAGAGGAGACAACACATACCTTGGCTGGATGACATAGTGAAACCAAGCTGAAACAGAGCTAGAAGACGGCCCACTGCTAGCTAGTTTTCAAAGTGATGGAAGTGATATGAAGACTGTGGAGGAAGAGAGGTATCAGTGGTTTTACTTGATTATGAACTATGAAATACAGATGCCAACCTGTGTAGTGGGCAGCCATCCCAGCCTTGGCCTGGAAGTTCCAACCCCATTGAGGCTTTGGTAATGGTCACGCCTACAAGGCAGGGCTGAGGGAGGACACTGAAGACCCAGGATCCACAGGAGAGGCTTCTCTTGGTTCTGGGACCCTGGACGCTGGAGGTAGACCCAGCAGAATTCTCCAGAGAACACCTCCGGACTGCGCCATACCTTTGCCAGACCCTGCAACATATCTCTTCATTTGTAAGTTACCCCACAAAATAAACCTCCCTTTTAACTACGTGGAGTGGCCTTAATAATTTCACCATTAAACCTGCCAGGCAAAATGAATCCACTGTTATTTTATTGACAAAAATTCTTAAATAATAGCATGACTATTATGAGGCTAAGAGACCTGTCCATTGAGTGAGGCCAACTTCACAAAAGTTAATTCATACACAGTTATTACTGTAAACCCACCCAAAAGACAATGGTGGACATTATTCTCAATTTAGGGGCTTCTTTCCCTTTTATATTTTATCCCCTAATCCAAGGCAGATCTTAATTATGTAGTTTAGTTGAATTAACTGACATGAGACTGCCTTCTGAATGTAGGTACCCTTATGCCCTTAGACAATTTCCACCCCCAGTGTTATTGGGGAAACCTTTCTTTTTTTGTGTGGGTTTTTGTTTTGTTTTGTTTTGTTTGTTTTTTGTTTGTTTGTTTGTTTTTGAGACAGGGTTTTTCTGTAGGTTTAGAGGCTGTCCTGGAACTCACTTTGTAGACCAGGCTGGCCTAGAACTCACAGAGATCCACCTGCCTCTGCCTCCTGAGTGCTGGGATTACAGGCATGCGCCCACCACTGCCCAGCTAGGGAAACCTTTCTTTGCTGTGAATAGCAATAAATGCATGGACTAGTGGGTCCCCAGGATGAAAGAATAGGTAACAGTTGAAGACTTAGGCCTATGTAGGACATAAAAATAACCTCCTATAATGTTCAAACATGGCACAAGAAGGAAGAACGTGAGAAGGCTGACTGAAAGTGCCCTCTTCTAGATTTAGTTCAACTCAGTTGTATTTACTTTGCTGTCTTCTGTCTCCTTTGGCCCTTCCACTCTTTCTGCCTCCCCTTCCACTGGGCTCCAGAACCCTGAGGGGAGGGATTTATTAAAGACATCCCATTTATCACTGAGTGTTTCAAAGTCTCTCATTCTGAGTATTGTCTTACTGTGTATTTTTTCCCCATCTGCTGCAGCAATTCACTTATCTGATATTGGCTGAGCCAGGCACTGATGTATGAGAATAGCAGAATGTCATTACAAGTCATTTTATTGTTACATTGTTTTTGTAATGCAGTAATATTTGATGATACTCTAGGTTCCTAGGCTATCTAGTCTCAGCTTCTTGGTCACCCATGCAGCATCAGAAATGGGTTTTATCTCATGGAGTGGACATTACTTCAAATCAAATACTGGTTGGTTATGCCCACAAGCTTAGTGCTATCATTGCACTAGTGTGTATTGTAGACAGAAGACAATTGTAGATTGAAGGGTTTGTAGCTGGGTTGGTATTTATGTTTCTACTTTGGCAGTGTGCAGAGTACCTTCCAATACCAACAATACTAGCTCATAGAGGTGAAGACACTAGGTAAGCCTTACTTTAGCTTATTTGTGGTCAATGAATTGTGTAGGTGTGGTCTTTAGCAATAAGGCCTTACTATGAGATTGTGGAGAACAGCTTATAGCCTTGGAAATAGCCTTAAAAGACCCTTAATGTTCCCTTTTTCTTCATGTATTTGTTCCCTCTTTCCCTGTTCCCTACCCTACAAAATTCTTCTTCTGGGTTTGGGTTATCCTATTCAATTTTTTAAATTCTAGTTCCAAGCATTTACCTGTGCATTTCATTCTTTGACTGATGAATAATACTCTGTGTACCATATTTTCTTCATCCATTCTTCTGTTAAGGAACATCTAAGCTGTTTACAACTTCTGAAAATTATGAATAAAATAGCAATGAACATGATTGAGCAAAGTGTCTCTGTGACAGATTGAAGTATCATTTGAGTGTATGCCCAAGAGTGGTATGGATGGGTTTTTAAGTAGATAGATTCTTCTTTTCCTTCAAAACCACCACATTGAATTCCATAGTGGCCTTACAAGTTTGTACTCCCACCAGCAAAGGGTGAGTTTTCCACTTACTCCACATCCTTGCCAGCATAATATGTCATGGCATTTGTTGAATGATGTTAGCCATTCTGTTGGGTGTGAGATAAAAATCTCAAAGCAGTTTTGATTTGCATTTCCATGATGTCTAAGGATGTTCACTATATCTTTAAGTATTTCTCAGCCATTTTAGTTTTCTCTTTTGATAATTCTGTTTTGATCTGTATGTGATTATTTTTAAATTGGGCTTTGGTGTTTATAACCAGTGTTTTCAGGTCTTTATCAAATGTGTATGTTATTAGTACTCTATCAGGGGTGTAGTTGGTAAATTTTTTCCATTCTGTCAGCTGCTGATGTCTGAATGATGGCATCTTTTGCTATACAGGAGGTTTTTCATATTGGTGAAATCTTATCTATTAATTGTTGATATTAGTGATTGTGTTGTTAATGGTGTTCTAAGTCCTTTTTGTGTCAATGAGTTCAAGGCCATTCCCTACACTCTCTTGTATCATGTTCAGTTTATCTGGTTTTGTGTTAATGTCTTTGTTCTACTTGGAGTTGAATGTAGTGCAGGTTGATAATATGAATCTATTTGGTCACTGTATTATTTATAGCCATCCAGTTTGAACAGCACTATTTGTTGAAGAAACTGTCTTTTTCCAGTGAGTATTTGTGGCTTTTTTTAATTGAAATTCAGTGTCCATAGGTGTGAGGATTTATGTCTGTGTCTTAAATTTGATTCTATTAATCAACATGTCTGTTTTTGTGTCAATACCATACAGTTTGTATTACTATACGTCTGTAATACAATTTGAGGTCAGGTTTTGTGATACCTCTTGCAGTTATTTTATCATTCAAGATTATTTTATCTATCCTGGAATTCTTTTTTTCATATGAAGCTAAAACTTGTCCTTTCAAGATTTGTGAAGAATCGCATTGGAATTTTGATAGGGATTGCATTGAATCTATTGATTTGTTTTGGTAGGATGTATGGTGATATTTTAATTGTGCTGAAATGTGATTTTGTTTGTATTTTAAGAAAGTTTGCCTGGAGATCAGAGGTCATAGTGAGCCAGGGACAGCAGTCAGGTAATCCATGCCCTTAATTCCATCACATGGCAGACAGAGGCAGAGTCTATGTGCAGTCAAGGACACAGCCAATCGTGGTGACATGACCCTTTAATCTCAGGACAAAGAGACCAGGAAGTCTGTATAGACAGGCAGTGATGAGGAAGTCATGTAGCTGGGCTTAGAGCCAAAAAGAAAGAAAAACAGGGAAGCAATAAAAACACAAGTCAGACATTAGAAGGTCTCTCTCTCTCAGGCAAAGCTATTGCTGGTGGTAAGCTAAAGCTAGGTGGCTCTTGCTCTGATCTCTTTGGCTTTAACTCTGTATTTGGCTCTGTGATTCTTATTTAATAAGACTGTTTAGAATTTTGTCTATAAGGATAGATATTTTATTATGTGAATCCATGAGCATGGGGGATCTTTCTTTTATCTAATTTCTTCAATTTATTTATTCAGTGTCTTAATTTTTTAACATACAAGTGTCTTTTATTTGTGTAGTTAGAATTATCCCAAATATTTTATGTTATTTGAGGCTATTATGAAAGGAATTGTTTCTATGATTTATTTCTCAGTGCATTTTTCAAAAAAGTATAGGAAGGCTACTGATTACAGATTGTTGTGAGTTAATTTTGCATCCAGTTACATTGCTGAAGATGTTCATCAGCTGTTTAAGTTTCTGGTAGAAATTTTAAGGTCACTGATTTATACTATTATATCTCCTGGAAATAAAGATATTTTGACATCTTTGTAGTTGGAGTTTTCCTACCTGGCCCAGAGTCAGGACAAATCTCTCTCACCTGCCAGGCCCATAGACACTCAGACCAATCAAGTAAACACACAGAAACTTATATTGCTTACAAACTGTATGGCCGTTGCAAACTTTTTTTTTTTTTATCTAGTTCTTCTATCTTAAATTAATCCATTTCTATTAGTCTATACTTTGCCACATGGCTCATGGCTTACCTGTACCTCACATTTTCCTTGTCATGGCAGTGGCTGGCGGCATCGTCTCCACCCGGCCTTCCACTACCCAGAATTCTCTTCTCTCTTGTCCCGCCTATACTTCCTGCCTGGCCACTGGCCAAACAGCATTTTATTTATACAGAGCAATATCCACAGCACTTCCCCTTTTCTTTTTTTTTTTTTTTTTTTTTAGGAAGGTTTTAACTTTTACATAGTAAAATTACATATAACAAAATAATTACAAGGCAAGAATTATAGTTACAATATTAAAGAACATATCCTGTCTTATCCTATCTATCTTATATTTGTGAGTCTAAGATTTTATAACTAACTTATTTTTTATTATAACTGAGGAAATTATAACTATCTAGTCTTCAACTACATCAAAGACCTCAGAAGGATATAATATTACCTGAGAACTGGGAGAAGGATGCAAGCAACTTTTGGGAGTCTTGCAGGGTAGACAGAGATAGCTGGCAGCCTGGACAGTCACCTAATGTTTCTTTGTAAAGTTGGGGCATTTGTCTTTAGCCCACAGGGCTAGAATCTCTTGGTCATTTTTTTTTTTCAGTGTCCTGTAGAATGTCTGGCAGTTTTCTCTGTGAAGCAGGAACCTGAAGGACCATTTTGTCAAGCAAAGTTCAGTGGTCACCTTTCTATGGGTGCTGCATGTCCAGGTTATCAAGCAGTCCAGGCAAGAACAGTTTCTTGTTCAGATGGCTATTTTTGCCAAGGTAAAGATAAATTCCATATGAAGTGTCTTTAATGCCCATCCTCCTCTCTGAAGTAAATCAGTGCTGCCAGGAGCAGATATGTCTCACTGTCCAGAACGTCTAAATTTTAAAAATATTTTAAATGCCATATTCTGTAGATGACCTGTCTATCTGAAATATATCTATGTATACCTAGAAAACTTAACATGACTATAAGTTTGACTATCATAGAAGACTAATTGATCTGTATTTCTTAATTATCCATTACAATCTAAATGAGTTGCATAAACATAATACCCCAAATGAAGAGTAGAAATATATATACAGAATAACAAACTTAGATTTAAGTTTGTATCAATAGACTAAAATATATACCAATGTAAGACATTTTAAGTAAGTTGTTGTTCTTTAAAAGTAAGTTCATTAATCTACCCTTTCATCCTACTATATCTATATCTACATCTTTTCATCTAATTTGTGTCCCCTTTATCTCCTTCAGTTTTATTTTTGCTCCAAGTAAGAACTTGAGTACTATAGTGAAAAAGCATAAAGGGAGTCAACAATCTTCTCTTGTTCCTGATTTTAGTGGAATTTATTTTAGTTTCTCTTCACTGTGTTGATAAAGGCTATAAGCTTGTTTTGAACTGTTTTTATTTTATAGTGGCATGTTCCTTATGTCCCTTATCTCTCTAGGGCTTTCATCATGAAATCAATCTTGGATTTTATCACAGCATATGTTTTGTAACAAGATTACCATATGACTTTTATCTCTCAGCTTGTTTTTATGATGGGTTACACTTATCATTTCACATATGTTGAACAATCTCTTCATCTCTGTGATGAAGCCTTCTTGATCCTTGTGGATGATCTATTTTATGTGTTTTTGGATTTGATTTGCAAGAATTATATTGAGAATTTTTACATCTATGTTCATTGGTTCTATCATTGAAAGTCATTTTTATTCTCCATCTGCTATGATTAAAGTTTTGCTAGGTATAGTATTCTGTGCTGGCATCTGTTGTCTCTTAGAGCCCATAGAACATTGTCCTAGAGTCTATTGGTTTTTATAGTCGCTATTGAAAAGTCAGGTGTTATTCCAATAAGTCTGCCTTATACATTATATGATCTTTTTCCCTTATAACTTCTAATATGCTTTCTTTGTTCTATAAATTTTGTGTTTTGATTATTACCTGGCAAAGGGAATTTATTTTCTTACCTAGCTTATTTGATATTCTGTATGCTTCTTGTACTTTGATAGGCATCTCCTTTTTTAGGTTAAGAAATTTTTATTCTATGATATTGTTGAAAATATTTTCTGTGCCACTGACCTGTGTTTCTTTATCTTCTTCTATTCCTATTACTCATACTCATTAGTATTTTCATAGTTCTATGTTTTCTGGAAGTTTTATGACTTGATTGTTTTAGACACAATATTGACTGGAGAATCTATTTCTTCTATCTTTTCTTCAATGCTTAAAATTCTTCCTTCCATTTTTTATATTCTGTTGATGAGTAATGTTCCTGCTTGAGTTCCTATTTTTTTTTTCATTTTCAGAATACACTCAGTTTGTGTTTTCTTTATTGATTCTATTTCCACTTTCAGGTCTTGAATTGTTTTGCTTATTTCCTTGTTTGCATTGTCACATATATCTTTAAGGGATTCATTTATTTCTTCTTTAAGTATTTCTATTCATTCCTATTCATGACATGTATTTTCACATTGCTGTCTTGTGCTTCACCTATGTTTCAGTTCTGAAGCCCACAAGCAGTAGGGTTGCTGGTATGTAGAGGAGACATTTTTTTCTGGCTGTTATTGATAGTATTTTTAGTTTGGAATGTACACAAATCTGAGTTTGGATGGTTATTTTTAGGTGCTAATTTATCTTCTTGTCTTGATTGGGTGCATTTTTTGTTCTTGGATTCTGTTCCAGTCTACAGTTCTTGGAAGGTTATGGTGACTGTATCTGGCATGGTGGGGAAGTCTTCTGGGATCCTGCCAATTGTGGCCACTGGATGTTCTTAGCAGTATTTATTTCTAGGTATTGATAGCTGATATTTAAAAATGGAAATGGACTAGAAATGGCATGGATTGTGTGCTAAGGCATACATACTAGAGTTGCAAACTGGGCATACTATCACGATCTGCTTAGTCCCCTGGGAATTGTGAGAGATGGTGAAGCAAGGACATAACAGGAAGTCTGCAACAGAACTGGGATGAGACTGACTAATTGTATTTAAATGATAAGTGAGAGAGTGAAGCTCTGAAGGTCTTCTACCTGCTTTGCTCACTTACTTGCTTCTGTGGCGGGCTTGGCTGGTAGATTATCGAAGTTTGTCTGATGGAGTTGGGGGTTGTGACAATGGGATGAGTGGGGAAAAGGTTTGGAGAGGAGTTGTAAGTGAACGCCTAGGGATTAAGACAGAAAAGGAGGGGAGGCCACCTTCAGTAGTCTGCTGCAGTGCTGCGGATGATGTTATTTTTATTTATATCAATGGAATTTTGAGTTTCTTGCTTGATTATCAGAGAGCTAATTTACTGGGATATGTGTAACATCACTGGCTAGTTCTCAATGATTAGCCAACTTGGTTTACCGGCTGATCTCCAGGCTAGTAGGAGACCCTGTTTCAATTAATCAAAGTTGTTGGCTCCTGTAAAATGTCACTTAAGGTGGACCATCAGTGTTCACACATATGCACACATATACCCATATACACGGTAAATCACATACACATATCTTCATAGACAAAAATTATCAAATGGCAATTACTTAGCTGAAAGGTTTGCTCCAAGTTTGATCATGTTCCTGAAATATATCTCCTCACAAAGTTATTTATATTATTTTCATAATTCAACCATGCTCCAAATGCAAAGGTATATGCAATTCTCCTTATCCTCATATCTTATATTAATTAAATTAAGAGAAATTTTGTCAAAGTCTCTGACCTCTTCAATAACAAAGATGGTATTGTATGAAGACTTTCTTAATTGAAAAATACTAAGAAGCTTAACTAAAATTTTAGACTTTCAGGGACAAAAAAATGTGTTTGTCCCATAAAACATGTGAAATAAATTAATCATTATTTTCAAAACTTCTTGGAACAACAGAAAGAGTAAATTTATAAACTTTACAGTGATAAGAAACTAAAGATTCAATATCTCATCCAATGAGACAAAGACAATATAGGCAGCCTATACTGTGGTAATGTTGACAATGAGCTCAGAGAATAGTTATTGAAAATAAAAATCACAGTAATTGTTTCTTTTAGTTTTTTTAAGCAATCCATTTTTCTTAAATGAAGAGAAATATTCAGTGAATCTATTTTATATGTGTGTTTCTCTTTCTTTACTTGGAAATATTTCATTTTTCAAACTTCAAGTCATTGAAAATTATGTATCATTTTATATCAATTATGGTTTTGTGAAAATTATCTTTCTATGTCTGTTTCAGTAGGTAATTAATTAAACAAATTATTGTCAAATTAATATATTCTAATCAATCACAGAACTATTCTTTTCCTTTGGCCTTTATAATTATCTATAAGTACTTAGTGTTACACGTGGGAAGTACTATCATCATGCCAATCTGTTTTAGATATCAGTGTGCTCAGCTCCTTGACATAACTAGTGCAATTTCATTTTAAAACGTGCACTATGAATCATTTATAATCACATGCATGTATTTTAGACAGCACTTGCTTAGGTATGTTAAATGTTGAATGAATAGATAAAGGAAGGTTAAAATAAAAAGTCATTCCAATTAAATTCTGTAGCACATTCAAAAGTAGACTTGAAAACTTTTATATTCAAAAGTGTGGTATTTGCATATTTAAAAAGGTTGTTTCAAATGAATATTAGTGGCTTTTCTCTAAGAATTTGCTTTCCCAAGTAAAACAAAGAGACCAGAAGTAATTGAGTATCTGATGACATTATCTCCCATCCAAGAATTCAAGAAAACTTTGCTTGAGACCTTTGTCACAGGATCCATGACAAGCTATGACATGTGACAATAGGCTTAATATTAAGGTGGCAGCCTCAGCACAGAGCAAATTTTATGAGTGGCTGTGTAAATCTTTTTGATACAATAAATGTTTAATATATAAAAATCCTTTCTTTTTTATTTTTTTGGCTTTTCATGAATAAAAATCCTTTGGAAGGATTGCTATGATGTTTTAATTCTAAAAGAAATTTTTAGGTATTTTAATATTATCTGTGTTTTGGTTTTCTAATGGATCAATTTTTATATCTTATTAATTAATTCCAAATATACAAAATTATATTTCCAAATTTGATAGTAAAATTTCATATTCACTTATAGATAGAGAAATGAGATAATTATTACTCAAGAAAGATCATGGAGTGATTAAGTGATAAATTTTAGAACCAAAAATAGGGCAAGGAGGTATGTAAACCACTTTTCTTAATAAGTATAGCTACCGCCCCTCATCAAATAAGCTTCTTTATACAATAATTGTGGACATCACAGAAAACAACTGGACACAACATAGACATCAGTGGGTCTTATGATGTATATCCACAAATATCTTCATTAAAAATCTTGCATCCATGGTTGGGGGAACATTGCAGAAAATGGGATGGAAAGACTGTCAGAGACAGAATACCAGAAAGTTTCTGTGAATTAGTGTCTCCTAAAAATGGCCATATAAATAAACTAGAAGAGCAGCAATATTAAGACATGTTAATATAGAAGGGGTACGTTTTCATGGAGTCCTACTGCCATATAAAATCTAGACACCTTACAAATGAATGGGAGGACAATTAGCCTCTCCCACAGATGAGCTCCCCTGTAAGTTGTCTAATTGAGAATATTGAAGTTGAAACCATATACAGAAAATCAAAAATGGTCTCAGCATATTTGATAAATGTGTATTATGTATTTGTTATTACAAAAAATATGTAATAAATGTAATAAAAAAGCAGGAGAACACGGGAATGTATGAAGGAGATTGCTTTGATGTGATGAAGGGAGGGAAAATCTGATTAATTCTATTTCAAATAAAAACAGAAAGAAGTAAATATAGAGGCAGGAAATATTGATAAAGTTAACATTCAACTTTTTAGATTTGCTGAAAGAGAAAATGATTTTAAGTAATATGCAACTAAATGAAAAATAAATAAAAATTGAAACTGAACATGAAATCATTAATACTAAATTGAACATAGCAGTGACAAATAATATGCAATATTCACAAAGTTTTTTCATACTGTAGTTTTAGATTAATTCATTGTAATCATAGGATTAAGTGGAGAATTATAATTATGAAGCAACTATTTATAGTAATATATCAAATAATATAAGGTTCTCCATGAAACATATTGGAGAAATCAATGCATAAATAAATGTGTATTGTCAATTGCAAAAATCTCTAGGCAGGATCAAGAGATGAAGAGAGTTGGGAAAACAAATGTAGTGTTGTTCCTTGATTTTCTTTGTATTCTTTTAAAGGCAGTTCTATACATGTTAAAAATGCATTGTGATGCTCTGTGAGGGGTGTGACCTCTCTCACTGGTGTTTGTATCTCTGTAAACAATTTAGTTCTTAATCCTTCTCTTGTACAAGTGGTGTACTTTGAAGACTTAGTGTATAACACAATTGATGTTTGTTTTCTGTTTGATTTGAAACATAGAAAATAGAAGGAGTTCCAGCTTCTTTTTTTTTTTTTTTTCTGTATTCATTTCAAAGTTTCTACTAGTGTATTCAGTGATGGACAACAGACAGACATGCTGTAGAGTGCTTTATTGCCTAGTTGACAAAGCTGCTTCTGAATGCTGGTAGTTTTGTTCCTTTGACACTACACACTTTTATAATATGTGTTAATGCTCTATGACAAAATGCTCTCTTGAACATTCATCCATTTGTGGGTTTTTTGTTTTTGTTTTTGTTTTTGTTTTTCAAGACAGGGTTTCTCTGTGTAGCTTTGTGCCTTTTCCTGGAACTCATTTGGTAGCCCAGGCTGGCCTCCAACTCACAGAGATCCACCTGGCTCTGCCTCCTAAGTGCTAGGATTAAAGGTGTGTGCCACAACCACCTGGTCATTTGTGTTTTGTTTTGTTTTTTTAATTTAATCATGCTTATGTAAGCCCAAGGTTCCAAACAGCTAGCTCATGTACTAAGGATTGCTCAGCCTGGAGGGAGGGGACTGAAGCTTCCTGTACTGAATCCACTGGATTGAACTAAATCCCCAGAAGAGTCTTGGCACTGGAGGAGATGAGAATGGAGGGGAGGGGCTGGGGGGAAGGTGTGGGCAGGGGTAGGAGGGGGAGGACAGAGGAACCCATGGTTGATGTGTAAAATTAAAACGCAAATGTAATAATTAATTAATTAATTAATTAATTAATTAAAAACCATGCTTAAAGAACCCATCCTTTGCAAGTCATCCATGTTGTTCCTTAGGCATTTTGTTACTCCTTGTTCTCCCTTTCTCTCCTTGATCCAGCTGGGATCTCCTGCTCCTCTAAGCTCTCTTTCCCTCGAAACTTGCCCTTCATTACCTGTACTCACATCCAGGTTGTTCATGTAGCTCTCATCCATTTCTCTGTCATTGGGGAATCCCTGGGTCTTTCTTTGGGTCCTGTTTTTTAGGTAGCCTCCCTAAAGTTGTGAGTTGCAGGCTAGTCATCTTTGTTTTACATCTAGTATCCTACTATGAATGAGTACATACCATGTGTGTCTTTCTGAATCTGGGTTACCTCACTCAGGATGATTTTTTCTAGATCCATCCATTTGCCTGCAAACCTCATGATGTCATTGTTTTTCTCTGCTGAGTAGTACTCCATTGTGTATATGTACCACCTTTTCTTTATCTATTCTTCAGTTGAAGAGCATCTAGGCTGTTTCCAGGTTCTGGCTATTACAAACAATGCTGATATGAACATAGCTGAGCAAATGCCCTTGTGGTATGATTGAGCATTCCTTGGGTATATGCCCAAGAGTGCTACAGCGGGGTCTTGGGGGAGATGGATTCCCAATTTTCTAAGGAAGCGCCATATTGATTTCCAAAGTGGCTGTACAAGCTTGCATTCCCACCAGCAGTGGAGGAGAGTTCCCCTTGCTCCACATCCTCTCCAGCATAAGCTGTCTTCTGTGCTTTTGATCTTAGCCATTCTGACAGGTATAAGGTGGTATCTCAGAGTCACTTTGATTTGCATTTCCAGATAATTAGGGATGTTGAGCAATTCTTTAAATGTCTTGCAACCATTTTAACTTCCTGTGTTGAGAATTCTGTGTTTAGTTCTATAGCCCATTTCTTAATTGGACTGTTGGGCATTTTGATGTCTAATTTCTTGAGTTCTTTTTATATTCTGGATATCAGCCCTCTGTCAGATGTGGGATTGGTGAAGACATTTTCCCATTCTGTAGGCTGTTGCTTTGTCTTGTTGACCATGTCCTTTGCTCTACAAAAGCTTCTCAGTTTCAACAGGTCTCATTGATTGATTGTTTCTCTCAGTGTCTGTGCTACTGGTGTTATATTTAGAACATGATCTCCGGTGCCAATGCATTCAAGAGTACTTCCTACTTTCTCTACTATCAGATTCAGAATAACTGGATTTATGTTGAGGTCATTGATACACTTGAAATTAATTGCTTAATTGTTAAAGAATGGTGGCTTGTTTCAGACCTTCTTGAATGATTTTATTATTTTTTTTAATTTTATAATTTAATTTAATTTTATATATCGGCCACAGATTCCCCTGTCCTCCCTCCTCCCCACTCCTCCAACCCATGCCCTATTCTGGATTTTTTGAGTCTGTGGCATATGCTGTGATATTTTCTCAGCCTGGGTGAAGGGAGGAGGGGTCTGGACCTTCCTCAACTGATCTAACAGGCTGAGTTGTTTTGTATTTGTATCTAATGCATGTGTTAACATGATGGACACAATATATCGTATAGCTACAATTTTATTTAAAAGCCAATCTTATAGAAGTTATTTTTCAAATCTTCAATGAATTTCTTCTTTAAATTTAAAAAAATAATTATGATTACTTTCAACCCTCATAACTCTGTATATCCTCATCAGATGCCTGCTGATCATCCTCATCAGATCTCCTTTTAGACCAACATCATTCCAACTTCTTTTTTTTTTTTTTGGAGACAGATTTCTCTGTTGCTTTGTGCCTTTTTCCTGGAACTCACTTGGTAGCCCAGGCTAGCCTCGAACTCATGGAGACCTTCCTGGCTCTGCCTCCTGAGTGCTGGGATTAAAGGCCTGCGCCACCATTGCCAGGCCATTCCAACTTTTTTATGTTCTCCCTGTCTCTTCCTCTCAATGTGTGTGAGTGTGTGTGTGTGTGTGTGTGTGTGTGTGTGTGTGCACGCGCAAGCACGTGCGTGCACTTGTTCTCAGGGAATGTGTAGGAAGTAACAGTTTACAAGTGTTCATGATTACAATGCTTATGTCATACCCAAAAGACATTTCATAGCACTCCTCCCAATACTCTGATTTACAACTAATTATGTTTATGCCCACCGACAAGTGTTCCTCTTGGCTTTTGTCATAGAAGTTCCCTCTTACTGTGGGCAATGGTTAATGCTGAAACTGATAACAGGTCAAAGGCCTGAGAGTAAGTCACTTTTGAGTTCTGAGCTCTAAATGCACATCTATATTACCTACTTCAAGCCCTCAGGGAATATTGTGGAAAAGGAATGGAAAGATTAAAAACAAAGAAATTGAAGAAGATGTCAGAAAATGGAAAGACCTCCCATACTCAGGATTAACATAGTAAAAATGGTGATCTTACCAAAAGCAATCTACAGATTCAACGATATTCCCATCAAATTACCAACACAATTCTTCACAGATCTGGAAAGAATAATACTCAACTTCATATGGAAAAACAAAAAGAATAGCCAAAAGAATCCTGTACAATAAAACAACCTCTGGAGGCATCACAATCCCCAACCTCAAGCTCTACTATAGAGCTACTGTAATAAAAACAGCTTGGTACTGGCATAAAAACCAACATGTGGACCAATGGAATCGAATTGAAGACCCTGACATTAATCCACACATCTATGAACATATAATTTTTCACAAAGAAGCCTAAAATGTACAATGGAAAAAAAGAAAGCATCTTCAACAAATGGTGCTGGCATAACTGGATGTCAGTTTGTAGAAGGCTGCAAATAGATTCATATCTTTCACCATGCACAAAACTTAAATCCAAGTGGATCAAAGACCTCAACATAAATCCAGCTACTCTGAACCTGATAGTAGAGAAAGTAGGAAGTACTCTTGAATGCATTGGCACTGCAGATCACTTTCTAAATATAACACCATTTGCACAGACACTGAGAGAAACAATCAATCAATGGGACCTGTTGAAACTGAGAAGCTTTTGTAGAGCAAAGGACATGGTCAACAAGACAAAGCAACAGCCTACAGAATAGGAAAAGGTCTTCACCTACCCCACATCTGACAGAGGGCTGATATCCAGAATATAAAAAGAACTCAAGAAATTAGACATCAAAATGCCCAACAGTCCAATTAAGAAATGGGCTATAGAACTAAACAGAGAATTCTCAACACAGGAAGTTAAAATGGTTGAAAGACATTTAAAGAATTGCTCAACATCTCTAATTATCTGGGAAATGCAAATCAAAACGACTCTGAGATACCACCTTACACCTGTCAGAATGGCTAAGATCAAAAGCACAGAAGACAGCTTATGCTGGAGAGGATGTGGAGCAAGGGGAACTCTCCTCCACTGCTGGTGGGAATGCAAGCTTGTACAGCCACTTTGGAAATCAATATGGTGCTTCCATAGAAAATTGGGAATCCATCTCCCCTAAGACCCAGCTATAGCACTCTTGGGCATATACCCAAGGAATGCTCAATCATACCACAAGGGCATTTGCTCAGCTATGTTCATATCAGCATAGTTTGTAATAGCCAGAACCTGGAAACAACCTAGATGCCCTTCAACTGAAGAATGGATAAATAAAATATGGTACATATACACAATGGAGTACTACTCAGCAGAGAGAAACAATGACATCATGAGGTTTGCAGGCAAATGGATGGATCTAGAAAAAAATCATCCTGAGTGAGGTAACCCAGACTCAGAATGACAAACACAGTATGTACTCACTCATAGGAGGATACTAGATGTGAAACAAAGATGACTAGACTGCTGCTACACAACTCCAGGGAGGCTACCTAGAAAACAGGACCCTAGGAAAGGCCCAAGGATCACCCAATGACAGAGAAATGGATGAGATCTACATGAACAACCTGGACGACAATGGGAGAAATGGAGGGCAAGATTTGAGGGAAAGAACGCTTAGGAGAGCAGAAGATCACAGCAGAATCAAGAACAGAAAGAGAGAATGAGGATTAACAGACCATGATAAATGAAGACCACATGAGAACAGGAATAGGCACAGTGCTCAAGAGGTCCCCAGAAATCCACTATGATAAATCCTCGGTAGTCTGCTGGCAATGTTCAAGAGAATGCCAGATCTGACCTAGTCTGGTGATCAGATGGCCAAACACCCTTACAGTTGTCTTGGAACTCTCATCCAATAACTGATGGAAGTGGATGCAGAAATCCTCAGCCAGGCTCCAGGTGTCCAACTGTTGAGAAAGAGGAGGGTCTGCAAGAGTGTGAATTGTTGAATCCAAGATTGCAAATAGCACAGGGACAAATAGCCAAACTATTGGAAGCACATGAATTATGAACCAAAGGCTATGGAGCCCCCAGCTTGATCAGGCCCTCTGGATAATGAGACCATTGAATATCTTGATCTGTTTGGGAGGCATCCAGTCTGTGGGATCAGGATCTGTCCTTAGTGCATGAGCTGGCTGTTTGAAACCTTGGGCTTACACAGGGACACTTTGCTCAGCCTGGAACTGAGGTGATATGACCTGCCTGTACTGAATCCACCAGGTTTAAATGAATTCCCTGGGGTTCCTTGATCCTGGAGGACATGGGAATGGAGGGGAGGGGCTGGGCGGAAGGAAGGTGGGGGTGGGAGGGGTGAGGACAGGGGAACCCATGGCTGATGTGTAAAATTTAAAACACATAATAAATAAATAAATAAATAAATAAATAAATAAATAAATAAATAAATAAACAACAAGAAGTGTCATTTGATGTTGCAGTACATAGTAGAAGTGTTAAAGAACTGAGAGAGTAAGATTGTATGGAAAGAGAGCTGTTCAGATGCAGGGACCAGCAATTTGTAGATAATGAGGGTATACTGAGGTACAATTGAAACCAAAAAAAGAAAACATTTTTGGATCCAATTGGATAAGCGGTTATGAATTCACTATAATTTCAGACAGCTAGATGAAAAGAACAGTGTGCAGAAATGTGAAGAGCTAAGGACAGCTGATGACTTTTAATGAATTGATGAAGCATGAAGACTGTGGAAGGCATTCAATCAGGAAAAACACAGAATGCTGTATTTTGATACAATTAATCAATAATTATATCAATTGACAGGTATGAGAATAGTTGGGAAACTACTTTTTAATTAAAAAAGTATTTATAGAATATATATGTGTGTGTGTGTGTGTGTGTGTGTGTGTGTGTGTGTGTCTGCATGTGTGTTCATATGTTCATAAACATAAATTAGTTATATTACTTAAGCTTCCTGGGAAACACATAACTTAATGAACAAATTCAGAATTTTTTTATTAAGAAATTTTTTATTTATTTTGACTAGCAATCACAGATCCCCCTCTTCCCTCCTCCCTACCCTCCAACCTTCCTACCCCCTAACCTATCCCCCATTCCCTCCTACAAGAAGGTAAGGCCTCCCATGGGGGAGTCAGCAGTGCTTGGTACATTCAGGAGAGGCAGGTCAAAGGCCGTCCTCCTGCATCAAGGCTGTGCAGGTTGCAGGTTGTCTCACCATAGGTAGCAGGCTCCAGCGAGCCAGCTCATGCACCAGGGATGGATCCTGACCCTGCTGCCAGGGGGCCCCTTAAGCAGATCAAGCTATACCACTGTCCCCCTTATGCAGAAGGCCTAGTCCAGCATTAGTGGCTCCACGGGTGTTGGTCTAAATTCCATGAGTGCTCAACAGTTTGGTTTGGTTGTCTCTGTAGGTTTCCCCATTGAATCCCTCTTATCTCTCTTCAACTGCATACCTGGAGCTCAGCCTGGTGTTTGGCTGTGGATCTCTGCATCTGTTTCCATCAGTTACTGGAGAAAGGATCCATGACGATAGTTAAGTCTTCACTGATCTGATTACTGGGGTGAGCCAGTTCAGGTACCCTCTCCACTACTACTAGTAGTCTAAGCTGGAGTCATCCTTGTGGATTCCTGGGAACTTCCCTAGCACAAATTTCCCCTTATCCCCATGATGTCTCCCTCCATCATAGTATCTCTTTCATTGCTCTCCTACTCCATCCATGTTCCAGATTGACCATTCCTTTCCCTATGTTCTCATTCTCTATCCACTATCCTCCATTGCCCCCTCATCCCTAGTTAACTCATGGAGAAATCAGCTATGCCCCAGGTCCAGGGCGATCCATGTGTCCCTCTTTGGGTCCTTTTTGTGAGCTAGCTTCTCTGGATCTGTGGTTTGTAGTCTGCTTATCCTTAACTTCACATCTAGTATCCGCTTATGAGTGAGTACACACCATGTTTGTCTTTTTGAGTCTGGGTTACTTCACTCAGGATGATATTTTCTAGTTCCATCCATTTGCCTGCAAACCTAATGTACTCTTTGGTTTTTTTACAGCTAAGTAGTACTTCATTGTGTATATGTACCACATTTTCTTAATGAATTCTTCAGGTGACGGGCATCTAGGTTATTTCTAGGTTCTGGGCATTATGAATAATGCTGCTATGAACATAGTTGAGTATGTGTCCTTGTGGTATGATTGCGCATTCCTTGGGTACATGTCCAAGAGTGGTATAGCTGGGTCTTGAGGAAGATTGATTTCCAATTTTCTGAGAAACTACCATAATGATTTCCAAAGTGACTGTAGGAAGTGTGCACTCCCACCAACAGTGGAGGAGTGTTTCCCTTCCTCCAAATCCTCTCCAACATAAGCTGTTATCAGTGTTATTGATCTTAGCCATTCTGATAGGTGCAAGATGATGTCTCAGAGCCCTTTCGATATGCATTCCCCTGATGGGTAAGAATATTGAATAAATCTTTAAATATCCTTTGGCTGTTTGGTATTCTTCTCTTGAGAATTCTCTGGTTAGCTCTGTAGCCCATTTTTTTAAATTGGGTTATTCAGTATTTTGTTGTCTAGTTTCTTGAACTCTTTACATATTTTGGAGACCAGCCTTCTTTCAGTTGTGGGGTTGTAAATATTTTTTTTTTCATTCTGTAGGCTGTCTACTTACTTATTTACTGTGTCCTTTGCCTTACAGACACAGCCTAGAGGTCTAGGATGGAGAAGCTGGACACCCTAGGGACCAAGGACAGACCCAACTACAATGATCTGGGTGAAGGTGGTCAATGATTCCTAAATACTCTGCTATACTCATAGACTGGAGACTAGCATAATTGTTATCAAAAAGGCTTCATCCAGCAATTGATGGGAGCAGATACAGAGGCCCACATCCAAACATTAGGCAAAGGTTGGGGAATCCTGCTGAAGAGAAGAAGAGGGATTGTACGAGCCAGAGGGCACAAGGACACCAGAAGAGAATTTACAGAGTCAACTAACCATGGCCCACAGGGGTTTACAGAAACTGAAACAATGATCAGAGCCCCTGCAAGTGTCTGACCTAGGTCCTCTGCATATATGCTATTATTGAGTAGCTTGTTATCCTTGTGGGACTCCTAACAGTGGGAGCAGGGGCTGTTTCTGACTCTTTTACCCGCTTTTGGGACTCTTTCCTCCTACTGGGTTGCTTTGCCAAGCCTTAATATGAGGTGATGTACATAGATAGTATTATTGCATACTGATTTGATATGTTTGTTTGATATACTTAGGAAGCCTGCCCTTTTCTAAAGGGAAACGGAGGAGGAGTGGATCTGGGGAAGAGAATAACTGGAGATGGGAGGGACTGGGAGGAGAGGAGGGAGAACAATCGTGGTCAGGATGTAATATATGAGAGAATAAAAAAAAAATATGTGCAGAGCTGTGTAGGAATGGTAATGAGGACTATGTAAGCACTGAGATTCCTTGTGGTCATGTGACAGCTATTTGAACTGGGGATACACACTCTGGATAGTTTCTTAATCCAGTTAAGATATTTATACCTAGAAGTTTTGCCTATATATCAACAGAAAGATGTAAAGAGTTCTCTATTCCTCTCCACTTTCTTGCTTCAGAGAAAGCAGTATAGTAAGAGATGAATAGTTTAAAACTATTATCTCTACACTTCCTGGTGATGGTTTAGAGACAACTGTGTCAAGAATTGTCCTGCATCATGGAAATGAATTTTTACACCTCCATGGGCTCTGACACAGAATGAGATTACTTGCACCAAGAACTTCATAAGCTATTTATTATAATTATGTATACATTTTGATAATAATGTGCTAATTTTTTTGTCTCCTTATTGAGACATGGCCTACTAGCTCTCCAAGCTGCCCTGAATTTATGGTGTAATCTAGGTTTGTCATTAATTTTTAAACTTAATTAAACTTCCCTAGTATTTAAGAGTATAAGCTTGAGTCAACATGAGCAGATTTAAGTTTACCATTTAAAAAAATGATTATATATTTAATGTCTCTGCTTACTAACAGAGACAACAAAATTTTATTCAAAAGAGAAATTAAGTGTATTATTATATATACATTCTCACTGTTTATCAAATTGACTTAAGGGTCACTATATGCCTTGAATTTTTATCTCCTATTTGTATCATTATTTTCTTCCTCATTCTCCTCATAATAAAGCTCCTTCCCTCTTTCTTTTTCTTTTGATGTCAAATCCAAAAACTAATAAAGCAAGAAAATAAATATCTATTGTTCCTGAACTTAAATAACTTTGAGAGTTTAAGATGAGTCCCTAACAACATTTTTATATGTAAAATATTTTACACCATAAAATTTAAATGAATTATATCTTACCAATTAACTAGTGTCTTCCAGTGTTCCAACATAGAGAGGCATAAAATAATAAAGAGGTAACAATTTAAGGCATGATTAATCATTCTTTACTACTGGGAACACCAGTTCTCATATTCTGGTCTGTAAATATGTGGAAAAAAGAATGAGGTACAGCTTAACTAAAATTAAATATTCATTAGGTGGAGGAAAAATCTGGAGTGACTATTTAAGTTTATCCTGACAGTTAGGTTATACAGTTAACTCACAATGTTAGCTTATACAGCTAACAGTTTACAGGAGCATTCAAGAAAAGTCTAGCTGCTTTCTCTGAATATCTTAAAAAGTAAATGTGAATTGAAAGTGTAGGTTTTGTATATTACATTGCACATTTGATCCAGTTGTCTTCACACAGCATGATGTTGCGTATAGCAGGTGTTATGCCACAAGTAATGGGCACTTTACATGGATAATCTAATTGATCACCACATCAAGCCATATTGATTAACACTGTATATCTACTAAAAAGAAGAATGGTTGCTGAATACCAGGGACTTTCCTCCTACAAGTTGTTCTTCATCAGTCTCTCCTTTTGGGTGATCATTATGGTCAGAAAGAGGTCAGTGAGTGGTTTAGATTTGACAGAGTATATCCTGTACTTTCTGCATTATTCTTATGTTTTGCATTGTGATACTTTATAAATGCCATAGGAGTTAGCACTAATAATTATGCTACCATGTAATTTTATAGGATGTTTCAGTTATGCTAATGTTATGATTAATAAAGTGGATAATATGTATATGTATCCAATATTTGTTCACAGATATATGCGGTTACTTCAATAGATGAAAAATATTATATGCACATAAATATATGTAACAACAATTAAAGAAAATTACCCACATCTTTGAAAGAGACCAAGGGGAGAGTATACACCTCAGGGTTTGGAGTGAGGAAAAGGAAGTAGGAAATAATGCAATTATATTATTATCTAAAAATAAATTTTAAAATATTCTAATATAGTTCGGTGTGGAAGAAAATGACAATAAGCCCAGCTTATTGAGAAGTGGAGAGAGAGCAAGAGTTCGAACCTAACATCCAGTAAAAAAATAATCTGAAGTCACTGGGTTATCTTAGAAAATTCTTCAAAACAAAACAAAACAAAATAAAAACAAACAAGAAATGTTAAGCATGTAACAATAACATTTATCATATTAATCTCAAATTTTTATATATTCATAAAGCAAGCACAAAGTTCACAATATATAACTCCTAATGTAAAGTATATATATATATATATATTTATTTATTTATTTATTGTTTTCATGGGCACCTGTGTGTGTCTGTGTGTGTGTGTGTGTGTGTGTGTGTGTGTGTGTGTGTGTGTGTCTGTGTGACACAGGCATGTCAATCAAGGCATCATTGGTTTCGATTTTTGTCATTCATCATTTGACTCATGTAGCTCAAACTCAGGTTACCAGATTTTGGCAGCAGGAAGTTTTACCTGCTGGGCCATATCATGGGCTCCCAATAAAAAATCACATATACTTTGACAATCTTGGTGAAGTGAAGCTCACTATTTATAAACGTTTAATAAAAAATATTTGGAAGTACAAGAAAAACCAAAGGATATGAATCTGAGAAAATCTTGGAAGCCATAGGTCACTGCTAGGCTGTACACGGTCTGCACGCAGGATATTTTCTTATAGGACCATCAAGTAGAAATAGATTGGGCAAAAGTACTGGGCTGCATGCAGTAATGATCATCTACTACAGTTTAAGTGCTTTAAAAATTTACTTCCTCTAATTAATAGAAGGAAGAATACATACTTAATATGAAGGTGGGACATTTTTAAATAACAACTTTAGGGAAGAATTTTACAGACAATTAAACTTAGCAAAGCAAACAATATAATCAAGAGGGAGTGACTGTAACAGACTGAACTGTTGATAAAAATACTACTAGTGTCAAAATCCTATAATATATATTAATATTAGCAAACTTTTCCATTAATTGAATTAATAAATTTCTCTTATTAACTAAAAAATGAGTGTTGTACCCAACAATATAATATTATGTGATATTTGGGTACAAGTATACATTAAAGTAATGTTTAGATCAGGGTAGTCATATACTTCTTCAAGCAATTAACATTTTATTGGAATGAAATATGTTCAAATTATTTTCATAACCATTTTTAAGCATAATCTTCAATATTATCTACAATTGCTATTATTATGGTATACATCATAAATCTTTTAAAATATAGTTTAATTTAGTGCCTAATTGTAGACAAATTCCTAAAGGGTCTTATTAATTAAAAAAAAAAAAAAAAACAGAGGCAGATATTGGAGTTAAAACCAAGAGATCCAAAAAGCAGAAAAAAGCCAAACATGTTCTCACTACTTGGAGATCCTCAGCCGAAGAGACTTACTTTCTATATACCCATACCTATATGTTTTTCTGTTCTGCATTTCACTTCCTCTCTCTGTCCAGGTACATTACTTCCTGTCTGTCTGTATAGACCTCCAGAACTTTATGGTTAACTAGTGTTGGAATTCAAGGTGTGTACCACCATTCCTGTCTTGGTTCCCAGTGTGGCCTTGAACTCACAGAGATCTAGACAGATCCCTGCCTCCCGAGTGATAGGAAAAAGTGGCAGGCTTTTTCCTCTGATCCTCAGATAAACTTTATTAGTGTGCACAATATTTTGGAGTGCACAATACATCACATACCTAATAGGTAAGCATTCTCCATACTGCCTACTTCCTACAATCTGTTGCCAATCTGATGATTCTAGTCTCAACTTCTATTAGACAAATGATTTTCTACATTGTGAAGAAATCATATGAAGGTGATCATGTGAAATTTTTCTTCCATTGATTTTCACTATTAAAAAACTTGTTTTCCTGCATTATCTGTTATAAATAGTGCTGAAATTAATAGGAGAATATAGATATCTATTTGATAAACTGATCACTATTCCTTTGGATATGTGTACATGACTGAGATTGGTAGACCCAACCAAACTTCAAACATAGCTAACCCAGTGCTCATGGTCCTACTGAACTAAATGGGCCACAAGAGAAACATGAAAATCATGAGTCTATGAATAATGATCAGGACTGGCAAAGTAGAGAGGTGTTGGTAGAAGAAATAATTGTTAAGGTTGAGAGAGTAAAAAATGTATGCTATAGAGATGTATTAAATTCTCTCTAAAATATAGTTCATGTGTTTGTGTATTGTTTTGT
This sequence comes from Onychomys torridus, assembly GCF_903995425.1. Classification (NCBI taxonomy): domain Eukaryota; kingdom Metazoa; phylum Chordata; class Mammalia; order Rodentia; family Cricetidae; genus Onychomys; species Onychomys torridus. Next base: position 45,974,813 of record NC_050453.1, on the reverse strand, counting down.
GTAAATTCACATGAAGTTCTTATAACTTCAAAAATATACCAAATAATAAAATAAAAGGGAGCATAGGTTAATATATAAGAAATTAAACTATATTAATTGTCCCAATCCATGAGCATGGGAGGTCTTTCCATCTTCTATTGTCTTCTTTAAACTCTTTCACCAGACATTTAATTTTTCATTATAGAGGTCTCTCACAACTTTCGTGAAATCTCATACTAGATAGATATTTTTAATTTATTGTGAATGGAAGTGTTTCCACAATCTCTTCACAGCTTGCTTTTAAATTATATATAGGAAGATGGTTATTGATTTTTTTTCAGTTCTTTTGTATCCTGACACTTTGCTGGCAGTATTGATCATTCTATAAAATTTGTACTGGAAATTTCATGATCTGTTATGTATAGTTCATATCATCTCCAGATAGTTATAATTTGACTTATATTTTTTACCAGTTTAATTTCCTTCTCTTAACATGTTGTTCTAGCTAGAGCTTCATGCAAGATATCTCAAATAAGTAGGAATATTGTTCAGCTCTATATTGTTCACGTTCCTGTGGTTGCCTTACATAGACTGAAGGTATAACTATATAGCTGAAGAAACCACACACATTGCACACAGTATCAGAAACTTTTAGCCCTGATTTAGACTAATACAATGTTACATCTTTTCCTCTATTTGTTACTTATGTTTAAAATAAGTTGCTATTGAGAAGTGGATCAATTTTTAATGTTCAAAATAAGTGCACTGATTGGATCAAATTCCCTGAAGCAAAGATAAAATTTCTGATGAAGTATTTCATTCATTTCATGATTGTTGATCTATGATTTATTAAAATGAACATCAAGAAACCACCCATTCCCAAAATAACTTTGCTTTCCCAAGACTTAAGTTTTATTTTCTTGTTAATAAATTTGATATTTTTTTCTCCTCCATAGCTGAGGTCCTAACCCAGGGCCTTGTGCTTGCTAGGCAAGTGCTCTACCACTGAGCTAAATCCCCAACCCCAATTTTGATATTTTTGATACTAATTTTCAGATGATTTATATCTGATCAAGTAGTAAAGCACCTGGAGTATCTGTAGGGCTAGTGAGATGAGTCAGTGATTGAAGCATTCACCATACAACCATAATTACTGTAGTTTAGACCCCAAAACCAACATAAACACCAGATAGGTGAAGGGAGTGGGCCACCTTTAAGAACAATCCTGCAAAGGTGGGACAAACAGGGGATTCCTAGATCTAGTCAGCCATTGATATTAGCAATGTCAATGGGTTTTGGTTTGATTAAAACATAGTATCTCAATAAATACAGTCAAGTAGAGCAACTGAAAATGTTTCCAAACATCTGTCCTATGCCTCCATATGTAAAGGAACACATGAGCTTACATAAACTCACAGACCATGATACACATGTATATACACATACAAATACATGCATATCACATGACGTGAAAGCATGACCATAGGAGTATGCGGTAGTAGTTTACAGTGTTTACGAAGATATTTCTGATGGTGCTCAGCAAAGTTTTGTCTTTTTATTCAGTCTAGGACTCCATTCCATGGGATGACACTACGAACACTCATGGTTTTCCTCTCAGTTAAGTCAATCCAGAATCTCTCTCAAACACATGCCAAAGACTTGTTTCCTATGTGTATTTAAGTCCTATCAAGTGAAAAATAATATTTTATTACAAGTCTACCCCTCTTATATTCACCCCCAACATACTGCTTTAAGCCAGATCATTTAGCCTCTTTTCAAATAAGATTATAGACATGTCATAATCAAAACTATACTTAGCTCAACTTAAAATTTTTTCATGCTCTTTACCAGCACTATTTAAACCTCTCAGGACAGAATGTCTTCTGAGTCTCTGAAAATCAATTAGTCAGAAACTTGTATAGCGTACCATGCAAAACAAATTGCATACTTACTACATACACTGGCAGAGACTACTCTAAAAGGAGGGAGTAGGCACTTAGCAAGGAACATTGATAACAAAACAATAACAGACTTCAGCAGAATGAACACCCATATCTATAGATCCATGTCAGCCATCAGTCATTGAATTGAAAGGGCCAGTACTATTGTCCCTCTATCTCAGTCATCTGCAACAATCATGGCCTCCTCTCCGCTGGGCCAGATCCAAATGAAGAATAGAGATGATTGAGTGGATTAGTTGATGATTCCTTTTTAGGTTGGAGGGTTTTATAACTTTACCAGTTCCATTAGTTGGAAGCCATACAAGTCTTTAAAAGACTTTGTTAACAGTTCCTTGAACATTTATAACATGTATTTATTTTGATCATATTCAGCCTCACATTCTTTGCAGATCCACCATTTTTTGCTACCTAACCAGACTTGTCTTTCTCTTATTTTTTCCTTTATAAAGTCCAGTTCATGGTGTATAAGTTTTTGATTCTTTAGCCTTCTGAACACTGGAGTATATTCACTTTGCCAGTAGTGAGTCTCTTAAAAAAGAAAACCAACTCTCCCTTTCCCAGAAACCATCAATTGCCAGTAACTCCTCAGCCAAATATGGGATTCTGCCTTTCATATCACTGTGTTGACATTTGGTCTGGCTGAGCTGTCAAAAGTCAAAAGCTTCGCAGCTCTTTATGCTGTTGTCATCTGACCGCCCTTGTTTACATTTCATCTACTGTGTTTCCTCTTTAATTGCTGATTTCACTTGCTCCTTACCTGCTATATTCAAATACGAAGGTTTGGCAAATTATCTATATATTTACATCAACAACAAATCCTTAGTCTTGACTATCACATTTTTTCTACTCTCTTTTCTATTCATTTCTATTCTAAAACCTATTTACTTCTTTAATCTCACTTAGGGTATATTATTGCTACATTTTACATTTAGGCTGTTCGTTTGAAATTCTTTAAATGCACACACTTTTATGACAATATTTCCTCTAATTACTATTTTAGCTGCTTCCCTTAAGATGTAGTGTGTTCTTTTTGGTTTTTTGATTTTTTAATATTTTTGTTGACATGTAGGATTTTAAATTATATAATTAAGTTTCTGAATATTTGAGAGTTTTACAACTTTAGTGGTATTGATTTTTTATGTCATTTCATTTTGGTCAATAGAATAATTGAAATTGTTTCATATGACAATTGGTCAGCATATGTCTTTTCTCCTGTTATGCAGCTTTTACTACACTATGACTATCAAAGCCACAACATTGGAATGTTCCAAATATGTTATATACTTGTAGATATGTTACTTTATCAAAATTTTATGAAAGACCATTGCATCATATTTCAGATAAAAAAGTGTTATTTGAAGAATTTCAGTGATACAATTACAATTTCACATTTTGTTTTTTTTGTTTGTTTGTGTGTTTGTTTTTCCACTGGATGATATCTCCTCTGCTCATTCAGGGTTAACTCATTATTAATGTCATACACAAGCTTCCAGAACATCCATTTGATGAGGAAAACATTTTTTTGCAATGTCCTTAGGAAGTGTTTTAGATGATCATTGAGTCTATAGCAATGTTGCATCATTATTAAAATGATTCTAATTTTAGGATAATTTCCAGTTTCCCAATGATCCAATGCTTATCTGTAATAATGCTTAGATACTAAGTAGAGAAAATAAAATGCTCCCCTGACTGTGAATAATCATCAACATAGTACTACACAGCAGTTGATTCTATGTCCTGTCCCATGAGTATGATCGATTTCCCCTGCTATGGAGATGAAACGTGAACTGGTTTTAATGATTTTCACCACAGACTGTCAACCTAGTTGTATACTTGTCCACAGGAATCCTATAAGAGAACTTTTTGCATATTGCTCTCTCTACATTAATAAAGATATAGTGTTGACTCCCCTTTCCCAGATATCAAAGTAAAACACTTGTTATTATAAATCAGAAGTTTATGAGTACAAATACAGACAAATAAACTTTGTTCTCCAGAGGCAATGATTCCTTTGATTGGATTGTCTCAACTAGTTCTAGAAATTCAATGGGAGGAACATAGGTACAATCATGTTTCCTACCTCTCACACAGAAGTCAAATTTAGTTTAAGTTCAAGTGGGTATCATGTCTCAAACAAATGTGTTCACTATGCATTTGCAAAGTAGTAAGTTTAGGCTTGTAGTCTCTTCATGCAGCCCCCATGTGGTTTCAGGTAGATTAGTGTTGACAAGAGATTTACTATCCACATGTGTAAGTGTGCATTGCAATATAATATGCTGTTTAACCAGCACACATTAAGTTGGTTTGCAAACATCCAAATACAGAAAGGAGGATTAACTAATTAATAGAATTTAGGTCCAAGAGGTATTAAGAGAACTTGTTGCAGAGCTGTGATGCTATGCCAACTGAAACCTGGTAATTAGAAATGTTCATACTAACTTTATATATATATATATATCACATTTTAAACACTGAAACACACACATGTATGTAAAAAATCACTTTGAAAAATCATTTTTTTCAACATGAAGATTCAATGCAAATTCTGGTCACTGCTTTATAAAACTGTAAATATAAAATACATCTGTCTTATTTTATAAAATTTTTATTAACTATAAATAAAGCTGTAATGTATTCAAGAAACCAATTACTTACCTATTTCAGGTGCTATAAACTGACAAAGGTATGCTAATTAGAACGGTGTACTTTAATGACCAATATTTTCCAGTTACATAGGTTGTAATTCATATTAACACTTTTTACAATGTTTAGAGTTTTACACTAAGGGATTCTAATTATTACCAATAAGATACATTTTTGTCCTCAAGAGATAAAGAAGCTACATGCAGTATTTCAAGTTAATCAAGTGAGCAGGTGGGCAATGAAGATATTGCCAAAGTTGAAACCAATTACAGTACTAATAATTTAAGAAATATTATGATTTTGTACTGTCAAGTGTCAGAATATGAACCTGTAATTAAATATAAGTAACACTTATAAACTTTGGATCTTGGCCAAGTATATATTGATGATATTAAGTAATAACTTCAGGGCCAATATTCACAAGATATTCCTTAAGATTTTTTTGCAGTTTCTAACAAGTAAATTTAATAAATCTATACTTATGCGACTAAAAATTGCTCTACATTGCCATGTATTAATAATACAGCAATATTCTTCAATTATAATATCAGATGTTTTATTATCTTTTTATCATGTTAGAATATGAAAGTAAGGTACTAGTAAACATTGGCAAGAAAAGGTGTGAGTATGTTCAAAGTAAATGATATTTTTGTATACATTTTTCAATGTTCATAACAGTATCACAAATTGCCTCTCAATGGAAACTCAATAGCCTTACAATACCTATGAAATGTAGTCAAATATTTGTTTGCTTCAATGAGATTAATTTCTATGAGATAAGAAATTCATGAACCATAGATATAATTCTAGGTTAAATACAACTTATTTAAACAATAGTATAGACAGCACTTGGTAAAACAATGAACATGTAATTATTTTGCATTGAAAATTTCACATACAAATATGAAAGTACAATGAAATAAATGACATTATTAAATAAATAAATATGGCCTAGAACAATTTCAATTTCAGATTAACAGATTTGAGTCTTGTTTTCAAAAATAAAATGGACATTAGTGAACATGTTTCAAAAACTATTTATTTATGAAAATATGCCATTATTTAGTGACTGATGCAATAATGTGAATTGAATGAAATATATAGCATACTTGTATTTTACAATGAAAACAAACATGCAAAGTGACAATAATGCTTTTATTTAACTTTTATTCTTATGAACATACAAATGTGATCTTTTGAAATGTCATGATATCAAAGATATCAGTTATATGCCTGAAGTAATTTAAAGAAATTAAATTTTCACTAATATACATATTTTACTAACCAAAAATTTTAAATACTTTGTTTAGAATATATCTCAAAGTAGATAAATGAAGAATAAGGAAAAGAGAATGCAATGTTTGTATTATTTGATAAAAAAAATTCACATCACATTAACCATATATATTTGACATTTCAGGATTGTTGAGATTATACATATGTGTGTGTATGTATATGGAATATGGAGCATGGGTGACCATAGATTCCCATGTAGTTATAAGTAGTAATTAATAATACTCATTTATACATTCCCAAATAGTGAGCCCTAAACAAGTATATATATTAAACAACATCAGTGAACTCAGCAGACTGTTCACACACACACACACGCACACACACACACACACACACACACACACACACCACACATTCACATACTCATGTAGCAATCATATAAAAACAGTCATCAATCTGAAAGAAATGTTGGGTTCATAAGGAACTGGAGAGGACAGAGGTGTAGCTAAAGTTCTCCTGTGTCCCACGTGGCCCACGGTCTGGAGAAATCTCTTTCACCTGCCATTCCTGCAGCTGCTTGGACCCAAGTAAACACACAGAGGCTTATATTAATTAGAACTGTTCAGCCATTAGCTCAGGCCTACCACTGTCTAGCTCTTACATTTAAACTAGCCCATAATTCTTTTTTGTGTTTAGCCACATGGCTTGGTACCTTTTCTAAGTTCTGCCTTGTCATCTTGCTCTCCTGTGTCTGGCTGGTGTCTCCTGACTCAGACTTCCTCTTTTCACAATTCTCAATTCTGCTTCTTCTGCCTATACTTTCTGCCTGGCTACTGGCGAATCAGCACTTTATTTACCCATCAGAGCAACACATTCACAATATACAGAGCGCTATCCAAAACACAGAGGAAGGGACAAAATGATGTGAAAATGAAATTAGCAATAAATAAATGCAAATTATATCAGTGCTAATGGAAACATTATTAATTCAAAAGAACTTATTGCAACTAAATCAAACTAAGCTTTATTCTAAAAATGTGCAGATATTCTGACTGGAATAAGTAGAAGAGGACACTGAGGGTACCAAGGGCTTTAAACTAAAGGAGTAGGATTAAAGGATTTGCTCACTATCAGTTAAATACAGTAATAGAGGCTTTTCAGTAGTTACATTTCGATTAAAGCTTCCCAACCAATACTTTTAAGCATGTACTGAGATTTTATTTTTTTTTTATAAAATTATTTCATCATTCAAAGAAAAATTTCAAGGTATTTATTATCATGAATGTAAATTGTGAGAACTCTAATAAGGAGTTTAGGTGATTTCACAAATACAAGATTCTGATTGAATGCTTAATGTGTATTTACTCTCAAATATAGTTGAGTTAACATATTAGCAAATTTAGTGTTCAATAGGATGTAAGTTTGAATAACATACATGTTATTTATAATTAGAAATACTTTGTCCAATCTTCAGCTGAGGGGCATCAAGTTTGTTTCCGGGTTCTTGTTATTACAAATAATGCTGATGTGAACATAGTTGAGTATGTTTCCTTGTGGTAAGATAGAGCATTCCTTGGGTGGTATAGCTGGGTCTTAAGGAAGACTTATTCCCAATTTTCTGAGAAACCTCCATACTGATTTCCAGAGTGGCTGTACAAGTTTGCGTTCCCACCAACAGTGGAGGAGTATTTCTCCTTGCTCCACATCCTCTCCAACATAAGCTGCCTACAGTGTTTTTGATCTTAGCCATTCTGACAGGTGTAAAATGGTATCTCAGAGTTGTTTTGATTTGCATTTCCCACATGACTAAGGATGTTGAGCAATTTCTTTCTTTTTTTTTTATTATTATGTGTTTTAATTTTATACATCAGCCATGTCTTCCCCTGTCCTCCCCCTCCCGCCCCCACCCTCACCTTCCACCCTACCCCTCCCCTCCATTCCCATGTACTCCAGGACCAAGACACCCCTGAGGATTCATTTAAAGCTGGTGGATTCAGTACAGGCAGGTCCTGTCCCCTCCTTCCAGGTGTCCAATGGTCGAGAAAGAGGAGGGACTGCAAGAGCATGAATTGTTGAATCCAAGATTGCAAAAAGCACAGGGACAAATAGTCAATCGAAAGAAAGCACATGAATTATGAACCAAGGGCTGTGGAGCCCCTAGCTAGAGCAGGCCCTCTGGATAAGTGAGACAGTTGAATAGCTTGATCTGTTTGGGAGGCACCCGGGATGTGGGGCCAGGACCTGTCCTTAGTGCATGAGCAATTTCTTAAATCTCTTTCAGCTATTTGAGATTCTTCTGTTGAGAATTCTGGGAATCTAACTGATGAGAGAGAGGAGGGATTCTTCAGGAAGGGGATGTCGAGATCATGATGGGAAGACATGCAGAGATGACCAGCCACACTAGTGGCCCAAGAACTATAGTGGCTGTGGAGCCCACATGGGATTGGACTAGTCCCTTTGAATAGGGAAGTTGGTTGTTTGGCTCGAAATGTTTGGGGGGCACACAGGCAGGGGGATTGGGATTCATTCTTGTTTCATGGGCAGGCTTTTGGGAATCCAGTGCCTGTGGTGTTACAATTTGTACAGCCTTGGTGCAATGAGAAGGGGCTTGGACCTGCCTATGCTCAGTCTACTTGTCTCTGCTGACTCCCCATGGGAGACCTTGATTTTGGAAAGTGTAGATGTGAGGTGGCTTGGGAGAGAGGGCTGGGGGATGTGAGGAGGGCAGAAGTGGGATCTGTGGGTGGTATGTAAAATGAGTAGAAATTTTCTTAATAAAGAAAAATGGGAAAAAAGAAATACTTTGTATTTCATAATTTTATATTTCATAATTTTTAATGGCAAAATAAATTATATACATTGATCCTGTACATCACAAGGCTTTGTGAAATGGTTAAATAAAATCAATGAACAAATAAATCACTGCAGTTAGTAATTTTTTATTGAAAACACATAACACTCAATTTCTTAGTATTTTCTCCGAACACATTTTATTGACATTAACAATCATTATTATGCTGTCAACAATTCTCTTAAACTTATTTGCTTTATATATTCTACTATCAACATTATTGCTGAAAGAAGTCAACAACATACAAAAGTCACCTCAGAGATCAGAGTGAGAATTTACTGCATCTATCCTTCATTTCTTCCTTTGAATTGCTCACAGGTGAAGGAGATATCACCATACACTGCAAAATGATTGACATTCTAGGAGATCAAATGAGCATTTTCTAAGCAAATTCTTAAGCAAGGCCACTACTCAATTCTAGGTGCATTTTTAAAAAAGATTTATTTTTTAATTATAATGTAAATTTATCATTTTTCTCTTCACTTTCTCCCTCCAAACGTTCCTATATACTTCTTGCTCCTTTTAAAACTCATGGGGCTTTTTTTGTCATTAATTGTTGTTATGTACCTGTATGCATATACAAATACATTCCTAAATACATAAATACCCCCTGCTCAGTCTGTATGATGTTATATGTATATATGTTTCTTTGGTTAATCATTTGATATTGGAAAACCAGTTGGTGTGCTCCTCCTCCATGCTCTCTCCTGCTCTCAGAATGCCTTAGTTGTCTCCAGTTCTTTGTGTGATGTTGCTGCCTTGTGGGCTCCTCCCCCACACTCTCATCACATTGTCGTGTCTATTTTATACCTTATGATGCTTGCACATTTGTTACTTATATGAACTCTTGACAAAAAGATAGTTGATGTTGCATAATTATTCCAATTTTAAGAATAAAGAAGTTGAGTTGCAGAAAACCTATGTCTTATCCAAATTTATGAATGCTTATTATTGAAAAATGGGAATATAGACCTCATCTTCTAACACAAAGTTCACTGTTCTCTCTGTATCATCCCACTTCTATGCCATGGGTGAATATATAAAGATCCTGAAACCTGACAAAGTTCTCAGGGCAAAAATGTCCTCTTTCCTTTACTCAGTGCTATGTAGTAGACCCATCAAGAGATTGGGGTGAGAACTTTAAAGATTCTTTTTAAAAATTTTTTTTTCTTTATTATTATGTGTTTTAAATTTTATACATCAGCCATGGGTTCCCCTGTCCTCCCCCCTCCCGCCCCCACTCCCACCTTCCCCCCAGCCCCTCCCCTCCATTCCCATGTCCTCCAGGATCAAGGCACCCCTGGGGATTCATTTAAACCTGGTGGATTCAGTACAGGCAGGTCCAGTCCCCTCCTTCCAGACTGAGCAAAGTGTCCCTGTGTAAGTGTGGTAGATACTTACGAATGACAGAAAACAGAATTGAATCCAGCAATCAAGCATTTAAGTATCATCTATTGAGTTCTTATCTGCCCTGCTATGTGTTTCAGAACTATGTGGATGTAAAGTAACACCAGAAATAGACCTCCCGTTTCTAAAGTATCTTGTGTTCTTTGAGGAGGTAGGGTACACAAAATTGAGCCTAAGGAGATACAGAGCCTAACCACACAGACATGTGTGTGTCTGTGTTTGAGTGTGATGAAAACACAGAAGACAGCAGAAACTCAATAAGAGAAAGATTGCCGATATATTTATAGAGGAGGAGCGTAAACAAATGGCAGTCCTGCATTGCAGTGTGGCTTCTTCATCATTCTTAATTGACACTTCATCATTCTTAAATTTTTGTTTGTATCATGAGAATATTAAGACAAATATGTGTGAGAGAATTAAAATACTTTGTCTGCTTGTAGATTTTGGGGACAGATTGTTAATGCTGTTTCTACAGATATCAGGAAGTTTGTAATTGCTTGTAGACATTTTAATTGATTCTTTTAATCTTCAAGTTGACATGAGAAAATAATCAGAATCAGAAAAATATTAACTCATTTGTTCAAGGATATGTCTGGTTGATATTCAAAGTGACATGCCAACACAATGGTATCATGTTGTGAACTGTTTCTGCTTTATATAACACAGCATTCTTACGAGAAAATTTATGGAATTTTTAGCAAGCATACATAAATATGCCCATATCTTTTTCATTTCAATGATTATATATAAAACATTGTTTCTTTTTCCGGAAAGAATATGTGGTACTGTATAAAATTATTAATTTATGGAGATAAGGGATTTAGTACTTAGCAGGTATTAAAAATCATACTTCCAAATAATCCAATGTTTATTTTCCAAACATCATTAATTTCTAAAAATATCTATACTTTTCTACTACATGTACATAGACATAATACAGAAGTAGACAAAATCTAGTATAACTGATAGGTATTTGTGTCTTTGTGGGAGTATTTTACTGTTGATTGTTTGTACAGAACAGTGGTTATCATTACTGTATTTTGAAATGAATACACAAAGTCATTTAGTACTTCTCAATGTTATCCAGACTTATTGACCAACTCTATCCCTAATTGTCCCATTGTCTTTTTTCTTTTTTTTTTTTTTACCTTTAGATTTCACTTAAGGGAGAAAACATTATTCATGTTTTTTTTAATCTGTTTCAGATTAACATAGTTATCACTAGTGCTGACCATTTTGTGACTAGCAAGAGGATATTAGTTTTATTAATGTCAGAGTTGTAAAAACACTATGCATTTTTATGAGTTATTTTCTTTAAAATATGAGTCTATAGAATAATTTTAACGTTGGTACTATAATCACCCCTACAATTTTGTGTTGCTCTTGTATGTTATCTGTTTTTCTTGTTGTTTTTTGAGATTACTGTGTAGTTCATCATCCTTCTGTGCTTCAATACAGATTAAATGATTTTTTTTTTAGTTCTGCATAGAATACCATTGGTAGCTTCTACAGTTGTAGGTAGGTTTCAATATAGGGTTTACAAAGAGCCTTTAGATTATTTATCCATCCCCATATTGCTTCTACCCTGTTTTCTGATCACCTATCACATTTAACTCATCCTATTCCATAATTACTATTTAAATTTTCCCTCTATTCTAGAGATAAATCTACAAGCTCCCAACATGCTTGCCAAGAGCCATGTGTTCTACTATTGAGCTTTATCTCTAGTTATCTGCATAGTTTTTTTTTCTGTTTTTTTTTTTTTTCTGTTTTACCATTCATTTTGAGACAGTCTTACCAAACTGTCCATTCAACCCTAGAATTTAGTCTTTAACCCAAACAAACTTTGAATATGCAGTCTCACTGCCACAGTCTTCCAAGTAGCTAAATTATAGTTTTATGCCACTGGGCCAGACTTTCTGATTTTGTAAATATTTACATGTTTACTTATCATCTTCAAACTTTCAATACCTGTATCTTAGAGATCCTGAATTTTTTTTCTTTTCATTTAAGAAACTTTCAATTTTCCTCAACACCACAACTTTCCAAAAGTAAGTTGAATCCTGGTTAACAACGCTCTAGTGGAAAGGCTCATGTCTGAGAGTATATCGGCAGTGACAACTGTAACTTAGGAGTTTACCAAAAGAAATAATAGTAGATATGATTCAGAAGTGAGTATGAAAGGAGAATTCAAAGCTGGAATGCCACACCCACGGCGGTGTCGCCTGTGTGACAAATGCCATTGATCTGGTGGTCCCCAGGAAAGGAGGGGGTCAAGCCCCACGGGGATAGCCCTCCGGCGGTTCCTTGGCAATCAGGTCGTATGATGCTTCCTGATGGAGGACTTCCACGAAGACGCTGTCCCTCAAAATGAATGACTGGAGCACTGTTCTTTCTCTGCGCTATCACTGTCTGTTCCTTCTGCACACTGCCAGGCCCTAAACGGCCTCTCGATGTTCCTGATGATAATAAAACATTGTCAATACCCCCGTTGGCCCAAGCCTTCTAGCAAGAGTTTAAAAAAATCTCCCAAGAGTATAAAAAATTACTAGATGGCATTGAGCAAGCAGAGCTTATGATAAGTGAGCCCACCACTCATAGTGAGAAAATATTACATGTAAACATTCAACAACTCATAGACAATCCCCACTCGAGTTATCAGGATTCCAGGGAAAAAGAGTTAGCAGCAATGGCAATTCCCACTAAAAAAGACTAGGAATGTGTACAGTACTTGATTAAGGATGGATGGTGGGCTCCTCCACGGTATCATCCCAGGCATGGGAATTACCTGGAGCCCCTTCCTTTTACAGGAGAATATGATTCAAAAGGAACGATTAGCTAGAAACAGAAAGCCTTGGTGCCTTTATGATAGAATGACAAGATCTAGATATTAAGATCTATACAGCCAAACATTATGAGATGGGACAGACTATGTAACTAAGTTTAATAATCTACTTGAGGGAAAAGAACAACTTGGCCCGTGAGACGTACTCTGGCAAAGATCTGCTAGACAGCGCCTGACCACTACAGGGTATCTCACGGGGGTGGGGGTGGGTGGGCTTTTATGTTTAATCATCAGAAAAAATTTAGACACTGTGTACCTCTGCCTTCCTGTTTGCCTCATGATCAGTTCCTCATTTGACTGTTTATAAACCACAAATCACTTCAGTAAAATTGCAGCAGTTTCACAGCATCTTGTGTCTGTGTCTGTCTGTCATCGCCGACTCCCTGCTGTCCTGAGTACCTTCAGTCCGGTTCTCCCTCAGTCTAGTGGTCCAACTGAGGCCGGGTCCGTGGCAGGCCCAGTCCGCGGCACTGGAACAAGGACAGTACAGCAAGCATAAAGAAAAGGCATGGATTAAAATTTTCATAGAATAAAGAAAAGTGTAAAACAAACAAAATCCCAAGATTATATTGATCAACCTCTCTCTTTTCTGTGACTTTTCTTCCATTTTTTAAAAAAAATTCTACTTCATGACTGTGCTGATCCATTTCTTTTCAACTTGATACAAACTAAAGTCATCAGAGAAGAGGGAATATCAACTGAGGAATTGGTAAATCTGTAAGGCATGTTTGTAATTTGTGATTCAATTGGTAAGTCTTACTCCACTGTGTGTTTTCTCCTTTAGTAAAGTTTTCCTGAGAAATGTAAAGAAGATAGTTGAATAAGTCTGTGGGAAGTAGATGGTTTTAAATTATAGTGTATTGCTGACATAGACATGGTTATTTCAAGGATCCCAATTCCTCAGACACATGGAAATAGCAAAGGCTTTCTTTAGTCCCAGTTCAAAAATTTATGAATGATTGATCATATTTGTAGAAACTATAAGCCAGAATTTGCCCCTCCTAGATGTTTACAGAACGTGATTGCTCCCCAACAGAAATCTCACACCTACATTGCCTTATTCCTCTTCCTTGTGTTTTACGTACACAATCTAAGTGTGTCTCTCCTTTCTTCAGTGTCTATAATTTCTTCATTCTTACATCTTCGTAGTCATGGTATCCAGGACCACATTTCATAGGATGTGCCACAAGCCACCAGAAGCAAACTAGGAAGCAATATTCCTTGATACCTTCTGCTCAAGTTTATGCTTTCAGGTCTCTGCCACAAGTTCCTGCCCTGGCTTCCTTCAGTGATGGACTGTGATCTAGGAGTTTGTCATATGGAATAAACCCCTTTCTCAATAGGTTGGTATTGTCAGTATTTTATCACAATAATGGAAATCTTACCAAGACAATGGCCACCAAACAAAAGAAAATATATTTTAAGACTTAGTTTCCTTATTGGCAAACTTTATTCTGTGTCTTAAAATACTATTATTCTAGAGAAAATCCCATGCACTCTTGAGAAGAACTGTAACTTTTAACTTGATATTTCATAAGTCCATTTGATCTATATTGCATTGAACTCTCAAATCTCTTTGTTGTAAGTAGATTGGAGAAAAAGAAAGAATAGAAAGCATAGAGAAGGTCATAAATGTATAAATAAAATAAGAAAACATAAATAAGAAAAAAGACAACAGCATCAAATCTGAGTCTGTGTGCAATGTGCCTTTCTTTCTCACCATTTTATCCCTTTTTATCTTGGTGTCTACCTAGCTACCACATGATCTGCATTATGGACAAATTCTCTGTGCTTATGACTGGCTGCTCTACAGCTGGTCAAAAATGAGTTGGCCATTCTGAAAGTTTTCTGCTGCTTTGTCCTAGTCTCTGACACCTTGAAATGTTTGATGAGTGGGGAGAGAATGCTAGTGGCATGTAGCAACCTGTGCTAAAGTAAAAAGCAAAAATAATAATAAAAAAAATTATGGGTGGCTTCACAAAACATAGACCCTACAGGATTTCACTCATCCCTTACATCTTGGAACTCTAAATGAGATTTATTAATTCAAGGCTCCAAACAAGATATTGCCTCTGTTTCACCCTGTGTTCCTTAAAGGTTTGAACATATTGGTGTCTATACATCCCTTACCCAGTCTTTTTTCTGTAGTTATACGAGATTTGTAGAACAGTATTCATGGGTAAAGATATTATGGTTACATAGAGAGGTAGGCCAATGGGGAGGACTTTTCTTCTAAATATGTAGATTTAGGAACTAACACAGCATGGTGTATTACCAAATGCTCATATGCTTAATGCAAAGAACTGATAAATTATGAATGCAAAGATGCTATGCATTCTACATAAGTGTTGAATCGACTGTTTATATTTACATAATCCTGTATCTACATACTCGTTCATATATATATATATATATATATATATATATATATATATTACAATAATTATTGAAACAAAAGACACTCTTAGCTTTAGAGTGGGGGTAGAGCATGAGACAGGTTCCAGGCATGGTTCATGGGAGAGGCTGTGTCTGAGAGGAGAGTAAGGGAAAGAAATTAGTACCAATCCAATTAAAATCACAATTTAACATCTCTCTTTGTGTGTGATGAACACTGAGCAGACTGATGTCACATCAGCTCTGTAATTTTCAGATACAAGTTCAGCCTCACAGAAATAAAGGAAGAAAAGTTCTGTAAGAGAGCTACTCCACATATATTATGGAGAATATAATATAAGATTTAATCTAGAACTACTAATAAGTACAAATATATTCTTGCTAAGTTTGACAGTTTGAAAATCTGCAGTCTGTACAATCTTTCAAAGAAAGAAATACCAATGATCCTTTCATGGAAGTCACTGAAACCTCCACTAAAGTATTTGACAATATATTATTAGAATTAATTAAATTTTAAATTATGAAGAAAAATAAGGTTTACAATTTCTATGTAAATATTGCTATGTAAATATTACTATGTAAGTATTCTTCATGAAATTTGAAAAACTAAGTATATAAAAATTTATAAAGCAAAAATTATTAATCTTTTAGTAATTTTTTAATGTTTATATATACAAAAAGTTATTTATATTAAAACAAAACCTCATTGATTTTTGTGCTAATGCTATTCATTTGGTTATTTATTTTAGATGAATACAATATACTTGATTCTGTAAAGTTCAAAAACAAACAACAATGAATTACAGTAGGAAAGAGAACTCAAAGCAACAATGTAAGACACTAAGAAATTTAAGTAAGCCAAAAGCTTGAATTTAGTCTGTTTCAATGTGTCAGGATGACATGAATCAGGAAGTTTTGGGAAAAGGTATTATTATCACAGGCTTTTACAAGAAGCATCAGTTGAAACTATGCAAAAACAAATGCTGTATATCCTCATAGGCATTCAGACACTGTTTCATATTGAATGATGAGCATCTATAACATTCAATAATACAAAGTTATAAAACCATAGAATGATAGATTTAATTAATAAAGGAAAATGAATTTTGGCAATGGTATCATGTAAGGAGAGGTTTACTGCCCAGTCTCAAATAGCCAACTCAGAGGCTGAATATGAATTATAAATGCTTGGACTATAGCTCAGGCTTGTTACTAGCTAACCCTTATATTTAAATTAACCAATATTCCTTATTTAAGTTCTGCCAAGGGGTGGTACCTTTATTGTCATGGCACATTCATCTTGACTGCTTTTGTCTCAAATACAGTAAAGAAATAAAGGAGAAGCCCAGAGGCAAGAAAAGAAAAAGAAAAGGTGCTGAGGGCTGTGGGAGTATACAGCAGGTGACAACTAGTATTTAACAGGTTCACCCACCAAATGGGGAGCCTTACTTGGAAAAGTCATAGAGTTACTGACTATAAATAACCAGTTGATCCTGTCTGTAATTTCTCTCATGCACCACTACATTCCTTCCCTAAGAACTGCTATGGATACTTTCCTACTGCCTGTTTTTATTCCATGAAAATATTACATCCTTGGGCACACATGTAGCTGTGAATGGTCAGGATGATGATTTCTGCTTAAGCAGTATAATTCTGACAGTACTACAATATTTTTTTTATAACTGACACAAGAAATTAACAGTATTCTCAGTCACAAAGACAACTAATATTGGACTTTAGAACAAATTCAAAACAGACTAGCTGAGAATACACAAGGACAAATTCCCAGATGTTTATTGTTAAGTCAAGGTCAGACATTAAGCAACTTTGGTAGACATAAATCCCTGCAGCAATTCTTTTTCTGCACATACCACTCAAGGTTCAGCCTACTAACTTTTATAAAGTCCTGAAATTCAATGCCAATCTCCATCTCCATTCAGGCTACCTGCATGGCCAAGTGTTACTCACTGACTGTTCAGTGGGACCTTCCTTGCCTGAGAGAAACCATGTGATTCCTTATGTGTAGCCATTAGGCTCTGTCTTTGATTGTTAACTCAAGAAATGCTTTGTGACCTTGAAAATGTAACTAACATTTGTGCAGAGTTTGGCTGTGAGAAGAGTGACGTGAAGGAACTGTAAAAAGAGCTGGGCAGAGGTGAGTGTGTGTGTGTGTGTGTGTGTGCGCGCGTGCATGCACACTGAGTGAGGGATGTAGCTGGATGGGTAGAGAGAGCAGTATGAAAGAGAATTGGAACTAAAGAGAACTAGAACTAGAGAGAATTGGAACCAAAGACTTAGAATAGAGAGAATTGAAACCAAAAATTTAGAACTACAGAACTGGAGAACTGGAACTCTGTGTAGATCTATGTAGAGAGCCACTGTGTAAAGAGCTAGCAGCGAGTGGGCAGTAGTGTGTGTATTTGTGTCTGTGCGCGCGCGAGCACATCTGTGTGTGTGTGTGTGTGTGTGTGTGTGTGTGTGTGTGTGTGTGCTGAGTGAGGGATGAGGTTTGAGTTATGAAGAAGAATAAAAGAGAATGACCTTCAAGTCATGTGTGAATTATTATAGATAAGAATTTTTTCTGTCCTTGCTTTTGGGAAGTCTTTCTCTGAGTAACCCTGGGTAGCAGTTCTGGGAGCTTGTCTCCTTGGCTGCTAAAAAAGGGACTTCTCTAGTTGTCTTCTGGACAAAAATCGATGCTCTGCTGACATCTTCGTTTTAGCCAATGAGACTCAAGCTTTATTTTTAATCTACAGAACTGTGAAATGCCCAACTTGAAGCAGTTTGAACTAGTAAAGTTTTGAGATTACACTGAACTGATATATATATATATATATATATATATATATATATATATATATATATATATATATTTTAAATCCATTGTCTTGTTCTTGTAAGTGCTGTTTCACAGATAAAACAAAAATTTCTTCAGTGATGAAATAATGGTATAAATTCTAAAACAAGTTCTTTATGTTTCGTACTTAAATGTTATCATTTAATTTAGCTCTGAAAAACATATATGTCTGATTACATTAAAAGGAAAAGAGATAATGTAATATGATATTTTCACAATACACTGTGACTGAAATAATAAATAAAACATGGCAGGCAATTATTAATATCATAAAATCTATTTGATACTCTTATATTTAAAATAGTTTCATTTATGTCAGACCAAAATTACCATCATATTATTTGTAAATAAATGCAAAATTCCTGAAAAAAAAAAACCCTCTAACTTGAAAATGTGTACTTTCAAGGCAAAGCTATAAGTATAAATTTTCAAGATAATATCTGTATTATAGTTAGTATAATGATTATTTTGGAAAATCAGAAAAATATGTTTTGAGTTTTCAATTTATTTTCATCTGCAATTCTTGTATTGTGAGAGAGATTATGATTTCCATAATTTTTTTGTAAAGGGGCTTGCTTATCTTCTCATACACTGCACTATCATAGATATCAGTAATTATATTCATGGCAACTTGTTCCTATATATAAGTCATATTGAATTGCTGATCTGACACAGTTACACTGTGGTCAGGTAATTGCAAAACCATTAGTCAGGGACAATAGGCAGGGAGGAAAGACTAGAAGGAAGCTCTTATTTCTTTAATTATGTGAAGACACTATCCTTGATATATTAATTATAAAGATGGCTTGATATTTGGAGGCCTCTGATCCTTTAAATGTCTTGTGAATATAATAGAAGAAGATTAATAACTATCAAAACTTTAATATCTCCATTAATTTTTGAACTTATATAGTATGGGACATGCTGTACAGAAGCACTATAGCTTCTAAATGGGTGAGATTTTTCTTATACACTAACTCAAAATAACTTAAGAAATTACATTGTGTTCAAGCCCAATGAAAGTGACATCAGAATCCTCTTAGGCAGAGATAAGGAGAAGAATGAAACTGTGTGGAGATGGCCTATCTGTATAATGATTTTACTTTACATTCACTATTGTACTGCAGGAGTTTAGAGCTTTAAGTCTAGCCATGCTCTTTACCATCCTTTAATGAGACAAGACAGGAAAACTTGGCATCTGGCACTTGGTTCTTCCCCGTCTTCACAGCAGCACTGCAATTATCCTCATCTTTAAGATGTATTGATCCTCAGTGACTTTCCCACCTCATCATACAGTATAAATGACACAGTTAAAATCTGAATTGTACTTTGCCTATTATGAAATCCTGTGCTCTTCTGTCATATTTTTCACTTAGCAGAAATTAGACCCATGATAACTGCTGGAAATTTTATTCCAAGAAGATGTTAGGGCTTGTGAAACGTTTCAACTCTAAGAGAAAACATGGAGGAATAGACCTTTGCAAATTAGAGAATAAATCAGGACAATGGAAAGAGACAAACACCTAGGCAAATACCTAGGATTCTGCTAATGAACTGACATAATGATTCTGGTCTATATCTAAGAAATTTCAAGTAAGAGGTGAAGAGATATATTTACTTTGCGAGCTACCTTGTTTTAATACAGAAAGTATTGAAGTGAGAGAGTCCTGGAGACAGCATGAAAGTGTGCCACAGTGATAGCCAGCTGAGAGACATCAATGGTTTAAATTGTGACAGTCACACTGGACCTAAGAGAAATGAATCGATTATAAAAACCAGAAAGTAGGAAATATAGTTCTTAGAACTGCAAGACCATGAATACTTGAGCATTTGAGGTCAGTGAATGAGAGAACTGGAATAATCAGGTGTTGATTGAACCTCAAATAAGAAGCTTTTTGAAGAAAAGATGAAGTAGCTTTCAACACCTCATACCTGAGATGACTTTATAAAATTCAAAGAGAAGACCAGTAGGCTATAAACACACATTTTTTCATCTTCAGGATTGTAATAGAGACTCCAGCTCAGAAATACGTGGGCTGCAAAGGTTATGTTGAAGTACTCAAGATGACTCATGTGACCCATGGAGGGTAAAGAGGAAGAGGTCTTATACTTGTAGAAAGGACAACAAAGGAAAATTAAAGGGTTCACAGGGGGTTAAGATTACTTTCTGGTGTCAAATGGTCATTTCAAGGACTTTATGCTAAAAATCATTAAATCAGAAACATAAATAAAATGAATTAAATACTTTCACAAACATGAGGAATAGAGAAAGCTTAATTCAGAGAATTCAAAAGTAGAATCGTGGTAGCAGAAGGCAGAAAAACTGTAGGTACTAGAGAACTAGGCAGCATTGATCAACAGATTAAAACATAGTCAAATGGTAAGTGCTGTACCAAAAATGATACATGTATAGAATATATTAAAAAATGTAGAATTTGGGAGATTTACAACATAGAGATAATTTGGAAAGACAGATGTGTGTGTCCTTTTAA
Organism: Onychomys torridus; assembly: GCF_903995425.1. Lineage (NCBI taxonomy): Eukaryota > Metazoa > Chordata > Mammalia > Rodentia > Cricetidae > Onychomys > Onychomys torridus. The sequence goes on along the minus strand of NC_050453.1, from coordinate 45,954,148 downwards.
AAATGATATATTTCATGAAATATCCCATAGAATCTAATAAATCTGTATAATGTTGTTTTATGTGCCATTAAAATTAATCTAATTTGTAGTAAGAAAAGATGGTTATGGTGAATAGGATAAATGAGTTTAGGACAGGATAGCAGAGCAGATCAAAAGATCTGTGGTTTGTTTCACAATCCTGACAGAGTTTCATCCCTCAAGTGCACAATGACAGAAGAGAGGTGACTAATCTTGAAAGGTTTCCTGTTACCACTCATGCAGGCAATGACATAAGTATGCATATATTCACACATATGCATCACACAAACCCACTCCCTACACACATGATATACATTTTAAAGTTTGTAAAACTAAGAATATCCAAAAATTACACACACACACACACACACACACACACACACATCTATATTTAAAACATTTTTTCGTTTGTTTGTTTTTCGAGATAGGGTTTCTTTGCGCCTTTCTTGAACTCACTTGGTAGACCAGGCGGGCCTCGAACTCATAGAGATTGGCCTGGCTCTGCCTCCGGAGTGCTGGGATTAAAGGCATGAGCCACCATTTTTATGTAAACCATAAAGTCATCCACTACTATGTCCAGTTTTATCATAATATTTTTAGGCAATTACATGCCCTAGTGGTGGAAAGGCATGAATCACAGAGAGAGGGCAGAAGCTCAAAAGTGTGAGATAGCATAATTTGTTTTTAAAACAGAAATTTACCATTCTTCCATGCTAATAGAAATTCTCTGAGAGGGCATCAATTTCACTTTTAGTTCTATAATATAAAATATATTAAGTATGACCCTTTAAAATACATGAGTCCATGAATAATCAAAATAATTCTATGGAAACTTAAGAAACTAAGCTTGAAGACCAAAGTCTAATACAAATTTCAATAGCAAACTTATTAACTATTTTTTTTAAAAAAAATACTGAGAAACATTTAATAAATGATATTTTCCATATAAAGTTCTATGGTTTGAATATTTCACCAGTCCTATTTTCTCTTGAGCTGCCTTTCTTTCTATAACAACATTTTTCTAGCTGCTGGAGCTTTCTCAATTGTCAAAATGACATCTAGGAAAAAAAGTTAAGCAGTGCAGTGTTAACAGTAGCTTCCAGAATTAGCTGAGTTCCTGTAGGAAAACGTCAAGTTGGGAGGGTACACTAGAGCTCAACTGATGTACTGCAGAGATATGCAACACTACTGCAGATTTAAATTTTTATGAGACTATATATTTTTTTTACTTTATTACCACAACACTTCAGGTGAAGCACTTGAAAAGCAGCGGTTTAGTTATAAAAATTTTAATATATTTTCTTGTTGAGGCTTGCAGAAATATTGCAATTGCACTTGAATTTTCTTTAATAACTGAAACTGAAATTCCCTGAAAAAATTGTAAAATTATACTGACATTGACAGGTCAAATTTATAATTATATCATAGGAAAATAGTCATATTTACTACAAAATTTTTATCAAGAATAAACTGTAGACAGCAGTGTTTATTTCCTCAGTGTTTCCAAGGACAGACCATACTGATACGGTATAACCACCATCAGTTGATAGTACTGAATACCAGCAAATGTCAGTTATATCTACAGGAATCCTGTTAGGAAAGGACTCTTTCTTAGATATCAAAATTGATATTCTTTAAAATATGATGCTCAACTACTACTCACAATTTTCAAAAGATTACCTATTTACCATGTTTTTTGATATTTAATGATAAAAAACTAAATGAGGGAGTATAAATCACAGTAAATATTATATATCTATATCTGGTTTTGTCATATTTAGACAAAAATATGAACTTTAAAATGTTAAAATTAGCCAATGAATGATTATAAAATATCAGTTTTTCTCTTACAAGACTTGCTAAGATAATAAATTATTATAACCTCATTTTTTTCAAAAGAACTTTAAATGTTTTGCTTTATGCAGAAAATAGAGGTTTCTAACTTTTAGGTATTGAGTAGTTCAGTGTGTGTGTGTGTGTGTGTGTGTGTGTGTGTGTGTGTGTATGTTGTGTATGTGGTGTGTTAAGCCTGCTGTTCATTTAGCTCAAAGTCTGTTCATGGTATACTTACAAACTCAGTATGAGATACCATCTAACAAACATTCTTTATATTACTAATGCAAAACATCAAAAATATAAAAAGTGTAAGTATCAACCACCACATTTAAATGTACATCAGTGAGTCTGGCTTAGAAGCGAAGAGCACTTGCAGCTTTTGCAGAAGAGCATAGTTTGGTTTCCTACACACACACACACACACACACACACACACACAGACACGCACACTAGGGAAGGGGAGCTGACACAGAGACACTGAGACAGTGACAAAGAGGCAGAGAGAATATATTCCATTGACACACACAAAGAGAAATCAGATGGAGCAATTAATTCCTCAGTTAAATCACTTTGTCCCAGGTGTCTCCGGTTCATGTCAAGTAAACAAAAACTAAACAGCATGGCAAACATTAAGAAAACAAACAGCAAAATATGATGTGGATGTGGATAGGAACAAACTCACAAATAATCATTGTCGCTAAATTCCATGACTAATCACAAGCCCTTACACAAATATAGTCACTTAAGCAAGGTAACTGTTTCCATGTAGCATGCATCTCTAAGATGGAAATGATATGTTAATAGGATTAAGACCTATATTCCTACCACAGTAAGTCTGGACCACTACTTGCTCCTTTTATGCTTTGTTTTTGCAGTTGGGAATTCCATATATTCAGATAATATACTTTGATATAATCCACACAGATTCCCTACCCTTTTAAATCATCCTCTATCCCATCTACCACTTTTCCCTGACAATACCAGGTGCTCCCTTGCTCTCCTTTAATAAAAACACTGAGTCCACTCAGGTCTCCCTGCATGTACATGCACTTGGAGCAATCTACAGGAGGGCTATTTTTAATTAACTCCAGTGTGTCTGCAGATGATCTATATTTTTATTCGGCCTTGGGTCTCTTCATAAAAGTGATATTGATGGCTACAATATAATTGGATAACCTAAAAAACACAGCTGAAATTAAACTGTAACTATTATTTTAGACTTACTGTGCATATAAGGAATTTATTTCAAAACACAATTAAGCCAATGCCTTTTAAAGGTACTTGTTCACCTGACAATACTCATGTATATGTTGACTATTTTTTAAGAACATTAAGGAAAATATTGATAACACACACACACACACACACACACACACACACACACACACACACACATATATATATGTTCTTTCCTCTCAAGGAAACACAATATAACTGCACATTATAATGCACATTTATGAAATAATATAAAGAAAATGATTTTGTGATGTAGAAGTATCTAACTTTTTGATATTACAGTTTAAGACTGTCAAGTACAAGCTACCCTGTGATGCAAAAGGCCCATGAGCATCAGGATAGAAATGCCTGGTATAAGGTTTTAAACAAAGGAAAGGTACACATATTTAAGGAATACACTGATGATTAAAGTGGATAACTAAGTGTATTTCATTATTCTCATCTGATTTTATCATTTTTATATAGTGAGTAATTCACTCAGGATAAGAGTCTCCCATATTCATGGAAGATAGCACATACCCATGTTCTTCTGTGAGTTTCCTGTATGGCACACAATCAGCCTATATTCCTGTTTGTGAAGTAAGATTAACCACAATCTCCCCTTTCATATCAACAATTAACTCTCATCTGACATGCAAAATAGTCACCTTTCATCTACTAAGAGATTTAACTAAACACCTAAATCTTTCTTGGGTCTCAATGCAGACATTTGCCTGGCCATTTGTGAATTAATCTAGACACACACACACACACACACACACACACACACACACACACACACACACACACACTACAATCGTCTAGCAAGCACAGCTTAATCCTGCATGAAATAGTAAAGAAACTGAATTAATTAGAACAGAATTATGGAAATCCTGTTGGGTATACTTCCAGTTCCATGACTGTGACTTTGTTGTCCTTCCTGGGAATCACTCTCCAGGGCTGTGATATCCTGCTGGAACCTTGGCTCCATCTCAGACAGCTCTGCCGTTCCAGAAGAACTGTGAAGCTTTTAAAATGAGTGGCTGTCCCTGGATTTCTATACCAAGTACATGTGAGGTCTGCAAACCTCCTTTTCTTTTTCTTTTTTAATCTGTTTCTAAGCCAACATACTGATGTTAAACTACTAAAAACAGCTAAATTTGAAAATTTCTTAGAGATAAGCTTAATAAATATAAATGTAAACTTAATAAATATTGTGGCATAAACCAACAGTTTGATATACTCACAGATTTAAATGTATGATGGGTGAACAAAGCATCCAGAGGATAATTGTTTCCCATGATTTTAGAGACCTTAAAATGTACTCAACACAGTAACAGCAGAAACAGCATTGTGTTGACATTACAAAACAATGGAACCAGCTAGAAACTCTCAAAACAAATCATGTGCTTACAGCCAAACAATATTTTTCAAAGACACCATGTCACATATTTGGGAAAAGGTATTCCTCAATAAATGACTTTTGGCGATATTTATTCCATGTATGTAAAAGAGTGAAAATAGACTGTCATCATTTTCCACTTACTAAACAACTCAGAACAAATTAGGTAAAAATTTTGAACTCAAAACTGTAACAGAACTCTAGCAGAAAATATAAGGAAACTAAGACATTGATACAGGTAAATATATTTTGGAACTGAAAATAAACTAACATCAATGTGTTAAACTACATAAGTCTATACAAGAAAATGAAGCAATCACCAGAACAAACAGACAAATTAGGTATAAAATTAAAATGTTTTAGTCATGTGAACATAATGCTAAGGGGTTCATGTCTGAAATAACCTAGGAATTCAAAGAATTTAATAAAAAATTGAATTCAAAATAGACAATAAAGTAGACATATCGAAAAGTAAACTCTGTAAATGTTTATCATGTTCATGACAATTTTTCAGTCTTTTAAATTGGAAAGATATAAACAAACTGATGATAAAGCAACATCTTAGTTCAGTAGGACAGCTGTTGTTAAAAAAAAATAAGAAATGACATGATGGTAAGGAAGAACATCTTATATAATGTGTATGAACAGAAGACAGTACTGCCATTGTTAAAAACACCATGATCCAGGGAATCTTCAACACCCTGAAGAGATGATGATTATGTAGAAGATGAACCAACACTACCACGTTTATTACAGCATGATTCACTGTACTCAAGGATAGTCATTCATAAAATCACCTCCTGTGTGGTAACATAGAAGATATTAGACATCTTTGTTGTAAGGGAACTGTAAACCAGGCAAAGATAGAAAAGCACGCCATGGTCTTATCCAAATGGAGAAAGTTGATAAAATGGTGATTAAAGAGGCTGAGAGGAATTTAGTTACTCAGTCTGTCTCTGTAATATGAAAATCTGTCTTTTTATTAGATTTGATCTTTATTTCTTAATGTTAGGTTTATGTTTGGCTTCCATTTATAACTTCTCTATACTTTGGTGTATCATGAAATTTGAAGAGGAGATCAAAGGTCTGTGTCTGTTGACAATTTTCTGAAGTGTCTTACTCCATTCCCCAATCAGGGAGGTCACCAAGGAAAGCTAGGCTGAAATTTCATGAGCAGTTTATCTCTCCCACAACTCTCCCCACCTTTCTGACTTTATGGTGGGCACGTTCACTGGCCCCATTAAAAGTGTACAAAATGTACTGCTGTACTGCCCAGACACGTTGACTTTGAATAGTTAATATCAGTTCTTTGTTGCTTTGCTCCATATCAGAATTCTCCTTGAGAAAAGTTCGTTCAGTTTCTTATATTTTACACATTAGAAGTTAAATTGTACTAAAGTGAACTGTTGATTGCACCGTCCTGGTTTACTAAGCACCAATAACAAAACTAATCCAGAGCTTCCTGGACTAGCAAATGTTTGAACGAGGCTGAAAACCAAATTCAGTCTTAGTCACATGTGTAGCTCTTAGTCATATGCTGTGCCTCGTGTCTATGTTACCAGCACTCAAAACTCTGATGCAGAGCCTTGAAAATTCTGAGACCAGTCCATCAACGCCCTGTCAAAAAGCACACTAGAACAAAAATATACAGTTTCTATGATCAAATACCTATTCTCTTGTCCTGGTTGTCTCCCTGCATAGGTGAGGTGAAGTGAACTGTGCAATATGTGCTTAAATTTCTCTTTTGGTACACTTTTTATTTTACCCCATTATTGAAAAGTATCTAAATCTAAAACTCTGTCCCAATTCTTGGAGCTATTTAATATTTTTTCTGCATTTTCAGCTACTAAAATGTCATATATCAGCTCAGTGATATTCACCACTTTCACCAGATAAGTTTGAGAAGCAACTTAATATTTTTGAATAGTGATGATGAGGTACTATTCAATTCTAGAAAATCAGAAGGTTTGAGACTAGAGGAAAGGTACCTGTTAATGATAGTTTAGAAAACTTAAAGCAATTCTAGTGAATTTTGGAATGAGTGATTTTTTAATATGAACTTCAAATGTGTTGTCTGATTATTTTATGAAATTCATTCCCCCATATTCTAGCCATATAAGGATACTCAGCATGTTTACATACTCCAATTATTCCCAAAATGCACATAGCTATTTGTGTTTTTCCAGCTCATAGCAGATTAAAATTAGTAAATTAGAATGAAGAGAAGAGCTTCCAAGGGACAGATGGAAATGTGATCAATTCTCACAAGAGCATTTGAACTGGTCCAACAGATCTTTATACTCCTATGCCCAGGAAGGCACAGTTACTGCCCAGTTCTGAGGGAAGGGAGTTGATGGAGATATCTCATTTAGAGCTGTGTGTTCCAAGATATCTCTAAGTGCATAATGCTTGGCTGTGAGTCTCTGTATTTGTCCCATCTGCTGCAGGTGGAAAACCCTCTGGTAATGCCTGAATAAAGCACTGATCATATTTATCTTTATGGATCTGGGTTAACTCTTTTAGAAAGACTTTTCTTTCCTATGCTTCTGCCTACAAAGTTCATGATGCCATTTTTCTGAACAGCTAAGGTATTTTCCATTGTGGAAATGCACCACATTTTCTTTCCACAATTCTGTTGATGGATTTCTAGGTTGTTTCCATTTTCTGAGTATTATGAATAGAGCAACAATGAACATGGTTGAACAAGTTTCTGTATAGTACTATGATGCATCATTTGAGTATCTGCCCAAGTAGTATAGCTCTATCTTAAGGTAGATTGATTCCCATCTTAATGAGGAACTACTATGCTGATTAACATAGTAGCTTTACAATTTGTACTGCCATCAACAATGGATGAGTATCACCCTTACTTCAAATCCTTGCCAGCATGAGGTGTCACATGTTTTATTGATCTTAGGCCTTCTGGCAATGTAAAATAGTCTCTTCAAGTGGTTTGATTAGCATTTCCTTGATGGCTAAGGAAGTTGATCATTTCTTTCTTTTTTTTTTTTTTCATTTTTCTTTATTAAGACATTTTCTACTCACTCCACATACCATCCACAGATTGCCCCTCTTCCCTCCTCCCACTCCCAGGCCTCATTCCCAAGCCACCCGGCATCCCCACATCCCTCAAATTGAGGTTTCCCAAGGGGAGTCATCAGATACCAGCACACTGAGCTTAGGCATGTCCAAGCCCCTTCCCAATGCACCAAGGCTGTGCAAGGTGTCACACCACAGGCACTGGATTACAGAAGACTGTCCATGTACCAGAGACAGATTCTGATCCCCCTGCCTGGGTGCCCCCCAAACAGTTTGAGCCAAAAACAGTCTTCCCTATCCAGAAGGCCTAGTTCAGTCCCATGAGGGCTCCACAGCCACCAGTCCACAGTTCATGGGCTTCCACTAGTGTGGCCTTTCATTTCTGCACGTCCTCCCATCATGATCTCAAGGTCCCTCTCCTGCCGAATCCCTACTCTCTCTCATCAATTGGATTCCCAGAGCTCAGCCTGGTGCCTGCCTGTGGCTCTCTACATCTGCCTTCATCAGTCATTGGACAAAGGATCTATGATGACAGCTAGGATATTTTCTGGTTCCATTCATTTGTCTGCAAACCTCATGATGCCATTGTTTTATACTGCTGAGTAGTACTCCATTGTGTATTTCTGCCACATTTTCTTTATCCATTTTTCAGTTGAGGGGCATCTAGGTTGTTTCAAGGTTCTGGCTATTACAAATAATGCTGATACGAACATAGTTCAACATGTGTCCTTGTGGTAAGATTGAGCATTCCTTGGGTATATGTCTAAGAGTGGAATAACTGGGTCTTGGGGAAGACTAATTCCTGATTTTCTGAGAAACTGACATTCTGATTTCCAGAGTAGCTGTACAAGTTTGCATTCCCACCAACAGTGGGAGCCCCTCCCCCCCTTTCCCATCTCCTCCAGGGCCAAGAGCCACCTGGTGATACACCTAAACCTGGTGGATTCAGTACAGGCAGGTCCAGTCCCCTCCTTCCAGGCTGAGCAAAGTGTCCCTGTGTAAGCCCAAGGTTCCAAACAGCCAGCTCATGCACTAAGGACACACAGGTCCTGGTCCCGCAGCCTGGATGCCTCCCAAACAGTTCAAGCAATTCAATTGTCTCACTTATTCAGAGAGCCTGCTCCAGCTGGGGGCTCTACAGCCTTTGGTTCACAATTCATGTGCTTCCATTTATTTGGCTATTCGTCCCTGTGCTTTTCCAATCCTGTTCTCGACAATTCACACTCTTACAATCCCTCCTCTTTCTCGACAATTGGACTCCTGAAGCTCCACCTGGGGCCTGGCTGAGGAACTCTGCATCCACTTCCATCAGTTATTGGATGAGAGTTCCAGCACGACCCGTTAAGGTGTTTGGCCATCTGATCACCAGACTAGGTCAGATCAGGCTTTCTCTCGACCATTGCCAGCAGTCTACAGAGTATGTATCATTGTGGATTTCTGGGGACCTCTCCAATCCAGCACTCTGCCTATTTCTTTTCTCATGTGGTCATCATTTATCATGGTCTGTTATTCCTTGTTCTACCTTTCTGTTCTTGATCCAGCTGGGATCTCCTGCTCCCCTAAGCTTTCTTTCCTTCAAAGTCCATTTTTTGATTGGATTGTTCAGTATTTTGAAGTCTAGCTTTTTGAGTTCTTTATACATTTTGGAGATCATCCCTCTGTCAGATGTGGAGTTGGGGACAGAATGAGAGAGCAATGAAAGAGATACCATGATAAATGAAGATATCATGGAAATAGGGAGAAACAGAATGCTAGGGAAGTTCCTATGAACCTGCAAGGATGACCCCTACAAGGATGAGAGGGTGCTTGAGCTGACCTACTCTGTTGATCTGATGGCTGAATACCCTAACTGTCATCATAGAGCCTTCATCCAGTGACTGATGGAAACAGATGCAGAGATCTACTGCAGGACACCAGGATGAGCTCCATGAGTCCAGTCTATGAGAGGGAGGAGTGATTCTATGAGCAAGAAACATTGAGATCAGATGGGAGAAAGTTAAATTTTTATATAATTTTAATGTATTGAATTTTGATATATATACATCCATGAAAATGTCACCCCAATTAAGATAATGAATTTCTCCACTATCGCTAAATATTTTTTTTTGTATCTTTTTTTGTAATCTGTCCATCTTTCCTTCTATACCAGCACCAGGAAATCACTAATCCTTTCTAATTTTTTTTTTCTTTCGAGACACAATTTCTCTGTGACATGGTCTTGGCCAGCTTGGTCTACAGAGTGAGTTTCAGGACAGCCAAGAATGTTTATTAAATAGTGTTAAAACAATGAATAATATAAAACATACATAAAGTTTGCACAACCAAAGTTAATGTTCATTGTGAAGATTGTAGATAGAATAAAAGGCATTGTGACATTAAAATGGTCAAAGTAGTTGCAATGAGTTCACTTGACTTAATGTCCTTTCTGGCTCTGAAGGACATGCTGTCTATGTGGCCAGACTGGTAATTCTATGAGATGTTTGCAAGTAGGCACTTGACAAGCGAGATGAGAAATAATTGGGTGAAAATAATCAACCTCGTTGTGTGAGGCCATGAACAGGTACCTGAGGTATGAAGAAAGTGTAATTTTAAGGCCTTGGGTTCAACACTTTTGAAACACTGAGCAATTACAATTATGGCAATCATCCTTTTGTGGATGGATTCTGTCTTAATAATTTTGATTACTGACCATCCCAGCAGAGAAATTTCTTGAAATTTATCCCTTGTTATCATTATTGCATAAGTGCTTTCTTAGGAGCTGAATGATAACAAATGATTTTAGAATAACTTGTACTGGAGTTACAATTCTCCCAGCTATGTGGGTGGCTTGGGTAAGAGTGTCCAAAGTCCCAATATGTGTTTTGCTTTGTTGTATTTTGTTTTTGAATCAAAATACTGAGAATGTTGGAATTCTTATGAATGTCCTGTAATAAATTTATGGCAGCAGCTTTGGGAAAATAATGAATACAATGTTGTATAGAAAGGAAGTTAACCACACTTATTCCAATTTTTAAAAAGTTTTCCCTGAAGATGAATGAAAATTTTTATAGTGTTAAGTCAACTTTTGAGACTGAGATATGAGACAATTTCCTATAGCTATATGATATTTTATAGAACTGGAAAAATCTAAATTAATTGAAGATAGTAGTAAATGTTAGAAAATAATTTTTTAAAAGAGGTCTTTTAAACCTCTGATAACACATTTGGCTAGATAATATAATCCATTTCAATGAAGAGTTCAATATAAGCAAGTAGAATTTTTTACAAGGAAAATAAACTGATTATTGGTATTAATGTTTATCCAATGGCAGTGAAAAAAAAGCAATCTTCTGTGTTTGAGAAAGAATTGTGCATTATGTTAGACCTCCTAGATCTAGTAACCAATGGATTTCTGGGGATTGGGTACAGGACTTTGAAACCATATTAAAGCTTTATTTTCTGGGAACAGTTCTGAGACTCGATAACAAAGGTTACAACTAGTTTTCTCAGGACTAGACTGTTCTATTTTCCCACAGTTCCCTAAAGATATCGTCACCCCCAGACAATAGGAAATAATTTAAAGAACACAATGCATACATTCCCAAGAGGTAGGGTGGATGTTTTTGGTTATTCAGTGGTTTATGGATATTTGTCATCATTTGATGAAGTTGGTTGCAAATTATTATTGGTCATTGTCAGAGAAGAAACTAAGCAAGGGAGTTTAGATTCAAGGATATTTTTCTTAAAAGGAATAAGGGATAGAAAATGAAACTGCCTGCTCCTTGATGAAAGGCAGGATAGATACTGGTTGAATGCCTGTGCTGTCCATTGTTCTTCCTCTGTCCTTCAAAACTGTATATAAGCTGGCTGTGAAATAAACTCAGGGCTGTCTGGCAGTCCTCTCAACTCTTTTGTCTTCTTCATTGACTCTACAATCTGCATACCTCTACCCAGCTACCCAGCTGACAGTCAGCAGGCTCCAACAGATATGGTAATCAAAATACCTCCATATGGAGTTTACCTTCATTAAGCCAAAGCTATTCATTTATGCAAGAAACTGTCCTTGCCTTGACTGCTGACAGTATGCTGTACAAATTGGACAAGCAAGACACAAAGGAAAAAAACTGCCAAACTTTGCCAAGATAAGGTGGAAGAGAACTTCAAAATTACTGCTTCATAGAAAATTACCCCAGATTTTGTAGTTCTAAAGGCTGAAGATGGATGTTCCAATGTTGCAGAAGAACCTTGGATGACTATCTAGTCATCCAGATGTGTCTGTCTTTTCTATAGTTTTTAAAGTGGTTCGCATGGAAATTTCTGTTTTTCAGGTAATATTTTACCCAGCTGTGGTATTTGATGGGGGTGAAAACTAGATAGATATAGCTACAGTTTTTATTAGTTATGATAGAAGGTAAGTTAGGTACAGAAAGGATAAATAAGAGAATAGTTTAATTGAATTTGCCAAATACATATGATCTGACCATTGTAAATGTAATACTTGGTAACTGTTCTTATAGTATATAGACTTCCTATGTTAAAGTTAAAACCTTCATGTTTATTTAGACAGAAGTAGAGAAATGTGGAATATGACTTTAACTGGGCAAAAATGTGCTATATTTTCTTGAAATTGCCTAACTCTTTTAGGAGAGTAAAGGTCCCTTCCATCTCATTTGATCAGACAATGCTATGTGAGTTGTCCATTAACTGTAACAATTTTATCATAAAGTTTTAGATATATTTAATAAAATAATGCACCTGATTCTTATTCAAGCATACTTTATCTGTTTATTTCTTTTAAATAATTATGTTATAAAGTACTTTTTATGTATAACATTATGTATGTTATTTGGTTATGATATATGTACATATATGCACTTGTCACTTATTTCAGTTTAAATTCACTGGAGTAACAAAAATTAATAATTCTAGTAAACTGTTTATCTAATATTCAATATCAATTAGGAAAATAAAATTTTATTGACAAGATAAAAATATTTATTTCTTTTTGAACATTTATTTTTATTTATTCCTTAAGATTCCCCTACAAGTACATGATATATTTGACCCACAATTCCTCCAAGAACTCTCCATTTCCTCCTATCAACATCATGTCTAAAGGGCAACCAACCAAGGATGATCTCCAAAAGAAAATGCAAATGTCTTCTTCTGCCAGCAACCAGCAGCATTGTTCAGTTCCAATTTTATATTTACTAACATACAATCCTTTTTTGAAATTTGACAAATACATATATGTATATTGTACATACTTCCAAAATAACATATGTGTTTATATGTAAGTATATATAAATTAGCCACTGTATCAATGAAATCCTCTTCTAAGCCACATTTGGAAATAGTAACATTCATAATAAAAGAAAAAGTGCTGTTGGATGGTCTTTCTGTACACTGTGAGTATGTATTGCTATTATTGGTTAATAAAGAAGCTGTTCGGGCCTATTGCAAAACAGGATACAGTCAGGTGAGAAGTCCAAAACAAATACAAGGAAAAGAAAAATGGAGTAGGGGAGATGCTATGAGCCCCAGGGGAGCAAGATGTGATAGAACAAAAGCAAAGCCACAAGACAGGTGGTGATACATAGATTAATAGAAATGGGTTAATTAAAGATGCTAAAGCTAGCTAGCAATAAGCCTGAGCCATAGACAGTTTGTAATTAATATTAAGCCCCTGAGTGATTATTTTATAAAATGGCTGCTGCCTGGGTAGGACCAGGTAGGACCAAGAAAGTTCATTCTACAGAAAAATGTTTAATTTCTACAGTTATAAAAAAAATTGAAGTTTAATATTTGAAGGCTATCTCAAATTTTCTTGGTTTTTATAATTTACATTCTCTACATGTATTTAATAAATAACTAATATATATATATATATATATATATATATATATATATATATATATATATTCTGTCTGATTTTTTCTTCTCATTTTGAAGATTTTCCAAATTTTGAGTATATTAAGCTATAAAATCTTTTGTCTGCTGAAAAAAAATAAGAAATATATTTTATGCTTTGTATTTTTCAAAAGAAATGGATATATTTCTCTGATATCATGCTTCATAACATTAAAGTGTACTTTTTTTTATATTTTTGCCCTTTTGAAATTGCATACTATAATTAAGAAGTAGATGTGTTTGTTTATTTTTTTAACCAAAGTAAATTCGTAGACTGAATTGTCTGTCTTTGGCTATTTTATGTGAGGAGATCTGAAGAACAGACTTTGCACAAATTGCTGATGGCATTATGAAGTTCAGGGTAATTGGAAATATCCACACATTTCCCTAAGGCTTAATTAGTAAAGACAACATGAAGTTTAATGCCTTCAATTAGTTATTCAGAATATATTTTTTTCATACTTAAACTATTCCTCAACAACCACAGTCATCACAACAATAATGAGAAAATAAATTATCTATTTGAAATTGCACAAATTAAATATACAATTTCAATCAAAACTAGATTTATTGTAATTTCACATAGTAAATGGGTATGACCTCCTCATCACTTAAGATTTACAGCATCCAGAGCCTCTATAAATTGACCATAAACTACTTTTGCTCTAATAGAATAATTAATTTCTAAGCTGGCAGCTTGAGTATCACTTGAAGCTCTGTGAAATTTATTTAATTAGTATAGTACAAATAATGTTCATTCAAATAATATAGTGCTGTGTGTACAGGAACTTTTATGGCTTATCTCTTGTGTGACAAAGTATGGAAATCTAAAATGACATATGACTCCATAATTAAATATGCCTCACAAACTAAGAAAAGGAAAACCACAGGATTCAGTCAAATTTAGTGCTCAAGTGGACGTAAGTAAAATGAGAAATTGCATATCACCTAACTTACATCTATCATTTTATTAAAAATTTTGATAATTTAATCTTATGATTTAATAGCTATTATTAATGAAATTAAAATCAATATGCGTTATCTTACAAGGATAATTCAAAAATTGGTGCATATTACATTTTATAAGCATTTTATGTATCCATACAATATCCATGAAAGTTAATTATGGAGAAAGCCAAACACTAAATTATTATTTTTCTGAATAACATTGAGTAACATTAATTACAGTTATGATAGGTAACACTATAAGTTGTGATTAATTTTTTTTTTTAGTAATTAACACTAAAAGGATTTGGTAAAAGTTCAAAATTATAATGTATGATTTAAACCCTTTGAGTTCGCATGGAAGCTTAATAAAGCCATAATGAAAGGAGTGATCTCAAAATATGCTTAAAATATTCATGTTACTTTTTAGTGTAAGAAACTGTAAGATTTCCCTAATTATGATAGAAATGCCAATTAGTATTATAGATATACAGTCACACTTTAATATCTTTTAATTCAAGAAGCAATAAAACATTTTCTATCATAGATTATGTTCCCCCTAATTCTATAACAATTAAATAGTACTTGTTTGAGTACTCGTTATTCCAGGCTGGAGATATACATTCATCTAGTTTTCAATAAGTAAGGCATTAAAGACATAAATAAAATAGTGGACAATGCAGAGGGACAGATATTGATGAAAGAGAGACAGGTAATAGAGAAATGATGAGTTAGAAAACTTGTTTAGGCTTCTCTTTGTTTGAAGTCCCTTAAACTGAAGTCAGTATGCTTACATGTTGGTGCAGATGATAGATTAATGAATTTCTAAATGAAGGATTCTCAAAGTGCAATGGATTAATTACTTTATTGTTGCTGTGATAAAATACTATGGCCCAGACACTGAAGGAGTAAAAAGTTCATTTTGACTCACAATACAAGAGGAACAGTATTTTACATGGAAATCATGTCTGTAGGAGCATAAAGCCATTTGTTGTGTCTGGATATGGAGATGGCATTTCATCTACACACAGGAAGCAGAGACATCAAAACAGAAAGCAGTACCAGGCTATGTAAGCCTCAAACCCTTCCCCCAGTGATATACTTCCTCCATCAAAGATGCACCTACTAAAAGCATTGATTTTCCCAAAATTATGTCAACAACTAAGGAACAAGTATTTAAATACATAAGCATATATCATTCATTTCCTCACTCTAACCACCACACGAATAAAGGATGACACAAAACTCCATTTCCCTCCTTTCTCCTCAGTTTTTCTTTTTCTTCTTCCTTCTTATGAAGTTCATTTTCAAATATCATAACTTACCGTATCTGTCTATGTTTGCCAGACAGAAATATATTAAACTATTGGAAATTTCCATTCTTGATAATGTTTCTGGTAGGCAAAGTGTATATATATTTATCCTTAAATATGCTTATCTTTAATACTTTTTCATTTTTTAATATTTATGGTGCTCTCACTAGTTGGTTCTGAAGACAAATAACTTTGAAACTGGCTAGCAGCATTTTAAATTTCGTTCACAAGTGGAAATAGTTTGTCCTTCTCCAGCTAGCTACTCCTTTATGACTAGAAATTAGCATTTGCACAGTGGCTGAGAAAACACTAGAGGAATAAATCTTAACTATATCACCTGATACCTCAAGTGCCTGTTCCTTTTCCTTATACCAACTTCAAGCTTATAAAGAGATTTTTTTTTTTTATTTTGAAACTATGCATCATGCATTTCAAATCACTAACTCTAGATAGAATTTCCTATGTACAAGGGCAGGATCCTTTGTTTCTTTCTTTTTCTTTTAATGGACCAAGGAAAATTTTCTCAATCATATAGGTTATTTATTAACACAAGTTGTAGGATTTTCTCTAAAATCCAAAGATACTTTAGTATTAATACATGTATGATTTCAGGAATATGACATGGTGGATTTTGCAGTATCTTTATATATTTCATATTGCTGGAGCAAAATTGTTATATTTTTAATTTAGGAAATGAAATTACCTATTGTGCTATCTCTAGTGGAATCTATTTTATAAAATTTGTTTTAACATTTCAGCAAATTTGTTCATCATTATGAAATTATTATTATTGAATTATTATTATTATTATTATTATTATTATTATTATTATTATTGGATTATTTTAGCTTACAAAGATTTTTTATGTAACTATTACTTTAAATTGAAACATTCTCTTATTGAAAAATGCCCCTCATAAAAAAGCTTAGAAAGTTAGTGAAACTTATAAGTCATAGGAAACTCATAAAACTTACAAGACATAGTAAGAGTGTAAAGGCAAAATACTAATAAGATGTATCCCAAAGGTTACACTAGCAGTAAAAGTTGTTATAGGAGATGGGTCTTTTATTGGTAAAGTTTCTTTGTAAGTTGACCAAAGACATGCAGGGTTTCAGATGTTCTGAGCTCTTACCTATGCTGGCATGTGTTTATTTTGAAGGATGTAGCTGGAGACCTTCTCTCCAGCCCCTGCTAAGCACTGTTAGTCTGACAACCCACTTATAAAATAGACACACAGATGCTTATATTATTTAAACTGTTTGGCCATTAGCTCAGGCCTACCATTGTCTAGCTCTTATTCTCATCTTTAGCCCATTTTTATTCATCTATGCTTTACCACAAGGCTTATGGCTTAGTGGTACCTTACATCTTCCCTGTCCTGGCTGCCTCTGCAGTATCCCCTCCTGCCTTCCTATTCTCTCAATTCTCCTCTTTGTTAGTCCCACCTATACTTCCTGCCTGGCTACTGGCCAATCAGTGTTTTATTTACCAACCAATCATCCACAGCACTTACCCCTTTCCTTTTTTTTTTTTTTTTAAGGAAGATTTTTAACTTTAACATATTAAAACTACATATAAAAAAGCAATTATTAAGTAAGAATTGCAGTTATAATATCTAGTCTATTTATAGTAACTAGTATGTCAAAATTAAAGAAGATATCTATCTTATATTTGTGAGTCTAAGGCTTCATATCTAACTTATCTTTTATCATAACTAAGGAAAATTCCAACTATCTAGCTTCAACTACATCAAAGACCTCAGAAGGATATAATATTACCTGAGAAATGGTAGAAGGATGCAAGTAACTTTCGGAAGTCTTGCAGGGTAGACACAGACAGCTGGCAGCCTGGACAGTCACCTAATATTACTTTGTAAAGTTGGGGCATCTGTCTTCAGCCCACAGGGCTAGAGTCTCTTGGTCACTTATTTCAGTGTCCTGTAGAATGTCTGGCAGTTTCCACTGTGAAGCAGGAACCTAAAGGATCATTTTCTTAAGCAAAGTTCAATGATCACTTTTCTATGGGTCCTGCATGTCCAGTCAATCAAGCAGTCCAGGCAAGAACAGTTTCTTGCCCAAATGGCTATTTTTTTCAAGGTGAAGATAAACTCCATATGGAGAGTCTTTGATGATCATCCTCCTCTCTGAAGTAAATTGGTGCTGCCAGGAGCAGACATGTCCCACTGTCCAGAAAGTCTAATTTTTTAAAACATTTTAAATGCCATATTCTGTAGGTCTTTGAAGTATTTGAAGATTACCTATCTATCTCAAATATCTCTATGTATACCTAGAAGACTTAACAAACATGGCTATGAGTATGGTTATCATAGATGACTAATTATTAATTTATTTTTAATTTATTTTTAATTAACTATTACAATTTTAAATGAGCTATACAAACATAATACCTTAAACAAGAGAACAAGAGTAGAAATATGTATATATATATAATAACAAAATTAACTTTAAGTTTGTATCAATAGACCAAAATCTATACCATTGTAAAACATTTTAAACAAGTTGTTGCTCTTTAAAAGTAAGTTCATTAATCTACCTTTCATCCTATTATATCTATATCATATCTCCTTTTCTTCTTTAGAAAGAGATTGCATTTATAATCAACCTGATTTAAATAAAATATTAGTTTTTCTCTGTCCCACTCCAGAGGGCTCTTCTGATTTGGGACACAATAATCTCTTAAACTTTTCTTTTAGCAATATGCCTGGGTTTAGAGAAGGAGTGAGCCAATACCATCTCCAAAGCCAGCTTGATAATTTTGGGAATTTGGGTATAGTTTCTCTTACTACTTCCCGCTGGAGGGGGCTGCTGTATCTTATGGTGATACAAAGAAAATATTAGGATTATAGAGTAATTACATAAAGGTGTATCATCTGAGCCAGTTGTCATGAAACTGTTCTGGATGTTGGATCATCTGGACCATTGTGTCATTGAAGACCTTTCAGGGGGTCTTGGCTGGTCAAACCTGATATAATGAATCCATAGCCTCTTGCTTTCTGTGGAAACAAAAGCAGAGCCTCCTATCCAAAGCAACATATCCTTACATCCAAATTTTGAAGTCAAGGTGTCTTTAAAATATACAGATTGGTTTAACTCCACTGATTTTACAAATATTTCTCTTCAGTTAAAAATCCCAAAGAGAACACAATCCAGATTCTCTGTGTAATATCCATCTTTATGTGGTTTATTTTTTATTCTACCTTTACCGTCTCTTTAAAGACTTTATTTTTAAAACTATATATTTATTTGTATAACTGTATTATATATATATATATATATATATATATATATATATATATATATATGTGTGTGTGTGTGTGTGTGTATATACATACGTATATACATATATATATATATATATACATATATATATACTTGTATTTTTATATTAATGCCCCGTTTTACTTCTAAATGTAACAGAGGTAAACTAATTAATCTAAATACTGGTGTAATTGTTTCTTGAGTCTGCTGTGGGTGCCTAAATCTGTGGTTAATGTATTGTGTTTTCAACTACAAATAAAAAAAAAAAATGTGTCATAACACAATTGACTCTTGAAAAGCAACCAAGGGGAAAAAAGATTACTTGGAAAGGGACAGTGGCATAGACTCTGTGGTGGAAGAAGACATTTCTTAAGTAGAGCACAGAGTACCTCCTGAAGCAATTCCTATATAGCCGTCTTTCTCCATATGGGATTTGGTAGCACCCTTCCCTGTTAATACAGTCACTGCATGCTCCTTAGGATGTTTGATAAACTATGGAAAGTACTCTGAGACCGGAGAAAGGAGTGTTCAGAAGGTATCTCACTGTGGTCATCTTTTCCTACATGCTATTGTGGGATACACATCATGGATGAATCAAGTTCACCACATGATTATGGAGATGTTTCCAGATGGCTGATGGACTAAATAATATTTTTCATACTCAATGTAGAATGCATGTGAAGATATTGTAACCAGGTAGTGGGAGAAGTTACACAACTTTTGCTATGGGAAATGTGACATGCAGCTTAGGTTCACCTCTTTTCCCGGTAGAATTTTTCCCTAAAAGGGAGAAATTATAGTGACACTACCATAAACTACCCTGGACCTTCAGCTTCTGCTAAAGCTGCTGCAGGATGTGACGCTTCCCCTGCCTACAATTTCACTGAATGTTTCACATAACTTTAGCTTGAATTTCTGCTCTTTCTTCATTGTCCACGGTTATAGATTTTTTTTTTTTTGTCTTTTCAGGGTGCTCAATAGATCCGTGTGTCCTATTCTTGATTCCTTATTGCCTTATCTGTGAAAGTACCTGGTTTATCTACCTTCTTATAATGTTCTGCTATTTCATCTATCCCAGGGGAAAAAAGGAAATCATGTTGTGTGTCGCAGTTCCTGAAATATCCAGGAACAGACCAATAAAATGTTACTTCTTATTATTTATGAGCAAAAATATAAACAAATGAAATTAATTTTATACAAATTTATAATAAATTATGTCAGTGTATATTTGGTAGGAAATGTGGAATGAGGCTGAGAAGGTGGTAGTGGAGAGTGAATAACTGTTATACTAATAGAGCTGAATAGAAGAAATCTCAATGTTTTATGCTACCACAGACTAAGTTGCAACCATTCTTTATAAAAAGTATTTATGTGTTAATAGTAATAGTTGTAACACTTTAATCTTGCATTGGCTGATTGTACTATAATTTGCATAAATATATGAATTGCATGATTAATAAATTCCTCACAGATTAATGAAAATAGTTCACTTACTACTAGTGAAGTAGACTACAAATATTAATGTGATTCAATAAAACAATGCTAAACATGGTAGAAACCTGGAAATTAATAAAATTGCTCTTATAAAAGCTATTAATTCTTAATAATAGTTTACATATATAATACATATTAATGTACATTAAATATTTATTTTGTTTCTTTTTTTCTCTTTTCTTTTTTGTTTTTATTTATTTATTATATTTGTGCTTTAATTTTACACATCAGCCATGGGTTCCCCTGTCCTCCCCGCTCCTGCCCCCGTCCCCACTTTCCCCCCAGCCCCTCCCCTCCATTCCCATCTCCTCCAGGGCCAAGACTTCCCTGGGGATTCATTTTAAACCTGGTAGATTCAGCACAGGCAGGTCCAGTCCCCTCCTTCCAGGCTGAGCAAAGTGTCCCTGTGTAAGCCCAAGGTTCCAAACAGCCAGCTCATGCACTAAGGACAGGTCCCGGTCCCACTGCCTGGGTGCCTCCCAAACTGTTCAAGCTATTCAATTGTCTCACTTATCCAGAGGGCCTGCTCCAGCTCCAGCCCCTGGCTCATAATTCATGTGCTTCCATTCATTTGGCTATTTGTCTCTGTGCTCTTCCAATCTTTGTCTCAACAATTCACACTCTTAAAGTCCCTCCTCTTTCTTGACAATTGGATTGTATCTTTTTAAATTAGTAGACTGCTTCAAGTTTAAAAGAACCTGGACAAATATATGGACTTTCTTACACTCTGTTTTCAAATTTCAGTGATAAAGATGAATTTTAAAATTTATTACATTCTGTTGATTTATTTAACTGTAAAATCTCAACCATTCATTACACTTTATTGCCTAACTGCCTTAATGTAGCAATTAGAAGTCAATTAGAAATGTCCAGGAACTATAATACTTAAAGATCAATTAGGAACCCATGCTGTTAGGAAGATTAAATATTTACTAAAATAACAAGAGCTTTGAAACTAATGGTTCCAACTTCATTACTTGCATACATTTTTTGAACTGCTATTTTCTGCCTCACTTCACTGTAATTGCAAAAAGCTATAGAAGCAGTAAACAGTTCAGACTAAAGTGCATAAAAATGCAAAAAGCTTTTAGGTCATAATGACACTTGTTTAGATATTATACATAGAACCACAAACCACTTTTGGTACAAGTATGTGAAAGTCTTAATTGAAAAGAAAACTTTGTAATTTTATTATTCAG
Organism: Onychomys torridus; assembly: GCF_903995425.1. NCBI lineage: Eukaryota > Metazoa > Chordata > Mammalia > Rodentia > Cricetidae > Onychomys > Onychomys torridus. The sequence goes on along the minus strand of NC_050453.1, from coordinate 45,932,520 downwards.
CACTAATTATTTAATGTAAGTGAAGGGAAATAAAGTCACTAAGTTTATTTTTTATTGGATAAACAAAATTGAAATTTATTGGATTGCACATTGTGTCTTGGTAATTTACATAGTAACTGGTAATGAAAAAGTCAAAGTTAAGTGAAATTAAGCCAAAAGTTTCCAAAGAAGTTGTTTCCAGATTTTCACATGCACAAATGTTGTGTTATAAAAAATTAGTTTTACCTGTAAAGTTTTACAAGCATTGATGATCTATTGTAAAGGTTATGAGTAAAAGTAGCCTATAAATATTCTATAGTTATATTTCTAAGTATGAGCTTGTCTTCACACAGAATAATTATCCATGTGTATTCTTAGAGTGTGAAAAAAAGATCATCACCTTTTCACTTACCAGGACTCATTCTTCAGATTCTCTTAAAATATCATAAAGAAAGCAATTAAGAACAAGAAGTTAAAGAAGGAAAGGAGGGGGGAAAGGGGGAAGGTAGGAGTGAGAGGAGCAGGATAGAGAAAAGTAATGCGAGAAAGAAAGGAGGAAGGAAGGGAGGGATGGAAGAAGGAAGGGAGGGAGGAAGGAATGAAGGAAGGAAATAAAGGGAGGGAGGGAGGGAAGGAAGGAAGGTAGGAAGGAAAGAGAGTTCCTAAATGACTGGACAATGAACATCCACATTGAATATGGCAGTATTACTCAATCTGTTGACTCACATACCAATATTGTTGAATCATTCAATTTATGTTAACTTAAATATCAAAATTAGAGATACAAAATAGTGAAATAAGGCATTTCATTTGATATGTTTAAACCCTTTAAGTGAGGAAAATTTTCTTGAAAATGACATAAATTATAGATATGCCTTCTTTATTTCTATGTACAAAATTTCTTCTAGAAAAAAAGTAAAAATAAACATGAAATACTCCATGATATTTTAGAGAAGAATGGGAAGAAAGAATAATTGGGAAAATGCTAACCAAAGGGTACTTTTACATTTAGGAACAGGAAGATCTGGTAGGCTGCTACGTAGCATGATGAACAAAGACATCAATAATGGATTGTGTGTTTCAAAGTCTGGTTGGAATTATATTTTCACTATAAAATTCACTGAGAAGATAAGTATAGGAATGTACTTGTACAGTACATGCTATATGACTTTCATAAAATATTATGCAGTCTGGTACTGGGAATATAGTCCTAATGACAGAGTGCTGGGAGAGCACGTGGAAGCAATGCATTTGATACCCAGCAAAATGGCACACCAGATCTGGAGTGAAACTTCTGGAATCTCTGCACTTGGTAGGTAGAGAGAGTTAGGGGACTCTAAAGTTTAAGAACATCTTTGGCTTCATAACAAGTTTAAGGTCAGCTTTGACAACATGATACCCTGTTTGAAGTCTAAGTAAGTTTTAAAAAGTTAGACATTATAATTGTGTAATCTTCACATTTTATATACAACTAAAATAATTTTAAAAGAAAGTATATATATATATATATGAATATATATATATAAAACTGCCAATACAAGTCTACTTTGAAACATTAAAATTTTAATGCATGTGTAATGGATACTTTAAAAAGATATTATTGGAGTATCTGTCCATATTTTGCGGGTTTGTGTGGACCTGTGTGTCAAGGCACCCATGTAGATGTCAGAGGAAAATACTGTGGAACCAGTTTTCTCCATCCACCTTGGTTTTTGTTTTTTGTTTTTGTTGTTGTTGTTGTTGTTTTTCAAGACAGAGTTTCCCTGTGTAGCTTTGCACATTTCCTGGAACTCACTTGGTAGCCCAGGCTGGCCTTGAACTCACAGAGATCTGCCTGCCTCTGCCTCCTGAGTGCTGGGATCAAAGGGGTGCACCACCACTGCCTGGCTTCTCCATCCATCTTTAAGTGAGCTATAGAGATAAAACTTAGGTTTTCAGGTTTGTTTAACAACTGTCTGTACCTACTGAGGCATCTTCCCACCTCAAGTGATTAGTTTCATTTTGCAGATTTTTTTTTTTGAGACAGTGTTTCTCTGTGTAGTTTTGCGCCTTTCCTGGAATTCACTCTGTAGCCCAGGCTGGCCTCAAACTCACAGAGATTTGCCTGTCTCTACCTTCTGAGTTCTGGGATTCATTTTGCAGATTTTAATTTTTACAAATTTTTTTATTTCATAGGCTTTAAAAAGTTTGGTCATCTTAAAGTAAAAATATAAGGGTGTCACCCTATAATTCACCCTGCTCTCATTACACTTATGTATTTGTACTCTAGGTGCATCAACCCTCCCCAGCTTGGCAGTGCCATCATTGAACTGACTTAAGTTCCGATTCCTAACATGTGACCATTCCAACAGACTCCAGTGTAAAATCACACATTCACACTTGGAGAGCTGTTCTATTCTTCCAGCAACAACTGCCAGAATCATCTTGTTAAAATGTAAATTAGAGAAAGAGAAAAGAAATGATTTTGAACAGAAACCATATAACTATGTTAAATACAGTAAACAAAAAAGCTTTTCTTTATTTTTTTAACCACAGAGACATCTGTGTTTGAACAGTATCAATGAGCCTTTATAATAGAATAGTTCTAAAAATGAAAATTTGTTCTTATGTTTTTAGATCTCAGAGACACTTGGGATTTTTTTTTTTTTTTTTGCTTCTACTCAAGATTCAGTGTATTAAGTAACTCCTGGCAAGGAAAGTGAGTAAGTTATTATAAGTAAAATTAATATTCCCCCATCTCTTTGCTATGAACAAATAGTGAAGGTTTGAATTTCTGTAAGAAAGTAATTATATAGGATAGGTGGTATGTTAATAATAGTGGTAGGTTATATTACAAATATTTAATTAATTAGTAAAATTTGTGGATTATATGTAGAAATGTTAGTACATCCGTTTGTTGGGTTTTGTCTTTTTTTTTTTTTTCTTGATCAGGAAACTGATAAATTACAACTATGAATTGAAATTTGTAAGAGGAATTCTCAGGTATGCATTTTAAAACCACTGACAAAAGCATCAAATAAGTGAACTAAAAGTAAGAGAATGAAAGAAATAATGCAAAAAGAAGAAGAAAATCTTCCAAAACGCATCGTTTAAAATGGTGAGGGTTGGAGATCAATGTGAATGAGACAAGCATGATCTAAAAAGTAGCCTTGTGCTTTATGTTCATTTTAGAAAGCTGTAAAACTCTACATTCTCTTCCAGTTAGAACTTACATTTATGAAAGTATTAGATTCTCACAGGTGCCCATAGTTGAGTCATTCTCCTAAATAAAAACCACTTGTATAAATATATTTCAAGTGGCAATACCTAAAACACTCTGACCAAGGTCCCTCTTTAGCATGTGAACTCTTTTACCATGGCCATCACAAATACCTATTTTTATAGTGATCAAGTAGACAAAGGTAGAATCCATGGTTCTCTAACACATTATTATGCTTTATAGCAATAGGGAGTTACTTAAAATTGGTTCAGTTTTAAAAAGTTTGCAAATAGAAATAGCTACTTAGTACTCTTTCCACTGGAATATAAGTTACTATAAATGTTAGAGTGAATAAATAATAATACACCTTGATGTTTACCCAAAATATTATAATATATTATAATTTTAATTGTTGTACCACAGCAATACCAATCAGAAGAGGAATGGCTAATTTCCTATTATTGACAAATGAGTCAAAATTTCTAGTGACACATAGGAGGCCATTAAAAAAGACAGTAAATATGAAAACTATTTGTGATATTAAATTTGAAAATTCTCATTGGAATGAGTGTTTTAAAAAACTGCTATTCAGTATCAACCAATATGTCTCCCCTACTCACAAAGCTTCCCAAAAGAAATATGGCGCTATATTTTTATTGTGAGAGAAAAATACAGTATCAGCAAATTCACACTTAAAAACATAAATAATTGAAACAATACTGGCTAAAATTCTTGATTTCTAATGACAGTAAAAGAGATTTTTGCATCACAGTTAATATAATCTATGTACTTGCATAATAAGTTTTTAATGTATTAAAACATAATTATAAAAATCTTATCTTAATATTCCAATATTTTAATCCAAATATACCCAGAGTTTGAAAAAATCAGTTTAGAGGAGAGAGATGCCCAGCTACTTAATTTTAAACTCGAGAATCAATGATCAATTATTTTTTAATTCCTTATCTAAAAACTAATTTTTATGACTGCTTTAAAATTTGCATAGCAGAACTTAATTGTTTCCATAAACACTGAAATGTTCATTCTCACTGTGAGACATAGTAAGCCCAATGAACACAGTCTTCAGATACCTGGTCTCAAAGGAAATGCCTCCAGTTATTTTGTACTGGAAAGATGGGCATGGTATAGGCCAGAGTGCGGAAGTAAGCTGAGCCCTACAGACATCTTATCTTGTACCCAATATAGTACATGGAGTATTTCTAGAGAAATGAGAAGGAAGCTGAAAAGTATGCAAATAAGATAGGAAAAATAATTTTGTTAATAAATGATATGACACTGTAAGTAAAAGACCCTAAAGACTCAATCATTATACTTACAGCAAATGATATGTATAAAAACTGAGATATAACAGTAGCTTTCCTGTTTACAAGTAAGAAATATGCTCATGGAATCATTAAATCAACTCCATCTAATCCATTTCTGTATGTCATTGCTCAAAATTTGGCATCTAAGGAATAACAATAAAATTAAACTAAATATATCAAAAACAAATAAATTGGAATATGACAAAACTACCAAATAAAAAGCACAAGTAATACCTATAGATACAGAGATACACACACTCACACACACAAGAATCCCACCAAACCAAAAACCAGAAGCCATAATCTAAGCAAAGTATCTGTAAGGTCAATAGTAAATGCCTCAACTTAACATTATGAGACAAAGAACCTCAAAAGATGCCTCTGAGTTCATTTGTGTTGGCCATCTACTGTTGGACATGGAACATAATATGAAGAGCTGTATGTTTTCTCAGTGAGACTCCCTTGGGGAAAACTAATTTCTCATTTTCAAGTAAGTGACTATCAATTGGAGACAGTTTCTGGGATAGGTACTGGTGCGTGTGTCTACTTTCCCCTTATGTTCTAGGACCCTTTCTGATGCAGAATTATAGCTTTGTGCTGCCCTCAACCTTGGTTAGAGAAGCTTCTTTCTGCAGTGGGTAGTGCTGAGAAATAGAAAGGTTCTCTGCATCAAATCCTTTTCATCCAGGGTTCATGGACCATAACATAAGAGACATCTGACTTTTGACAAAGCTGAAGGAAGAGAAAAGAAGTCACTCTAGTGTTGACTAGTAAAACTGGACCCTACATGTAGACAAATGAATCTACAATCCCATGCTTTAGCTATGTAAAACTCAAGTATATAAAAGATCTTAAAGTAAGACTTGAAACTCTAAAACTGTCAAACAAAAAACATTAAGATGCAGACACAAGCAAGGACTTCCAGCAAATGATGTCAACATTAAAAAATTAGACCTCATGAAGTGAAAATGCCGCAGCACAGCAAAAAAGTTAATAACGAGAATAGACAGCTTACAGAACAGAAGGAAAAAACGCGAGCTATGAATGTAACATATATATATATATATATATATATAGAACTTAAGAAGACATTTTAAAAAATTACCAAGAAACCAAACTACCCAATCAATAAACAGACCAATGAAATAAATACTTGATTCTGAAAAAATAATAAAAATAAAAATGTTCAAGCTCCCTATCCACTAGGGAGATGGAAATTCAAACTATACTTATTTTCTATCACAACCCAATTAGAATATCTGTCATTAAGAAATAAATCATAGTATTTGTTGGTCTGTCTTGGACATAAGGAGACTCATATATTACTGGTGTTCATGTAAATTTAGGAGCTACATTAAAAAATTACTATGATTTCTAAAAAAACTAAAAATATGGTATTACAATTTTTATACATTTGTGAGTATTTATATATAAGACACAAAGTCAATATACCATGGAGATGCTTGTACAGTGGTATTTATTACAGTGCTACCCATAATAGCTAAGATGAAGAACAACCTTAGTTGTCCATAAACAGAGGAAGTAATAAAGGAGTAATATATATAACAGAATTCCATTATAAAGATTGAAGTTACATTATTTGGAAAATAGATGCAATATATAATAACACAATAGATAAGAAATAATAACATAAAGATAATTATATAAGTCCTTATAAGACAACAAATATCATTTGTGGATCTTAGATATTACATAGACACATAAAATGTCCATCTATAGCCATACCTATATCTAATTTGTACCTCCATGTGTCTATATATTGATCAATCTAATGAGATACATTACAAAAACAGAAAAAAATCCTTTATTATAACTCTAATTTTTATTTCTTTACTTTTTATAATTTTTTTTTATTAATTTTACATACCAACCACAGCTCCCCCTCCCATCCTTCCTCCCACTTCCCTCAATTCTTCCCCTCCAGTGGCCCCCCCCACCCCCTCCAAAGGGGTAAGGCTTCCTATAGGGAGTCAGCACATTCAGTTGAGGCAGGTCCAAGCCCCTCCCCCTGCATCAAGGCTGTGCAAGGTGTCCCATCATATGTAATGGGCTCCAAAAATCTAGTTCATGTACCAGGGATAGATCCTATTCGTATTGCCAGGGACTCATAACTAGATACTAGATGTAAAGCAAAGGATAACCAGATTACAATCCACAGCTACAAAGAATCTAAGTAACAAGGAGGACCCTAAAAGGGACACATGGATCACTCTGGGAAGGGAAAATAGATGAGATCTCCATGAGTAAACTGGGGGTTAGGGGTTGGGGTGGGGGATGAAAACATAAGAGAACAGGATAGTCGAAGTGGAACAGGGACAGAGCGGAAGAGCAATGAAAGAGATACAATATGGAGGGAGACATCATGGGATAGGGAGAAACTTGGTGCTAGGGAAATCCCCAGGAATACACAAAGATCAACCAGTTTGTTTAGGCTACTAGTTACTCTAATTTTTCATCCAATCCAAGATTAGAGGCCTTAACATTTTCACTTTTTGTGGGGGAGGAGGTCATGTAACAATATACAAGCCCCCTATGTACTGGAAGTGATTGTATAGTTCTGTAACCTGAAATAGGAGTCAAAGATAATATAAATGTCACCTTCAACTACTTACTGAGTACACTGGTTGATTTTGTGTGTCAACTTGACACAAACTAGTGTCATCAGAGAGGAAAGGGCCACAGTTGAGGGAATGGTTCTAAGAGACCCATCTAAATATATTTTTTTTTCAATTAGTGATCAAGGAGGGAGGGTCCACCCCATGATGGGTGGTGCCATCACTGAGCTGGTGGTCCTGGTGGTCCTGGATTCTATGAGAAAGCAGGCTGAGCAAGCCAGGGGATGCAGTCCAGTAGGCAACACCCCTGCAAGACCCCTGCATCAGTTCCTGCCTCCCAGAACCTCCCCAGTTGGAGTTCTGTCCTGACTACCTTCAATGATAAACAGCAATGTGGAAATATAAGCCAAATAAATGCTTTTCTCCCCAACTTGCTTTTTGGTCATGGTGTTTCATCACCACAATAGAAACCCTAATTAAAACTGTGAATATGAGGGCAGTCTGGATTAAATGACACCCTAATTGAAAAACAAAACAAACCTAAACTAAACATTTTAAATGCCATCTTTCTATAGCTTTCATTTACAATTCTTTTTGTACTTTCAAGATTTTAAATCCATTATCACAGAAAGATTTGGTCTGAATTTTACACATATTGCTAGAAAGAGAACATTAGTAAAGCAATGGAAAACCAATCTCTTTTGTCTAACTTTTTCATGTGGCTGAGTTCCCCTATGACCAGATGAAAATAGTTTTTAGAGGCCAGAATCTTTGATTTGAACATAATGTACTAAGGTTCAGAAACATATCTACAGATTGCATGCATTAAAGCTCAATAGACCAAATTTGTTTAGGTAGATAGATATTCATAATAATGATGCAATAATATAGTTGACTTGGTATTAAAGGACATCTCCAGGATTTGAAGGAAAAATAGAACAAAATTTGTTTTATTTAGAATTAGCATTAACTCAATAGGCAGAGGTCATAGCCAACTCATCTTACAATCTCATACATATTTCAGTGATATTAACAAATGGAGATATGTGGTTTATAATAAATAAATTATAATTTTGACTTACATTTAATTTAATGTAAATTTTGACATAAAATTGATTTAATATATTTTCTTACCTATCAATTAGTGATAATTTTATGACTAGCAACTTTTTTTCCCCTGTGATTAAATTATAATTTTGACAACTGTCAAGTTTTTCTCAAGGTAATCCAGACTTAAAATACATTTAGTTTTATGAATAATTCCTTGGCAGAGTGTTAAAGAATTTCTTTGTCTTTCTGGAGAATAATCATGTCCAATGCTTATGTCATATTACAGTATCATTTCATTGACTGTGTTTTTTTCTAAGCTCTGAGAAAATTAAAGTCTTTCAGAAAAACTTTATACAATTTATTGAAAACTTATAAAACAAACTAAAAATAGGATATATATATATATATTTGGAGACAGGTGTTCTCTGTCTAGTTTTTGTACCTGTCCTGGCCCTTGCTCAGTAGACCAGGCTGGCCTTGAACTCACAGAGATCTTCCTGTCTCTGCCTCTCAAGTGCTGGGATTAAAGGCACCGATCACCACTGCTCAGCCTGTATTTTCTTATTTCAGGTAAATGAGAAATTTACAGAGGAAAAGAGATTCAAATTAGAGACAGACAGAAAGATAGAAAGAATCTGAAGGAGAATGTGTAAATGTTTACATTTAGTAAGTGTTAAATGTTAATTTAATTATTCTTTGGGAAGTGCCATACTTTGTACTTTTAATTTTTGTATGCAATGTATTTTATCTGGCCAACTGTATCTTGTATTCATATTGGCTCTTTGCATGGTTGGGTGTGGGAGAATATTTTTACATTCTATATTGTCTTTAAAAGAGTTGATGGGAGTAATGAGCAATGAGGTCCTCATATTCTTCCTGCTAAAATTTGCTAAGATTAGAGAAAAATACCCTAGAGATAAACAAATTAAGGTCATATTTAATCCATGATTAACCAAGACATTTTCAGAAAAATGTAAATCACTTGAAAATTATGAACTAGACTTAAAAGCTTATGTCTCTGAAAGATATGATGTGCATCCATAAAGAAGTAACAAAACAAAATAGCCTACTGTATTCTATGAAAACTTTAAATTAGAAGATCTATTTATATTCATCAAGTTGCACATTTATTAATTTAAATAACACATGTATCTTTAAGATTAGACATGGAACAAACCCATTTTATTATTACAATGAATCTTCAAAGCTGACAATGTTAGTTTAAGAAGCTGAGCTCTTCAGGATTTTGCTTCAAGGTTGCCCTATGTTCATGAAACTGGGAACAATGATGTACTATTGTTTGGTTAGCCACAGGCTTCAGAACCTGAAATTTTAGGGTCTGTGATTTTTGTGAATGTGATTTTGATTTTCCGTTCACTGCCCTCTGCCACTCTAGCTGTTCTTCAAACAGATCTGAGTCTTGCAGTTATTTCTGCTATATCTCACACTACTGTGAAGGGCTATGGGTGAGGTCTGGGTCACTTTTACTAGGGCTTCTAACATTTTTCAGTAGAAAGATTATATAGCAATAGGCACATGATAGATGATTGATAGATAGATGATAGATAGATAGATAGATAGATAGATAGATAGATGATAGATAGATGGATGGAGGATAGATAGATAGATAGATAGATAGATAGATAGATAGATAGATAGATGATAGATAGATGGATGGAGGATAGATAGATAGATAGATAGATAGATAGATAGATAGATAGATAGATAGAGGGTAGATGGATGGACAAACAGGCAGGCAGAGAGATAGACATAGTTTTCTTTTAGGTGACATGGAAAACTTGTCAAAATTCTTACTTTATGCGAATTGGCTTTGGAAATTTTGAAGTGGTTAAAGGTCTTATGTAAGTTTCTCATGCAGACATTCTTTTTTGAAAGACAACTGAGTTTTATAGAATCATTATTTCTCCTTCTTCTGAAGGAAGCAGGACATTTTTATCCAAACCGCACAGTGAAACTGTGATTAGACTTTTGAGTGAATACTACAAATTGTGGTAGACTTGTATTTATATCTCAGGCTGTGCTCCAAAAGATGCAGACATCACACAGTGCTTCTTTAACTATTACTACCTGAAGGGGATTACCAGAGATTGTTCCTGCTGCTGGCAGGCTATGGTTTTGGCAGCTGAGAGTCAGGCCAGGTTTCCAAAGAGTAATTTTCCACGTTTAAGTCTAAGGAAACTTTTGAACTTTATTTTATTCATAATTGGTCTACAAGAGTGAATTAGATTTTAGGAATTTTATTATTTTCCTTTTCATTTAGAAAATGATGCATTATAGCTATTATAATTGTAATACAAATATAAATAATGCCTTAGACATAAAATACAAAGTTATTGTATAGTATAAACTAATTTACCTAATTTGTGTGTGAGAGGTTTATGTGGAATAGTGTGTACATGTGTTTAGAAGCAAGATGTCTCTGTGTCCCTATTCAGGAGTTGTATATCTGTTCTTTTTTTGACACAAGGTTTCTCACAGGGTTATTCTTGTCAAGTACACTAGATTGCCTGACCTGTAAGCTACAGAGATCTGCCTGCCTCCACTTCTGCAGGACTAGAATTACAAATGCATGTTGCCACACCCTCTTTTCTTAGCTAAGGATATCAGGATGGAACAGGTGGCATGTCTGTGCAGCAAGAATTTTGCTGAGTAAGCTATCTCATCAGACTTGATCTTTCTAACTTAAATATTAACTTGCAATTGTGGCTATTTCTGTTTTTTTAACATTTAAAAGTGAATTAAATGCAGTCATAAAGTAAACTATATTATCTTTAGTTTATGTATATGTATAGAGTAATATGTTTATACATGCTTCATTAGGTATATTGAATATGGGCAAAATGCATCTAAAAATAAGTAAAAATATCCAACTATCATTCCCTCTGTATAAAATATAATAAAAAACGCATGAGAATAGAAATAAGAAAATTCAGCATAATCTTTTACTAGATAGTTTTATTAACTTGATCAAATCAAGGTTATCATTAGTCTTTTTCGTTCTCTGTAAAACAGGTAGCCTAGTTGCTCAAATAAACTGTAAGGTTTAAATTAAATTATATTTGAATGACCAAAAAAAGGAAAGTATTTTATTTAATATGTGAAGTTTTAGTAACTGTTCATATTAATTCTACACATACGAATACTTCTGGCATATTAAAACATATGCACAAACATGCACAACAATAAAGCTATGCAAAATGATGGACACATTATCACAGATTATTCCTTTTCATGTTAGTGCTTTTGCTTTCAGTTAATTTTGAATAAACTACAAAACAATAGCTATACATCTAGCTCTATGTTTTGACGAAGAAAATTTTAGGATCTTAGGTAGATATGAAACCAATCAACTTCCTTCAAAGTAATGTATAGAGGATCAAGATTTCTTTTCAAAGTAGCAATTACAACCCCTCTTCTGGAATGTGTCTGTGATGTTTTCACAGCACTTTATTCCTGACATAGGGAATCAAATGCAGAAAATGTTTGTTCTAAAATTGTCCACATGACATAAATAAACTTTCAACTTAAACTCATTTTTAGTCAATCTAAAGTATTTACATGGCTATTTGGGGGAAACTTTGATGCAAAACTCAAATTCTTTAAAAGGAAAGGTTTTAAGATGTTCCGGATTTAATAGAATTTGAAATATATGTAGGAAGATGTTTGAGTGGGTAAAAGCACTTGCTGTACAAGCATGAGGACCAGAGTTAGGATTCCCTGAATACAAATAAATGCCAGACAGGCATGATGTTGCCTGAGAAGTGGAGGCAGGGGATTTGCAAGGCAAGCTGGGGAACTTGATTAGTTCAACGAATAAGCTATGGGTTCAGAAAAATTCCTACCTCCGTAAATAAAGAGCAGTGGGAAAAGGTACTCATGTCAATTATGGCCTCTGCACACATGCACATTCACCCATACTCACATGCACCAATGCAAATGCAAGAATACATGCATCTGTAAATATGTACATGTGTAAACAAGAGATACAGAATTGGCAAATCAACTTTGTATTTTGTAATCTGAACATGTGTCATTCCTTCAAAAATGCATTCTTATAACTTGCCAGTACAATATATATACCAAACACTTCTTGACCAAATTCATTCATGAGCATTTGAAGATGAATAGGCACTGGATTGATGTATTTGGAAAACTTCATGCTGATACCAGATAAAAACAAATCTGTAAAATATATAAATCATTTGCTCAAGAGCATCTGACGCTCTTGTGATGTTTTAATACCTAAGTCACAATATATTGAAGGCAGTGTTTTCAGTGAAGTGATGCTGTTTGTGTGTGAATTTGTATTGATTTTAATCCTAAAATAGCTACTACAGAACAATTGATGGATTGTGGGTATCACAGTTCTTTAACTCCATATACCTACCTCTTTTTAGCAGACTTCGAAAGTCTTTTCACTTTTATCTACACTTTCAGAATTAATGATCAAGCACACATTTTCTTGACAATGAATTTCTATTTTTAAAAATCAATGATAATAATTATACAGAATTAATTTAAACAGTATATATCCTAATATCTCTGTGTGTTTTTAGTACTATGCCTTAGGCAACAGTATAACTATGTATATTTTTTTCATTTGCAGAAGCATTATGGTTTATCATATATTTTTCTTAAAAAACAACCTCAATAAAGTTTCCCATTTATTGATAGTATTGGTGCTCATGACTGTGTTGTTAGATGATATGCTGGAATCAATTCACTGAATGCTAAATAAAGCTTTTCAATTCTCACAATGTAAACTGAAGTATAATTTCAGGAAAAATCTTGTTTAATACATTTTAAGAAAGAACTCTATCTGAAGAGTTGAAGGAGCATTTTGTTCTTAAATATTTATGATTTGTTAACTCCCTTACACAAAATACTTAATTTGCTCTCTTAATTCTAATAGACATAATGAAACCATAACCATAGTGAGCTGAGAACAAATAAAACAAAATAATGTAATGTGGAGATCTATACTTAGATTGTGTCAGTAGTACTTATCAGCTGACCTGTTTATTTACTTGTAAAAATAAGAGTATCAATAGCTTCTTGGATATGAAATTTAGATATGGTATGACATAATATAGAGCCTGTATTCAAGAAAGTAGACTTTAACATTTTATATCACAGTATCCTGTGATATTCACTTTGGGACTTTTTGCAAATAACATATCAAAACAGGAAAAGACAGTGTAATGGAAGTCATATCTACACAATAGTGAGCTAGGCACAGCTTGGTAAAGACCTGAAAATGAGCTGGCAGCTTTCACTTCTGACTGTCTAAAAGAATCTCAGAGAAATAGACATGTAAAGTAAAAACAAACAAACAAACAAATCATTCAAAAAATAAGGGCACTATTCATTTGTCCTAACATTGATACCATTAGAAACTAGGCTTAACAACAATTTAAAATGCAATATGCCAGAAATTCAGCTACACTCATAATCCATGTTTTATTAAATGATTTTAAATACATCCTTACTTTTATTGTTTCTATTAATTTTTATTGTTTATATGGATTCATTTTGCAGTACTGGGTATCAAATTGGACCTTTTATATGGTTGGTGAATATTTGACACCTGAACTACATTCCTAGCACTCAAGTTTATATTTAATTTAAGCATGAATATTTTAAATTTTCATTATTTAAAATTGTAAATATAAACAAACATCATAGCTATCCTATAAAATAGACATACAAAAACTGAAAGTGAATTAATTTTGAAAATCAAGACACTTAGAAAAACCACAACAAAATGATTCTTAAAAAGATTAAATTAATACATGATGAAGCTGCTATAGTTATGAAAACTACAGATGCATCAAAAGTGATTATTAGACCATTTGAAGATGTGAAAGAGAAACTTAAAGGTCAAGGCACACAATATACAATAATTTTAGTTTAAAACAAATTGAAGTAAATTTTTAAAGTATCTCAAAAAATGATACATTATAAACAAAACACACATCATTTTAAAAGTTAATTCAAACCTAAATAAGAAACTAATTTGTTTTATTATTAATGAAATTAATAATAATAATAATAATAACTATGAAGAAAATACATTTTTGCATGAAAATTTATAAAATTTATATTTTAGTATTATAAAAGATATCATTTTATTGAAAATAGATTTTTCTCATATAATAAATCTCAACCACAATTTTCCCTCCAGACACTCCCCTCACCCCACCTATTTCTCATTCAGACCAACTTCCCCTCTGTTTTCTCTTAAGAAAAGAGCAGGCCTCCAAGTGACTATACCCAAACAGTACAAAACAAGATACAATAAGGCAAGGCAGAGGGCCTCTCATTGAGCCCAAACAAGGCAACCCAGTAGGCCGAAAAGAGACTCAAGAGCAGGCAAAAAAGTCAGAGAAACTATCAGGTTCAGAGTAGCTGGATTTATGTTTCTCTCAGTGTCTGTGCTCCTGGTGTTATATTTACAAAGTGATCTCCTCCAGTGCCAATGCATTCATGACTACTTTCTACTTTCTCTTCTCTCAGGTTCGGAGTAACCGGATTTATGATGAGGTCTTTGATCCACTTAAGTTTTGTGCATGGTGACAGATATGGATCTATTTGCAGCCTTCTACACATTGACATCCAGTTATGCAAGCACCATTTGTTGAAGATGCTTTCTTTTTTCCATTGTACATTTTTGGCTTCTTTGTCAAATATTATACAGTCATAGGTGTGTGGGTTAATGTCAGGGTTTTCAATTCGATTCCATTTGTCCACATGTCAGTTTTTATGCCAGTACCAAGCTGTTTTTATTACGGTAGCTCTATAGTAGAGCTTCAGGTCGGGGATCATGATGCTTCCTGAGGTTGTTTTATTGTACAGGATTCTTTTGGCTATCATGGGTTTTTGCTTTTCCATATGAAGTTGAGTATTATTCTTTCCAGGTCTGTGAAGAAATGTTTTGGTAATTTGATGGGGATTGCGTTGAATCTGTAGATTGCTTTTGGTAAGATCGCCATTTTTACTATGTTAATCCTGCCTATCCATGAGCATGGGAGATCTTTCCATTTTCTGACATCTTCTTCAATTTCTTTTTTCAGGGACTTAAAGTTATTGTCATATAGGTCCTTCACATGCTTAGTTAGCGTAACCCCAAGGTATTTTATATCATTTGTGGCTATTGTAAAGGGTGATGTATCTCTGATTTCCTTCTCAGCCTGTTTGTTTACTGTATATAGGAGGGCTACTGATTTTTTTGAGTTGATCTTGTATCCTGCAATGTTGCTCAAAGTTTTTATTAGCTGTATCAGTTCCGTGGTTGAATGTTTTGGGGTCACTCATGTATACTAACATGTCATCTGCATATAGGGAGAGCTTGACTTCTTACTTTCCAATTTGTATCCTCTTAATCTCTTTATGTTGTCTTATAGCTCTGGCTAGAACTTCAAGTACTATATTAAATAAGTATGGGGAGACGGGACAGCCTTGCCTTGTTCCTGATTTTAGTGGTATTGCTTTGAGTTTCTCTCCATTTAATTTGATGTTGGCTGTTGGCTTGCTGTAGATTGCCTTTATTATGTTTAGGTATGTTCCCTGTATTCCTGATTCGCTCCAAGACCTTTATCATGAAGGGCTGTTGGATTTTGTCAAATGCCTTTTCTGCATCTAGTGAGAAGATCATGTGGTTTTTTTCTTTGAGTTTGTATATATGGTGTATTACATTGATGGACTTTTGTATGTTGAACCACCCTTGCATCCCTGGGATGAAGCCTATTTGATCATGGTGGATAATTGTTTTGATATGTTCTTGGAGTCTGTTTGCCAGTATTTTATTGAGTATTTTTGCATCAATGTTCATGAGGGAGATTGGTCTGTAGTTCTCTTTCTTTGTTGCATCTTTGTTTGGTTTAAGAATCAGGGTAATTGTAGCCTCATAAAAGGAGTTTGGTAATATACCTTCTGCTTCTATTGTGTGGAACAATTTAAAGAGTATTGGTATTCTTTGAAGATCTGGTAGAATTCTGCATTGAAACCATCAGGTCCAGGGCTTTTTTTGGTTGGGAGACTTTTAATGACTGATTCTATTTCCTTAGGGGTTGTTGGACTATTTAAATGGTTTATCTGGTCTTGATTTAACTTAGGTATGTGGAACCTATCCAGAAAATTATCCATTTCTTTTAGATTTTCCAGTTTTGTGGAGTAGAGTTTTTTGAAGTATGACTTGATGATTCTCTGGATTTCCTCATTGTCTGTTATTATGTCCCCATTTTCATTTCTGATTTTGTTAATTTGGATGCTCTCTCTCTGTCTTTTGGTTAGTTTGGATAAGGGCTTGTCTATCTTGTTGATCTTCTCAAAGAACCAACTCTTTGTTTCATTAATCCTTTGTATTGTTCCCTTTATTTCTATTTTATTGATTTCAGCCCTCAGTTTGATAATTTCCTGGTATCTGTTCCTCCTGGGAGACTTTGCATGATAGTAGAGAAAGTAGGAAGTACTCTTGAATGCATTGGCACTGGTGATCACTTTCTAAATATAACACCAGTAGCACAGACACAAGTGAAACAATCAATCAATGGGACCTGTTGAAACTGAGAAGCTTTTGTAGAGTAAAGGACATGGTCAACAAGACAAAGTGACAGCCTACAGAATGGGAAAAGGTCTTCACCAACCCCACATCTGAGAGAGGGCTGATCTCCAGAATATATAAAGAACTCAAGAAATTAGACATCACAATGCCCAACAGTCCAATTAAGAAATGGGCTATAGAACTAAACAGAGAATTCTCCACAGAGGAAGTTCAAATGGATGAAAGAATTTAAGGAATTGCTCAACATCCCTAATTATCTGGGAAATGCAAATCAAAACAACTCTAACACCTGTCAGAATGGCTAAGATCAAAAGCACAGAAGCCAGCTTATGCTGGAGAGGATGTGGAGCAAGGGAAACTCTCCTCCACTGCTGGTGGGAATGCAAGTTTGTACAGCCACTTTGGAAATCAATATGGCACTTCCTTAGAAAATTGGGAATCCATCTCCCCCAAGACCCAACTATAGCACTCTTGGGCACATACCCAAGGAATACTCAATCATACCACAAGGGCATTTGCTCATCTATGTTCGTATGAGCTTTGTTTGTAATAGCCAGAAGCTGGAAACAGCCTAGATGCCCTTCAACTGAATAATGGATAAAGAAAATATGGTACATATACACAATGGAGTACTACTCAGCAGAGAAAAACAATGACATCATGAGGTTTGCAGGCAAATGGATGGATCTAGAAAAAATCATCCTGAGTGAGGTAACCCAGACTCAGAATGACAAACACAGTATGTACTCACTCATAGGAGGATACTAGATGTAAAACAAAGATAACTAGACTGCTACACAACTCCAGGGAGGCTACCTAAAAAACGGGACCCTAGGAAAGACCCAAGGATCACCCAATGACAGAGAAATGGATGAGATCTACATGAACAACCTGGATGACAGTGGGAGTAATGAAGGGCAAGTTTCGAGGGAAAGAGAGCTTAGAGGAGCAGGAGATCCCAGCTGGATCAAGAACAGAAAGGGAGAACAAGGAATAATAGACCATGATAAATGAAGACCA
Organism: Onychomys torridus; assembly: GCF_903995425.1. NCBI lineage: Eukaryota > Metazoa > Chordata > Mammalia > Rodentia > Cricetidae > Onychomys > Onychomys torridus. The sequence goes on along the minus strand of NC_050453.1, from coordinate 45,914,787 downwards.
CATGAGAACAGGAATAGGCAGAGTGCTGGAGAGGTCCCCAAAAATCCACAATGATACATCCTCTATAGACTGCTGGCAATGGTCGAGAGAAAGCCTGATCTGACCTAGTCTGGTGATCAGATGGCTAAACACCCTAACTGTCGTGCTAGAACTCTTGTACAATAACTGATGGAAGTGGATGCATAGATCCTCCACCAGGCCCCAGGTGGAGCTCCATGTGCCCAAGTTTTGAGAAAGAAGAGGGTCCGCAAGAGCGTAAATTGTTGAATCCAAGATTGCAAAAACCACAGGGACAAATAGCCAAATGAATGGAAGCACATGAATTATGAACCAAAGGCTTTGGAGCCCCCAGCTGGATCAGGCCCTCTGGATAAGTGAGACAACTGAATAGCTTGATCTGCTTGGGAGGCACCCAGTCTGTGGGAGCAGGATCTGTCCTTAGTGCATGAGCTGGCTGTTAGAAACCTTGGGCTTACACAGGGACACTTTGCTCAGTCTGGAAGGAGGTGACTGGACCTGCCTGTACTGAATCCACCAGGTTTAAATGAATCCCTATGGGTGCCTTGATCCTGGAGGACATGGGAATGGAGGGGAGGGGTTTGGGGAAAGGTGGGAGTGGGCGCAGGAGGGGGGAGGACAGGGGAAGCCATGGCAGATGTATAAAATTTAAAACACATAATAATAAAGGAAAAAATACAAAAAAAAAAACAAGAGTCAGAGAAACATCCTCTCCTACAATTTGGAATCCTATAAAAAACCATCAAGCTAACAGTCATGACAAACACACAGAGGACCTGATGCAGACCCATGCAGGCCTCATGCATACTGTTTCAGTCTCTGTGCGCCCATATGAGCCTTACTGAGTTGATTTAGTTGGCCTTGTTCTCCTAGTGGCCTTCATCTTCTTTAACTTCTACAATCTTTCCTCCCTCACTTTTGCAGGTTCTCTGATGGAGACCTCCACTTTAAGCTCCTTCTTAGCATGATGTTTGGATGTGGGTCTCTGGACCCACTCCCTTCTGCTGCCTGAGAAATCCTCTCTAATGACAGGTGGACAAGGAGGAACTTATCTATGAGTACAGCATTATATCATGTAGAATATTACATTATGGGTTTTTCTTTGGTGTGTCTGTCTGTCTGTCTGTCTGTGTATGTATATGTCTGAGTCTGTGTGTGTGTGTGTGTGTGTGTGTGTGTGTGTGTGTGTGTGTGTGTACCAGTCATGTTAGGTTCTACCCTAGGGCTCTGGGATATCCAGTTTCTCTTACTGGCCACCTAGGAAGTGTAGGTAATGTGCTCCCTCTTGTGGCATGGGCCCCTGATTAAATCAGACATTGGTTGGCCATTCCTACAAGTTCTCTGCCACCAATGCTCCAGTACATTTTTCAGGCAGGACAGATTGTAGGCAGAGGATTTTGTGACAGGGTTGGTGTCCAGGTTTCTTTTTCTATAGTCTACAGAATACTGTCTCCTGCCAAAGAAACTAGGACATAGATGTGAAGTCTCCATGTAGGTACCATCTTGATCTCTCTGTATTCAGAATAAAAGATATTTTTAAACATCATAAAATATACTGAGAAATTATTGTTTTATTTTTACTTTTAAACTTTATATTTCATCTCTGGAGGGTGTGCATGACTGTGAACACAAACACTGAAGTACTCTTGTGCCAGTGACAGAATTGGTTCTCTCTTTCCATCACATGTGTCCCAGAAAGCAAACTCACATCATCAGGCTTGTAAGCAAGTGTCTTTACTTGCTGAGATGCCATAAATATTATTATTTTCTAATTAAACTAACAAGATATCTGTTTGTTATATAGGTTATTGAATGGCAATGATAATGATATAATGGAATCTTGACATTGCTAACAACAGTGAAAATCATTGATTTTAAAAATATTGTATTCATCTTATAATTTCCAATGGATAAATCTATACAATATAAGCATTTTAAAATATGTGTGGTACCAGTCAGAAGGGGCAAAATTTCTAAAACATGTGACAGGTCAGGCTGCTGAATATGTAATGTGGGGTAAGGTGAACATTCATCCATTGCTAGAGTTCAAAGTTTTATAGCCACTGTGGAAAGAAATCAGTGTGGTGAAACCTCAGGAAGACAGAAATAGATCTGCCTGAAGATCCAGATATACTAATTTTGGGAATATAATGAATGGACTGACTATACATCCTATTTCAGAGATACCTGTTCATCCATTTTTGTGGCTGCTCTATTCATAATAACCAGAAACTGTAAATAGCCTAGATGTCTGTCAACACATGAAAGAAATATGGTACATTTATACAATTGAGTACTACATAGCTGTTACAAAAATGCAAAATCCATGAAATTCACAGGAAAATTGATGGAGCTAGAAAAAAATTATCCTGAGTAAAATAACCTAAATTCCAAGATAAATATAGTATGTGTTCACTTATATGTTAATATTAGCTTTTATGTCTTCAATAAGCAGGCTTATAACCCCTATAATCACAGAGAATAATTATAGCTTAAGGGACTAGGAGAGAAGAAAGTATCTCCTCAGGAAGGCAAAATAGAATAGAAAGTCATACATAGATTGATTGAGGGGCTGGAACAGAAGGATTCAAAGAAGAGGGATGGAACTGAGTGGCAATGGAATTAATATAGAAAGGGACAGACAAAATTAAGGGTCATTTAATGTGTTATATGGCAACCTATTTCAATAGATCCATCTAAAACATAAACATATATGAAAGAAAGCTCAATGCTGTCACCAAATAACAAGGAAAACAAAGCTCCAACTAGATGTCTCTCACCACCAAATGAAAGCTCCACTGCCATGAATAGATTGTATCTTATTGAGTTATTGTCCAATGGGACCTTATTGAAATCCTCAAACAACTCTGGATACTGCCAAGAATCTGTTGCTCTCCACTGTTGGATGGTAAGTCCCGATTGCTGAAAAAAAAAAATCTACATAACTCATTGAAGATGGAGAAGTCAAGCTGGTGCCTGCCTAGAACCTTCACCTCTACGGATACATGTTCATGTTACAGGAAGAGACACTTAATGTTATCAAAGGAAAAAGGGAAACAGCAACCCAGCTACAAACATTTTGAGTTTTTTGATCTACAACAGTTACCTGCCTCCATGATATACTGGTGTAATAGTAGCACAAGATTTGTGGGACCAACCAATCACTATCTGATTAAATTAAATCATACTACATGAGCTGTATGTAACTCATGCCTGACAGTACTTGGGTTTCCAAGAACCTAGGCAGGCCAGGGACCTAATGGAAAACTGAATAATATTGTTCTACTAAAAGAAAGTAGCAACAAATGACTCTTAATGACTTTCTGCTAACCCATACATCAGCCATCATCAGAAAAGCTTCCTCCTGTAGTATAGTGGGACAAATACAGAGACCAACAATGAGACAATGTATGGAGTGAGAGTACTTTGAATACTCAGTCCTAAATAGGCTGTTTCCATCAAATCCCTCCCCTCAAAGCTCAGGAAACTTTTCAGAAGAGATGTATTGAGTGAAAGAACCAGAAGAGATGGAAGACACCAAGGAAAACTGACCTTCCAGAGACAAAAGGACTAGACAAATGCAGTTTTGAATTCACATTGTGGCAGCATGCACAGGACCTCCACTGGTCTAAATCAGATAGTGTCTCAGCACTAAGAGGGGAGAAACCCCCCATCCCTAACCCAGAAGCTATCTCCAACTGATATCCAAACACTAAAAAAAATAATTTTTAATAGAGCATGACTGGGTTTACAAATCAAACTTAAGAGCAGAAACCACACCATGCATTAGATGGCCAAAAAATTCAATAAACACTATAGAATTTTTGGAGTATTTCTGTATCATAATGATTCTCCTGTGCATCAATTTAACCTTATAGGTCTTTTGTTATATATCACGGTTTTCAATTGTGTGCTTCTGTATGATTATTCTGTGTGTGAGTGTGTGTATCCCTGAGTCTATATGTATCTTATGCTTCCCCCCACTTTGGCTCTTCTTGTCTTTTTATCTATTTTACTGTATTTTTGTTTTGTTTTGGTTTGTTTCTTGCTTGTTTGTTTTCTAATGAGAGAACAAATGGTGCAGATTTAGGTGAGTATTGAGGAAAATATCCTGCCACATTGCTGAAGGTGTTTATCAGTGGTAGGAGTTCCTGGTAGAATTTTTGGGGTCACTTATATATTCTATCATATCATCTGCAAGTAGCAAAAGTTTGACTTCTTCCTTTCCAGTACAAACAAAGCTCTTCTTCCACTGTTCTCAATATTTGATGTTTAAGTAGACATTGTATTATTTTATGTCTTAATTATTTTCTGTGTTTCTATAAAATACTGGTTTTCTAAATGTGGGATTGAAAAAGCTTTTGAATATCAATTTAATTCTAAAATACCTACAATTCAATATTTTGAGGTATTTCTAGATAAGGAAAATAGAGTATGTTGAATGTTATGCTCACGTTAACCATTGCAGTACATTACAGAAAATTCCTTTAGGCACTCCTTGGATAATATGTAATTTGTCTGTTCTGGCAAAAAAGAGCAGGTAAAATAAATGTGTCTCCCTAGCTGGTTGCTAAGAGACAATAAAATATGTAATTTTAAAGTCTTGGAACAAAGAATATATATATTCAAAAGGAAGCAGAGATTACAGGAAGTTTTTTTTTTTTTTTCTGATATGAGGACAACAAACATAGTACTAAGGAGTACATGAGCACACTGTGAGGATGTAACATTGAAAACAGAATGATAATTGAAACTGAGAACAGCAAAAATTTCACTTTCATATCAAAACCAAGGGCATGGATGATTTGGTTCATAACAAGCCCATTGAAAAAAATTCATTAAAATGCCATTATTCAATGTCATCAATATAGCAGCTCTATAGAAATAAACTATTTGCTATCTTGAGAATGTACACTTCATCTACAGATTACAGATATTAAAATTAATCTAGACCTGTAGTAAATAAATTATTATAAAATATATTTGTGAGTGCACTTAAGATAGGGAAGAACATAATTACACCACATAAATTGTTATTTCAGGTGTTCCCTCTAGCCTGTCCCAGAGCTACTAGTTTGCTTAAGTTTGTGAACAATTCCAAAATAAAATGTACATGTAAAACCTTAAAAATCAATAACATTCATCTTACTTATCTCATTTAAGGAAAAAAATATATCCATTTATATTCAACTAAAGGGTAGCAATGTTCTTCTGAATGCTCACGATTATCTTTAACTCAGTTTAAAACAAAACCTCTTTCTGAAACCTGTTGTTCTTTAGCTGTAAGTTTGATGAATGGTATTTAATGAAACTCACTTGCCAAAACTCTGAATTACTTGAGAACAACCTAGTTACCTTTCCTTTTCAACATTTAATCCTTTCCTAATCAACTCCATCCTTTTCCAATCTGACTACTTATAAACTCACCCTCTGCTTTTTGACTCACAGTAAATCAGTATTTATTGGCCTTATTGTACAGAGTACTGGATACCCATGGACCATCCCAGTTCCTTACTAATTCCAACTGCTGACCTAATAAAACAGAACTGCCTAAAGGTAATGACCTTTCCTTGTGAAGCTTTAGCTGTCCATTTACTCCTGAATAGCTTTCAAATTATATTTTCTTTCTCATTGAGAGAGATTTATTATCTCCTCTGAAGCCTTTTCTGGCTCCTACAGGCAGAAACAAGCTCCCTATTACATGTATTGTGTATCTATTGCCCCTCATTTCTCTCTCGTACACCAAAAAGACTTAGTTGGAAGCAGCAGGATATGCCATTAGCTTCTATGGCTGACCATTGCCTTCTTTTTATAAAAAATTTTCCCACTACATAAAGATATAAATAAATACATTCACAAATAAATAAAATATAATGCAGACTTGAAGTCAGTCATCAGGAGCACAAAGCATGATAAATGTGAATGTGATCAGCTATATCATGTCAGGTTCCTGGAGAGTAAAAGAAAGAAAATAATCAAACCTCAGATTTACTCTTGCAAACACTTACAATATTGAGTTTGCTCAAAAGAAAACACAAAGTATTATACAATAAGTAAAATATTGTAAAAGGATGTATTACAAAGCATGCAAAGAACAGAAGATTGTAACATGTCTTGTGATCATTAAAAATAGCATGTTTAGACATAAACAATCCTCACATACATAAAATAAAAATATAATATTTAAGTCCTGAAAATAGAAATGTAGATCATATTAGAAGTACTGGAACTACACAATTGAAAAGATTGAATTTATTAATGAAATGAAGCATAGAGCATATTAAATATAAAAAGAGTCAATAGATACTATCAACAACATTGTGCACAGAGTGAGAAGACTTTAAATGGGCTCATCATGGTCTAAGAACTATAAAAAGATATAACACAGACCGTGGGCAAAGCAATATTTGAAACTGTGAAACCTAAGGATTCTGTAAGCTATTGGAACCCAAACACAGCTTGTCAGTAGATGATGGATGTCCTTTTTAGTATTTCCTTCTTGTACTCTTCAAGTTGTCAGTTAAGTTTTTCAGGTCAGATTTTGCTTTCCTTGACAATGTACTTCTTGACAATACAATCCCTAGCAGATATAGAACTATTGTCTATTTGTTTCAGGTCACTTCTCTATGAAGGTTACCACATATCTTTTCTGTGTGCAGTTGTTAAGCCAGAAGGCTTTGTTTTATTTGTAGCACTCTATATCCTGTTCATCTTTAACATTATTGTACCTGTGTGAAATACACAGTAAGTGAGACCTTGATCCCTTTCCTTAACTGACTCATTCTGATCTGGCTTCTATCACAAGACAGAAAACTTATACAAAATGTGTCAAAATGAAATTTCATCAAACATTCATCTCTTTAAATATTTACACTTTAGCATATACCTTGTGATATGGACCTAAAAGTATCCAAATTCCCAAGTATTCTGTTAAAGTGGATTACAATGACTTTAGTTAATTAAATTAATCAATTAAGTTATTGATCATTAACTGTGTTATGTGATTTTTTTTTTTTCTGGAGCGACATAAACAAATGTCCATTCCCTCAGAGAAGGCCACAAACAATAGACTATAGAAATGATTCCATTCAAGATTAGCCTAAAGAATGTGCAACTTACTGCTGTAGGGGTGAGAGATAATTTACAAGATCGTGAGTGGCTCAGGGGCACTTGCATCATCATAAAATACAATATAGCATGTGTGAAACTCCCAAAAGATGCATCTTTTCAGCTGTCTCCATAATTTGTCAGACACAGATTTTCTGACAGATTTCCCTCCCTAAGAGTCATTACTAAATATATAAAATAGGAGTTGACCCTGTGATTTTGTGAGCCTCAGGAATGTACTAGATTTGTGGCTAGTTTCTTTTCTGAGTCTTGAAACTTTTATTTGCTTTCTGAATCTTAATGAGCATATGTCCAAGATGGACTGTTTCAATACGGGGCAAATTATTACACAATAGACCATCCTTGCTTCTTGTTTATATTCTTTATACCATCTTATTTTCAATAGCCCCTAAATCTTGGTAGTAGTGATATAAAGATGTCTGATTACTTTGCTCTATCTGTGGCTGAGTCTTGGATCACTGTGCCACAGAAATAGAAATCTAAGGAGTGTGTCCTGTCTCTTCTGTATACTTCCCATTATATGAAAAAAAGTTTCTTCCACTACTCATGAGACCCACAGAAACAATTATTTATCAGCATAAGCAGGGGTGTTTTGAAATAATTTTCATAGGCTTATCATATTTTTGTGAAAAAAATAGTAACCTCCTCACTCAGCCAAATGACTCCTACTCCCAAGTCATGTGCTTTTAGTATCAGGTGTGAGTTTCCTCCTGGGAAGCAGGCCTGAGATCTGTCCAGAAAGCCGCTGGTTGCAGCCATGACAATCATGCCACTCAAGCAGCTTTTATCTGTAATGTTTTATTGAAAATTGATTCTTCTCTCATATGATATACCCAAACCATGGATTTTCCTTCCTCTATTCTTCATATATTCCCACAACTACCCTGCCACTGTAGCATCTTAACTGATATATTGGCACTATAACATATAAAGTCCATAGCCAAGCAAGATACTTGGTGGCAATTTACCCCAACATATGGCACTTTCTTACACTACTAAAACTATCAGAATGACTGCTTCTAATTTAGTACCACCTTATTTCCTCTGTGCCTGATAGACAAAATGTGCAATGCCTTTAGACAAAGAGGATTATTATATACTTCTGCCAGGAAACCAACCTCAGTATGAATGCCTTTTGTGGTTTATGTTGGCTTAGGGAACATGGTGGCAGCCAATAACTCATAGGAAGGTGGTTCACCCTTAACATTGGGATTCTTATCAACAACACTATGATTTCTATTATTATCCTATGCCACACACATATGGGCTTTCTGTATTTACACTACTTAGAGGCTACTATTCTTTATTTTAATTAATCGACTGCCAGTAAAGTTATAAATTGATAGGTAGAGCTAGTATTGAACTTGTCCTTAACCATTTCAATATATTAGAATTTGTGTAATGACTGCTCATGTTGCTGTTAGTTCTCTATTGACAATTGTACATAGTACTGAGTTAGGTGAGGAGAGCATTCATGGTGGCTTTATCTGTTGCTTGCTTCCATAGAAATGCTTATAAGAGCCCTGTGATAGTCTACACATGGGTGAAGCTACATTTATACACTTATTTGACAAGCAAAATCTCTATGAAGCTCACCTGCCAATATCAAATTAAGAAGGTTGATTTATATGCTTATTCAATGGAAGCCCACTGGCTGTGGTCGTTATCAGATGGTTTGCTATGGATGATGAGATACTCAGTTGCAGAACGCACTAAAACTGAAGTACTTTATACATTATTAGGGAGTCAAGTAATCTATAATACAACCCGGGGCCTCCAGTTACTATGAATTTCTCTCACATGCACATAAATTTTGTCAGTTGTCAGAGGAATAGCTTGGTTGTTTATCATCTCTTGTTGGCAGATACATTGGGGATCACTTGTAACCCTCTGTCTGTCTCCATCTCTTAACAGTTTAGTTAAGAGCTGGTCAAACTTTGAAGACTTAGCACATTGACCTTTTCATCATTTTCCCCCAGACACTCCAGTTTGACACAAATCTTGTCACATTTCCTTTTGAATAAACACAGATGGGACCTGGCATCTGTTTTCTCACTTTCTTGTCTTTTTTATGACTTAATACCTTATAAAGTTAATTATTATGTTTTTAATCTGGATTTCCCATGTTTTCTAAAGCCCCTTATGTGCTGTGTTATAAAGAGTATGCCCCACTCTGAGACTCAAGCAAAGTCATTGAAATCTCATACCAGACATGTGGTCTCTAGAAGTCAACTTCCTTCTTAGGTCTCTTGTGAACACAATCCTTTCGTATCTGTAGAACAGAGTGTGCATCATTGCCTCTCACATGCAATTCCGTAATGCTGTCTTGCCTTCCTATATCAGTTCCAACGCATGATGTTCCTGGAAAACTCAGACAGGAATAGTGTTTCATAAAAGCCCATCCATGAGAATGGATACCCTTCATATTGCCTCACGATATGCAGCCTTTTTCTCATGGAGATATGAGTAGTTACATATTACTGAGGTATTCTGTTTCTACATGTTTTTCAGCCTCACATGCCAAGCTGTGAGAGGCTTTTGAAATTGTGTGTTTAAATGCACACCTCTCCAATATAACTAGTTAAAGGATGGGGGGGGGGGTATTTTCAAATTACCATGCTTTCGTTTTTTTGTTGTTTGTTTGTTTGTTTGTTTTTGTTTTTTTTGTGTGTGTGTTAACTGGATCTTCATTGAAACCTGCACCTGTATGTTAAATCACCAATTTCTTCTTCTTTATTAAAAGTCAGATCTGAACAGTATATTCCTTCACTTTCAGTTCTCTTTTCTCAATATCAGATTCTGTCTGTGGGTTCCAAGATTTGGGCACACAGCAATGGGCTCTTTAGCTGAGATCTAAATTTTAATCTCCCTTTTTACATTCTTCCAGCCATAAGAAATATCAAACCAACATGTCTCTTTTATGCAGTTTCTCTGCCAAAACAGAGGCTAATGAATTGAACATGATCCATATGCTTGTTTGCTTGATTTCCCCCCCCCTCCCCTGCAAATTATAACTATTCCCTCATTCAGGCAAGTTATTTCCTAGGAAAATAGCTTAGCCACAATCACCTATCTAATTGTTCACCGCAAAGGCTATGCGACAGATGCCACAGTCTACTTATAGTCTCATCCCCATATATGTTATTTTTAGGGATTGTAATATATGTTGTATTCTGTCATCGGATCTGGGGTTATCCCCATATCTGTGTGATAGGTCCCATTTATCACAGGCACAAGAAAGTCGTCACTCATGATTTTCCTAGAAGCAGTACTCTCAGACAACTTGGCCTTTATTACAATTCTTGTCACCCATTGCAAGGTCCATGCAACCATAATTATAGAACAAGGGAAAATATGGAAGTTTTGGAGAGAATATCCACCCTCACGGCATCAGTAATATAAGTGATACACATCGGAAGGACCGTATATTACTATTCCAGGTCATCAACTATCCTTCCTCTGTTTAGCAAAAAATTATTTTGTGTGAATTCCTAGTGAAAAGTAAACAAACAGGTACTCAGTTTAGATTGGGTGCCAGTATCAGACAAAAGAATTTTTTCCACCCAAGTCTAGTTTAATGAGCCAGTGAGTTTATTGGGGAGACTTACAGATGCAGAGAAGACTCAAAGGCAACTGTATCACCAAAAAATCAAGCCCAATATGAGTGAAAACTTAGGAAAGATGCACATAAAAGGACTCTCTACATGATCTGCAAACATAACAGCTGATTTTATTCTCTAACTAGAAGAATTCACCGATTATCTGAGCTTACTTGTAATGAGCCTTTAAATATATTGTAAATTTTGAAAGTTTCCTGATAATTATAAATTGCTTATTTTATGGGTCTTAATAAATGTCTTTCAAGGATGGATGGTTGAACTAGTAGAAAAATGCTACATAACACAGAGCAATAAGAAATAATAATTTAAAAAATAACAAAATTAAACAGCAAAACTTCCAGAATGTGTTCTGCAATATAAAAAGGTAACTATCACAATAAGAAATAAGAACAGTACTATTTTTAAATGTATTGATTTGGTGAGAAATTACAAATTTTGAAAATATTTCTCTCAACATAGTAGCTTGATACTTGGAGACACAACAAAGTTGAATAAAGGATTCACATACTAAATAACAACGTCTCCTCCCTACATGTATCTCAGCCCCATTTCCCTTATTTATTATGTAAGCTGAGATGCTATGTAACTGAGGTAATTACTATAATGTATGCTAGTACTAAACATTCAGTATCTCTTGAAACCCATGAAGTCTTTTACTCAGTTTCATGTAATGAGATTGAGATGGTGCCCTCTTCACAACAGTAAAAGGCAGAATACTCCCAGGGAGGGAACAGACAGCTGAAGGAAAGGAATAAAGAAATGGAGGGAGAAGGAAGAGGGAGGAAAGTGAAGGAAGATGGAAGGAAAACATAGAGGAGAGGATTGAAGGGAGGATAGGAGAAAGAAAGGACACAGGAAATGAGGACAGGAAGAAGGAGGAAAGGTAAAGAAGGAGAGAAGGAAGAAGGGAGAGAGGAAGGGTGGAAAATTTTAAAGAGTTGAAAAAAGGGTGAGAAAAAGAAGCAACAGCCACTAGATATAGAGGCCAGAAAATGGTGGCACACACGCCTTTAATCCTAGCATTCTAGAGACAGAGATGTGTCTGGATCTCTGTGAGTTCAAAGCCATACTGGTAACAGCCAGGCATGGTAACAAGAGCCTTTAATCCCAGGGAGTGATGGCAGGAAGCAGATAGGTATTGAAGGCATGAGGACAAGGAACAAGGCTTGTTAAGCTTTCAGGCTTTTGAGCAGCACAGTTCAGCTGAGAGGCATCAGTCTGAGGAAACAGGATCAGCTGAGGAATTGGCGAGGTTAGGTAGCTGTGTCTTGTTCTGCTTCTCTGATCTTCCAGCATTCACCCCAATACCTGGCTTCAGATGTGATTTTTAGAACTTTTAAGATTCATGTTACATTAAAATATGATACTGTGATTAGTGCTTTTGTCAGTATCAGTTTAATGTCCTCGGCCTGCAGAGATTTTCTCTGATGCTCAAACAAAAGCAAGATAATTTTTTGTACTTAACTGCCTCCATGATGGCTTCTATCCAAAAATTTATTCAGGTTGTGAAAATTCAGTCACTATGTTATGTTGAGTTTGGGAAACAGAAGGAACTCAGTGGTGGAGTACTTGCTGAGTATGAACGAGGCACTGGATTTAATATCTGCACTTTTTATAAAGAGTTTACTTTTAAAAATTATCCATTATATTGTGGGTAAATTTGAGGTCTTAACCTTAGTATTGATTAAGTTGGTGTTAATTAAGAAGGAAATGCTCATTTGGAAACTGGTGTGATTTTTGATGAGCAAAAACTAATTTCTAAATATTTTGCTATGGTAAAACAATAGCCAAAAGTATAAAGTATGACTTACACATGGGTTAGTTTTCTCAATACTCCGCTGAGAATAAGGCAGGTAATGAGAGTTAGGCAGGGGTAGGTAGTGCGGACATTTGGCAATGGGATTTTACCTAAAAGAGCCCAAACAATAGTTTCTTTATCAAGAATACAATGGGAATATACTTGCAAGCCAGGCAATCTGCAGATGAGCCTCTCTTTAATTCAGCAAGCTTAAGCTACAAGGCAAATTTCATGTAAAGTCTCTAACCCTTCTAGATAATGAAAGCACAGAGGCTAATGTAAGGAATTTGAAGGATTTAAAAGATTAAATAAAAGACTACCAAGAGATTCTTGAACTCTTCTTTCCTCTATACTTTAGGAGACTGAGAAAAATTGAGACTGCTCTTTGTTTGGAAGAAGTTCAATTAGATCAATGTCTCAGTGCCTTTGGGGAAAGTCAACCGTTCACTATATGGTGTTTGGACTCTATTTCAAAGTGGCTCAAAGGTGTTATAAAAAGTGGTAATTAGGTTTATCAAACTGATTTGTATAGACTTTCTTCTGTAGCTAAGGCTACATTTGTTTCAATAAACTCAATGATAACAGGCTTAAACTGTCCTGATTTTTCTAAGGAAAGTCTCTAGACTATAACAAAGTTTGACATGGAAGGTGGAAAAAGTCCTTAGCTGTTTTTTTGTTTGTTTGTTTTGTTTTTTTTTTTTTTCTTGTTGTTTTTCAAATTATAGAAATGTTCAGCCTGCAGTTGGCCTTGGTGGCACAAAACTGTAATTCCAGTTCCTCAAGAGGCTGCTTCAAGAAGATGACAAGTTCAGGGCTTCTCTGTATTATTGAGTGAGTTCAAGCCCATCTTGGATAACTTATTAAGATACTATCTCCAAAAGGAGTGGGACATGTATGTGCAATTTGTATAACAAATACATTGCAATAGAATGCTAACTAGATTTCTCCTGGGCATACTTCCTAGATATTAGCATCTCTCTAAAGAAAACTTCGCTTTCCTTGGTATTGTCAAGGAAGTAAATATCTTACTGAATGTTAATATAATGCTTGTGTTTAAGTCTTTTGTTGTCTAAGATATTGTAGTGCTGTATTTGGAACAGAAATTCTGTGATAATGTTCTGCATGTTTTGCTGACATTTATTGGAACTTTCCATTTGATCAGATCAACGTTTTGTCTCACATACTTTAGTTTCATTTTCCTTTTTTGTTATTGTTATTGTCATATTAGCTATTATTCTCTTCCTACCAATTGCTTATTTGGAAATTATACCTTTTTGAACACAGCTGTCATTAAAAATATCATGATCTACTATGCCTTTCCAATTTCCACACACACATACACACACACACAAACACACACACACACACACACACACACACATTTAGATCTGATATACTTGCACACATCTACCTGAAATCCCAGCACTTGAGCTGCTGATAAAGATAGAGAATGCATCCTGAAATATATAGTAAACCCTGTCCCTATCATATAAAATTGGAAAAGAATGATATTCAATTAATCTTATTTACAAACAAAAAGAAAAAATAAGAAATATAAATCCTCATGTTTTAAAAATCAAAAGAAACTCACTTAAAAAATAAAGCATATAGTAATAAAACTCTCAAACATAATAAGAAATAAAAACTTTGAATATATACAAAATGAAGGTTATAACTAAGTTCCTTATGTAACTATCAAGTCGTGTGGAAGCTTCCTTGTACTGAGTCAAGTTCTGTAAGAAAAATTCTGACAGTTGTATGCTGGGCCCCAACTTTGAATGGTATTTTGTTTCCATACATTATATATTAGATTAAATTCCAAGAAAAGCCTTGGACTTTATTTGGACAGAATTTATCCCGGAAAAAAAAATGTGAGTAATCATTATTCATCCAATATTTTCTTTATATCACTATATTCTCTTTAAATATGCACTTAAGGGAGATTCATAGATTACTTCCTAAATTTCTGGGTATGAGGTAGTGAATGGATCCTGTACTCTGAAGAGAAAACAAAAACAGTTGTCAAGTATTGGTGTCATTCTCTTTCACTGAAGGTGTTCTTACAGTGAAAGTAGGAATGGCGTGTTTGGGGGAAGAGGGTGTGAGGAATATAAATGATTCTTCATTACTCCCAAATGTCATGCATGCCTGGATTTCATTCACTGTATTTGTCACAGGGGTGTGTGTGTGTGTGTGTGTGTGTGTGTGTGTGTGTGTGTGTCTCTGCATATGTGTGCTTGTGTGTATAAAAATTATACATGCATATCACTATATTATCATGTAGCATGTAAAAGCATATATATACATATATTTATTTATTTCTCTGTATATTCACAAGAATAAGCACACATACATTTGTTTTATATATGTATACATATATGTTGTAGCACATGATTGTTTCTGAACAATGTTCTTTCTATAGCTATACAGTATATTAACATGAAAAATTAATTCAATTAATCTCTAAAATGTTCTGGAAATTGGAATGAATGCCAACATAACAATATGAACCTATTATTAGTCTCGTGGTAATGTTTCTAAGTAACTATGGTTATTTGAGTCAGAGTGAATTGAAACATATTTTATTAAATGTTGTATTTACCTCTTACTGCTCAGTGTTATTATATAGTTCATACAGTAACATTCAGGGCTATAGGTAAGATTCCTTCTCTTTCAGAAGGGATGGCCAGACTGCAGCCCACAACTCCAGAGAGGCTAGCTAACAGGGAAAGACCCTAGGAGGGACCCATGGATGACTCTACAAAGGAGAAGTGGATGAGATCTACAAGAGCGGACTGGGAATGGGGCAATGGCAGAGGGCAAGGAGTGGAGGATGAGAACATAAGGAAATGGGGAGGGTCAAGCTGGAACAGGGACAGAGTGGGAGGGCAGGGAGGAAGATACCATGATAGATGAGGACATCATGGGAATAGGAAGAGGCAGGGTGCTGGGGAGGCTCTCAGGAATCCACAAGGTTGACCCCACCTTGATCTGCTGGCAGTGGTCCAGAGGGTGCCTGGACTGGTCTACTCTGGTGACTGGCCTAGCAAATAACCTAACTGTCATAATAGAGCCTTTGTTCAGTGACTGATGGAGGCAGATGTAAAGATCCGCAGCCAGGCAACAGGTTGAGCTCTGGGAATGTAATTGATGAGAGAGAGGAGAGATACTGCAGGTGAGGGACGTTGAGATCATGATGGGAGGATGTGCAGAGATGACTGGCCACACTAATGGAAGCCCATGGACTGTTCACTGGTGGCCGTGGAGCCCCCATGTGACTGGATTAGGCCCTCTAAATACGGAAGACAGTTGTTTGACTCGAACTGTTTGGGGGCCACCAAGGCAGGGGATGGGGATCTGTCATTGGTGCATGGGGAGGTTTCTGGGAATCTGGTGCCTGTGGTGTGACACCTTGCACAGCCTTGGTGCAGTGGGAAGGGGCTTGGACCTTCCTAGGCTCAGTGTGCTGGTCTCTGCTGACTCTCCATGGCAGACCTTTATTTGGGGGATGTGGGGATGCAGGGTGGCTTGGGAGAGAGGGCTGGGAGGGGGTGGAAGGAGGGAAGAGGGAGGATCTGTGTGTAGTATGTGAAGAATGAACAGAAAAGATTCCCTGTTTTTCAAACTTCAGTAGGACTAATTTCTACAGTCATCCTCACCGGTACATCTTCTTAGCCACTAACCACATGTGGGCCTTTAATTTGAAATTCATTAAAAGTATTAAAGTTAAATAGTAAGCTTCTCTGGTGAACCATATGTATATTAAGTTCTCAGTAGGTACATACAACATATGTAACTATTGTACTAGCAGGGCAGAAATTTTATATATATGGCTTTATATCTTTATATTTGTGTTGATTTAGATGATAAACGTTCCTCATATATTCCAACACTAGAAAACTTAGACCCCAGTTGGCTGCACTCTTGTTTCAGCTTGGAAAGCTTGTAGTCTCCCTCTACTTTCTGCTTGCTCTCTGCTTCTTGCAAGCAGTTGTAGATATTGTATCTTAGCTTCCTGTTTCAATAACCAAGAGGGTTTGACATGCCTTCCTCTCAGGAGGGATTCTTTTTGTTGTTGTTGTTGTTGCTTTTGTTTTGTTTTGTTTTTTCCCTTTTTTTTATTATGTTTGTGTTTTAATTTTACCTATCAGCCATGGGTTCCCCTGTCCTGCCCTGTCCCACACCCACCTTCTCCCCAGCCCCTCCCCTCCATTCCCATCTCCTCCAGGACCAAGACTCCCCTGGGGATTCATTTAAACCTGGTGGATTCAGTACAGGCAGGTCCTGTCACCTCCTTCCAGGCTGAGCAAAGTGTCCCTGTGTAAGCCCAAGATTCCAAACAGCCAGCTCATGCACTAAGGACAGGTCCTGGTCCCACATCCTGGGTGCCTCCCAAACAGATCAAGCTATTCAGTTGTCTCACTTATCCAGAGGGCCTGATCCAGCTGGGGGCTCCACAGCCTTTGGTTCACAATGCATGTGCTTCCATTCGTAATTCCTCTGCAACTGTGAGCCTGAACTCATCCTTACAGAAGTTTCTTTGGTCAGGGTGTTTTATCATAAAAACAGAACTAATACATTCTTACACATGACTATTTACAAATATGATAGGAGTGTGCGTGGACATACAGCCCGATGCAAATTTTAGAGCTTAAAAGTCTGAAATTCACCAGTTGCACTTTCTTCTTTTTACTATTATTCAGTAGCATGTTCTGGGCAGTAGTAAGTTGGAGTATATTCTTTAATTTCAATGAGGATAGTTAAAAATATCCCAGTGAGTGATTACAGACTGTACGTTTCTACACATTAAGCATTTATCATAATTGTCTCTAGTGGAAAGATTTTCCTTGCATACTCCTCCTCTTCAGAGTTATCCTCAACACATAAATAGTCTCTGTACGTAGCTAGACATGAATGGCTACTGCAAAATAAGGCTTACCAGAACCTAAAGTTATCACAATGGTTAGATCGGCTTAGCTGTTGAGAATATTTTTAAACTCTTTAAACATTTTTTACCTCTCTACAAAGGAAATTTTTGAGCACATGGAAAGTCAAATTATCTTGGTGATTAAAAGAATGATTTCTAAGGAAAACTTTTAAAATCATATGTATTTAATTAAATTTATATTTCATTATTTGATAATTCCATACTTGTACATATGAATTTATTTGTTTTCATTACTCATTATACTCTCTCCTTCTTTACTAAATCCCTTCTCCACAATTCTCCCCTCCTAATTCAAACAATTTATGCATATGACTTACTGAGTTTAATTTTGTTTTCAAAATTGTTTGACATTTATTATTTGAAAATTACATGCATGTATACAGTTTATATTGATCATACCCATCCATCTTATTCTTGTCCAACTCTTCCTTGAATACATACTCGCCAACATATATCCTTCCCAACTTCATGTTCATTTATAGATTGATTAATTTTTAATCTATCAAATCCATTTATTATTGCCCATATATAGATGGATGTAAGGTCATCCAATGTTTTGTGATAACGTACAAATAGCCACCCTACATGAGAAAATGACTCTCCCTCACACAAAATTTATCAACTGCCAATTGATCCTTAGGCAGGTGTGGAGACTTGGTAGCCCCTACCTTATTCATGCTCTACGTTTGTATTGGTTTGATCTTGGGTAGGTACCTATGAGTCTATGTACATATGAGTCTATGTGTATAATACCTATGCCATGTCTAAAATACAGCAATTCTCATCATTATCCAGCTCTTACATTTCTTTTGTTTGTTTGTTTGTTTTTTGTTTTTTGTTTTTTTTTGTTTTGTTTTATTTTTTTCGAGACAGGGTTTCTCTGTGTAGCTTTGCGCCTTTCCTGGATCTCGCTCTGTAGACCAGGCTGGCCCAGACTCACAAAGATCTGCCTGGCTCTGCCTCCAAGTGCTGGGATTAGAGGCATGTGACACCACCACCCAGTGCTCTTACATTTCTTCTGCCTCTTCTTCCATATT
Source organism: Onychomys torridus (assembly GCF_903995425.1). Taxonomy (NCBI): domain Eukaryota; kingdom Metazoa; phylum Chordata; class Mammalia; order Rodentia; family Cricetidae; genus Onychomys; species Onychomys torridus. Next base: position 45,896,238 of record NC_050453.1, on the reverse strand, counting down.
ACTCTGAGCTTTGGGGAATGAGGACAGCAGGTTTATATGGATGTCTCATGTATAGCTGAGCATTTACATTTGCTTATACTCAGCATTTTGATTATTTATGAGTTTTTATAATAACTTCTATCCCATTCAGTCTGAAGCTTCTCTGGGCAAAGTTGGGAGTAGAACAAACCTGTGAACAGAACAATGCACTACTAGGAGGTAATTTAACAGCATGGTTATTAAAATGCAGCAACAGTAGATTTCTTCCCAAGTTCTATGACCATCCTGGTCATGATTCTTGTTTTTGTTTTTGTTTGTTGTTGTTGTTGTTGTGTGTGTGTTGTTGTTATTATTGTTGTTTTGTATTTCATATTTACAGTACCAGTCATGAATTTTTTTCAGATTTCAAATCAAAAGAGCAATTGGTTAGCTCCATAAATAGTTTTGCCAGTAATGTCAGTGCATACATCTTACCTGGAAGGTCGGTGTTGCAGCTTTCTGGGTGCCCTGCTCAGAAAGACCAGTGATGTCTTTTCTCCTCTTCTGCAAAATGAAACCTGTGGGAAGTTAGTTTCCTGGTTATTTTAAAATTGATTTCTCTGTCTCAGAGCAAATTATGTTGTCTTTATCAATAGAGTATTATCACGTAAGGAAATTTTATCATGGAACTTTCCTTCACCTATATTTATATGTTATGTATACAAAATATTTATTATGGACAATGCATAAGGAGATCTTGTATTAACTTTTTAAAACTTTAATGGGTTACTTGCTGAAAATGATAATTATTGTTGTTATTACTGGTTTTTCCAGGATTTGGTCTTCTTTGAAAGTCAAAAATTTAGTTGCTATACTTATTATATATTTCTTTGCCTTGACAAAATAAATGCATTTAATTAATCTGAGTTAAGTGGGAGAAAGCAGTATGTCTGTGGGTTATAATTTTTAAAGAAGTGACTTTAAAATTAGAACACAAAGTGAAATGAAACCATTACATTTGTAATTTAAGCTCTCATATGAGAATATCAAAGAAAAAAGTGAACACCTACAAAGCAGAATAAAAAAGATGCAAGGATTATTCTTCTTGGTTATAGCCCACAGCTGCTCTTGCACATCTTCAAAAATAAACTGTTTCAATTACAAACTTGGCACAAAGAATAATGTTTGTGAGTTATAATTAAAGTAACATACTGGACTTTATTTTCTCAGCTTTATGAAAGTAAACTGCAGGTGAACATGCTGTCCCACACTTAAGGTGTAGTTCACAATATGCTTAACTAACATTTAGTTCACAGTTCAGCCTTAACATGGTAACTTTAAATCTGGAAGTTCTCTTCAAGAAATAGAATCAATAAAGGCATTAAAGACCTCTTAAAGGTATAGCATAAAGTGACTAATTTGGATTCCCTTCTATGCTAATTAAATAACTTCTTTATATACTATCAATATATAAAATAATTTATAAATAAATCATTATTGTAATAAAATATAAGCAATCACTTATTTCTAGGACTTGTTTATTTATTTATTTATTTAGGTTATTTTGAGACAGGGTTTCTTTTATGTAGTTTTAGTGCCTGTCTTTGATCTCACTCTGTAGATCAAGCTGCCCTCAAACTCACAGAGATCCACCTGTCCTGCCTCCTGTGTGTTGGGATTAAAGGCATGTGCCACCACTGGCCAGCTTATATTTTATTTTTTAATGATTACACAAAAACTCATTAACATATGTAATCATTGACTTAAATTCCTACTGTGTGATAAATTAGAACACAAACTACAATTATAACTGGAATTGCTAATAATAAAAATACTTATGAAATAGTAATATTCAAACTAATGTTTGTAAAATAAGTTATGGTTACACATTAATTGTCTCACTGTAAATTATCTGTAAATGTTCCCATTGATCAAAATGAATTTTAATGGCACTGCTGTTATTGAGGCAACCAATTATTCTGTGATCGGATTTTAGACTCACTCAACAAGATGGAATGAATACTGAAACTATAAATCTGATTTCAAATGCTTGTACAGATCATAGGTCCAAGAGAGGAACTAGTACAATTCTTTAGCTAAGTGACATAATATCCAGATTCCTCCACCTAAATACCTGTGTTGGTGTACAGATAAAATCACTACTCCAAGTCTTATTCAGAGAAATAACTCCTCCTTGTAATTACATGTATATTTTCCTTTTTTAGTAATTAATAGATGAACAGTGAATTTACATCTCTTTTACCTGTCATACTCCACACACTCTTCCTGTGTCCTTCTTTTTTCCTCTCAAATTCACAAGCTTATTCTCTAATTAATATTTTTACACATGCACATACAGTATGTATTTATAAATATTCATATATATATATATATATAATTGACTGAATACACCTTACTGTTTATATACACATGTCTATACCTGACCATTTGAGACTGTACAGCCCATGTTGGGGCTCCCTCTCTCAGTAGCTATTCATCTATGTGCAGAAACTTGTGGGATTTTCCCATGCACATTGTCATGTCATCTAGCAATACCCATGTTATTCAGGGAATCATATTGTTGAAATTTCATAGGTGTATTTCCCTTGTCATATGTAGAGTATACTCTCTAGCTTCAGCCATTGAGGCCTATGACTGTTACAATAATTCAGCCATCTCATATACAATTCTACCTGAACCTTGAACACTGACATTGTGTTTCATAGGTATGAACTGTGTTTGAGCAAACTTTAGATATTTTCTTAGTTATTGATTGGGTGAAAAATTGAAGTCATTGACAAGGAGCTAAATTTGAAAAACTTTCATTTATTATATATTTCAAATTCTCATAAACATGTACATAATGAGTGAAAATGTAACTAGTTCTCTGTTATGGGAAGACTTTCCAGACTGAAAAAACTATCACAGCATATGGAAAGACATCCCACAGCACAAAAATGTTTTCAAAATCAATATATACAATTCACAAATTGATGCAGAATCTTATTTGTGCTCAATTTCTATCCTTATGAAAGTATTAGCACTTATCAGATCATATTTAATTCACTCCCATATACCCATCCCTGATAAAACAGAAATACTATGGCCAAATTCATATTTCTTCTTCTCTGATTATGTGCTATCTCATTTATAAAACCTCAGTGGTAACAGGGATTCTAGATGAAATAACCAAAGGAAAAATAGGGTGAACTTTACAGTCAACTGGTTGAGCATTTATTTGAATTAAACATTGAAGTGTGGCTAATTAAGCCATTAACCTTTATATTAAAAATTCTATTTCACACTGTGTTCTACACCAGGGTTCAACTGTAGTTCAGGTGTTGCTTAATTAATCTAAGGCTAAAATGCCTTTTTTCATATATTCTCTATTAGGTTCATTACTAAGAGACCATAAGCACTGGAAACTACTTTTTGGTAAATAATTTACTACTGTTTTGTTATTAAATGCTCTCACTAGCAGTTGAGGCAATAATTTGAAGAAAATTCATCCTTACATTACTAACTCAGAAGCATAAAATTGAAGTTTCTATATACAAGAACACTTAAGGAAGAGATTCTTTAATTCATCTATATGTTTTATATCAATTTTGTACCCTTCTTTTATTCTGATTCATAAATTGAGGTCAAGAAGGTAAATGAACTGGCACTTACATAAAGAAAGACTTATAAATCAAAATTTTATTGACATAATAAAGTCTTTCCATGGCGTTGCACTTAAGTTATTACCAAAGGCTAATTTTGTTTTCTTAAATTTTAAAAATAGAAATTTTGAATCACAGTATAGCTTGATATATCAGGGAAAACAACAGTATCTATTTCTATCATCTTTCTATGAAGTTACTTATTATTTGTGTTCTCAATTTCTACTTGCTTCTCAGAATATCCTTCCTATAATTCCTAATATATCATCAGGTCTTTCTGTACTCTATCATTAACTCAGAGAGTAAATCCTTAAATCATTTAGGCTAGTTCATTTCATTATGCAATATACTCTTTTACATTTGTCATATGATATTGGAGCAAATAAAATAATTTGGGAGAAATCGGAATTGGAAATCATTTCTTTAGTCCTAGGATTTGAGAAGCTGGGCAAGAGGAGGAACAGCTTCAAACCTTCATGAGCTACAACCATTAAAATACTATCCTAACTCTCTCTCTCTCTCTCTCTCTCTCTCTCTCTCTCTCTCTCTCTCTCTCTCTCTCTCTCTGTGTGTGTGTGTGTGTGTGTGTGTGTGTGTGTGTGTGTGTGTGCGTGTGAACATATGCATGGATACATATGAATTGTTTGTTGTACATATTTTTATCATATATTAGTTCATAAGGCAGAGATTACATATTTTGTTTACTAGATAAAGAAATTTGATCATGCAATCCTCCATTCTAATGAGAACAATTCAGAGAAGTTGTATTTACTAGAAGAAGACATAGAATTCCCTTTTTATAGAATTTTAAAAACATACACAATATGTTTGGTTGATTGTTGTTGTTGTCTTTCAAGACAATGTTTCTCCTTGTAACTTTGGAGCCTGTTCTGCAACTCATTTTGTAGACCAGATTGGCCTTGAACTCACAGAGATCTGCCTACACCTTTACTTCTCAAGTGATAGGGTTAACGGCATGTACCACCACAACCCAGATTTGTTCATTATTTTCATGAATAAACTTTTCTATATTGTTTTTGGAAGCGTGAAACAGGAAACTCCCCCAAATTGAAAATAGGTAATTTTCTGAAAAAGGTTCTACATACATTGCACAACCCAATGAAGAGAAAATTAATGTTTGAGTTGTGTTTTTAGTAGTCTACCATTCCAAAGAATTGTAACTAATGCTGATTCTCATCTTTTTTCCAATCATTAACAACATTAGTGCTAGGTTCTAGACTTGGCAAATAAAAACTTGATTTTAGCACTTGATGTTTTGTCATCATCAAGATACTTTTTCAGACCTGTGAGTAATATTTTGATCATAAAAGAGAAACATGAAGACAAAGGATGATAGTAGATTTTACACACCCTGGGCATACTTTAGGTAAAATATGATTTTTTTTTGAGACAGGGTATCTCTGTGTAGCTTTGGTGCCTGTCCTGGATCTGACTCTGTAGACCAGGCTGGCCTTGAACTCATAAAGATCTGCCTGACTCTGCTGTAGATGTAACTGTCTTGTTAAATAAGAAAAACAGAGCCAATTGCAGAGTTAAAAGCCAAGAAGTCAGGACAATAGCTGAGAGCTGAAAACCATACCCTTCACTGCTGCTCTGTCTCTCCTCTCTGCAAGAGACCTACTTCCTGTGTCCTGTCTTTTATATAGACTTTCTGTTCTGCCTTCTCATTGGTTGTAAACCCGGCCACATGACCTCCTCGTCACTGCCTGTCTGTACAGACCTCCAGGTCTTCTATGGTTGTTATTGAGATTAAAGATGTGTGTCGCCATGCTGGTTGTATCTTGAACACAGAGTTCCCACCTAGCTCTGCCTCCCAAATATGGGGATTAAATGCATGCAGCACCACCGCCCAGCTTCTGCTATGGCTTGCTCTGACCCCAAGGCAATTTTATGAATATACAAATAAAATCACATTTCAGTACAAATAAAATATCACCACACTCTGCCTCCCAAGTGCTGGTATTAAAGGCATGAGACACCACCGCCTGACAAAGTGTGAAATTTTTAATGACACCTCTGAAACAATTCTTAGATATAAATTTAGAACACAGAAAAAAATGGCTAAAGATACAAAGAATTAAGATCATTAATAGGTAAATATAAGTGAGTAACAAATTTCTACTTTTTCAATTTTCCTGACTTTCCCATTGAAAATTTTAATTATGAAGAGATAAAAAAGATCTATCCAAGTTAATGTAGTGATAAGTATGTTTGGTGATGAGAAGTGATTTGCATTTAAAAAATTTATTAGTGATCTGCTATGTAAAAGTCAGTGACACAGGCAACTCAAAGTGCATTGCAAAATGTATGCCACTGAGACATGAAACTCCATGTATCATTATTCCCTTGTTAAATAAAAATGACAATTTAAAGGAATCAAAATTCTAAGGTAGGTGACAGTGAGATTCTGCAAGCTCTGAGAGTGGTTGTGCCATATATTAGAAAACAGAGAAGATAATCTATTTCATTGTCACCAGCTGAAGCTCTTATTCCTGCTTAGTTCAATTCCAATGCTCTATTGGTGGAGGACAATGCATTTGTCTCATGGAAAACAAGTTGAGTCTCTTTTGATTACAGCAGGTGTTTCCTCAATTACTCCAGCTGTGGTGATACAACAAAGGGTTATGCAATAAGCAAAGCAGGAAAAGGTTATGATGTGCCAACACAGTCTACAAGTACTTTGTTTTCTATTGAAGTTTCAAAGTGCAGTAGGGATTTATGTTATGTTTAAATCAAGTGAAATTATATTATCATTTGATGTTACTGAGTATGAGATGAATTTAGTAAACATTCACACACACACAATCTGTGTGAACATTTAATTTAGATACAAAGACATTTTAACAATGTTAGTATATTTTCCAGTATTTTGTACAGTTCTTACTTGAAATTTTTTGAGACTAAAATAAATCAGAATACATTTTCATTTTTTTCTTTCTTTCTTTCTTTCTTTCTTTCTTTCTTTCTTTCTTTTTCTTTTTCTTTCTTTTTTTTTTTAAAGACAGGGTTTCTCTGTGTAGCTTTGTGCCTTTCCTGGAACCGCTCTGTAGACCAGGCTGGCCTCAAACTAATAGAGATTAGCCTGCCTCTGCCTCCCCAGTGCTGGGATTAAAGACATGTGCCACCACTGCCCTACTTAGAACACATTTTCTATACACAACATCTATAAGGGAAAAAAATCATAAAAGAAAAAACAGAAAAATTATAGGAGTCAAAGGTCCAAGATACCTGTTGTTAGCATATTCAGCATAAGAGAGGGAAATTTTACCCTTGAGATGTCAAAAACAGGTTACTTAAGCAAATCTATACAAAAACATGACCAGTTGATAAGCCAACATATATGGAAAATTTTTCACAGGCTCACACTTTGGGATGAAGAACTTTAAATAATCACTGACTGCTGAAAGAAGACTTGGTTTTCTACAAGGATGAGCCCCTGATATGGAGTTAAACATCATGTGATCAGCTCTAAACACATGTACATATAAGCAACACTAAATAGACTCCATAGGTCCATAGGTCATATATATATAGGTAGATACAGATGTGTGTGTGTGTGTGTGTGTGTGTGTGTGTGTGTGTGTGTGTGTGTTCTATGAATATGTGACAATATTTAAAAAGGTCACAATTTTGAGGAGATGCATACAAATATAGTTGCAAAAGAGTGTGGAGATACTATAAAAATATAATAATCATGTATGAATTTCTTTCAAAAATAAATTAAAATTAAATATTTGTATTGAGATTTTCATCATTTTATTTGAAAAATTTCCTTTCCCTTTCCCATCTCCCAGATCCATACCTCACTCCATTCTCATACCAAAGTGCTTCCTAGATACCATTAAGTGGCTATCTACTGAAATGTGATAGACTAACCAGGGGTTACTCTCTTAAAAACTAATTCCCTTTGCCTACAAACCTCATGATGTCATTGTTTCTCTCTGCTGAGTAGTACTCCATGGTGTATATGTACCATATTTTCTTTATCCATTCTTCAGTTGAAGGGCATCTAGGTTGTTTCCAGGTTCTGGCTATTACAAACAATGCTGATATGAACATAGCTGAGCAAATGCCCTTGTGGTATGATTGAGCATTCCTTGGGTGTATGTCCAAGAGTGTTATAGCTGTGCAGGCAAATGGATTAATATAGAAAAAAATCATCCTGAGTGAGGTAACCCAGACTCAGAAAGACAAACAAGGTATGTACTCACTCATAGTGAGTATACAAAGATGACTAGACTGCTACACAACTCCAGGGAGGCTACCTAGAAAACAGGACCCTGGGAAAGACACAGGGATGGCCCAATGACAGAGAAATGGATGAGATCTACATGAACAACCTAGACAATAGTGGAAGTAATGAAGGGCAAGGTCTGAGGGAAAGAAAGCTTAGGGGAGCAGGAGATCCCACTGGATCAAAACAGAAAGGGAGAACAAGGAATAACAGACCATAATAAATGATGACCACATGAGAACAGGAAGAAGCAAAGTGCTAGAGAGGTCCCCAGAAATCCACAATGATACATCTACTGTAGACTACTGGCAATGGTCGAGAAAAAGCCTGATCTGACCTAGTCTGGTGATCAGATGGCCAAACAACCTAATGGTTGTGCTGGAACTTGCATCCATTAACTGATGGAAGTGGATGCAGAGATCCTCAGCCACACCCCAGGTGGAGATGCAGGAGTCCAGTTGTTGAGAAAGAGGAGGGACTGTAAAAGTGTGAATTGTTGAGATCAAGATTGGAAAAGCACAGGGATAAATAGCCAAACTAATGGAAACACATGAATTATGAACCAAAAGTTGTGGAGCCCCCAACTGGATCAGGCCCTCTGGATAAGTGAGACAATTGAATAGCTTGAACTGTTTGGAAGGCACCCAGGCAGTGGGACCTAGACCTGTCCTTAGTGCATGAGCTGGCTGTTTGGAACCTTGGGCTTATACAGGGACACTTTGCTCAGCCTGGAAAGAGGGGACTGGCCCTGCCTGTACTGAATCCACCAGGTTTAAATGAATCCCCAGGGGAGTCTTGGCCCTGAAGGAGATGGGAATGGAGGGGAGGGGCTAGGGAGAAGGTGGAGGCATGGGCAGGAGTGGGGAGGACAGGGGGAACCCATGGCTGATGTATAAAATTAAAACACAAATACAGTAATAATTAAAAAAAAAGAATAAATAAATAATTCCCTTTTTCTGGCCAACAATAATTACCAATAGGTCTTCAACTAGTAGTGGCACTTTGTGTCCACATCTCCTTTCCAGGCTGGGATGCTGTCTAGCTTGAATTTGCAAGGGTCTTTTCCAAGCTGTTGTAATATCACTGTGGATTCTTATGGGCAACGGCTCAATTGCTTCTGGAAAATCCTGTTTATTTTCAGTCTTCTGCCACATCTAGCTCTCAATCTTTCAACTCACTTTTCTGCAAGGATCCCTGAATTTTAGGAGAAGTGAGGTATAATGTAGCAATACATTTAGGATTGGGCACTCTGGGGTCATTAATTTTCTATACCTCTACTGTTAGTTTCTGTGTGGTTTGTCATCTACTGCAAAGAGAAGCTTATCTGATACCTTACCATGTTCCCTTTTTAGTTCCTGGTTTTGAGGTTACTATACTTTATATACTCACATCTAAACACTTGGAACTAGGAACCACAGATGAGGGAGAACATGAGATGTCTATCTTTCTAAGTCTGGGTTAAAACCCTCATTAAAGTATTTTCTAGTTTCAACTATGTAATTGAAAATTAGTGATTTTATTTTTTCTTTCAGTTGAAAGTATCTCACAGTGTACATATTCCATAGTAAAAAAGATAGTTGTATATACAATATATTTAATATGTATCTCAACTAAAGCTTGGAAAGAGGAAAAGCAAAATGATGTAACTGTATTTCAATGTATACTAATCTATAAATATATATGACATATGTCTATATATAAATACATATGCTTAAAATATGTATTATATAAGTATTTTTTGTTGATACATATCTAAAGCTTGTAAGGACGAAAGGCTAGAATGTTGCAATTATACATTGATTTTTAAATAATACATTAAAATAAAATTAAACATTTAAAAACAAATGATAAAAAGCTAAAATACTTGAATTATGAATAAAGAACTTTCCTGATGAAGTTTGTGGATTGCACTAATCTATCTTATGGGAAGTCTAGCTACAGGTTGTTGAACTGCAAAACTATTGGAGGGGTTCTTCAATTCAATCAGAAAGTGGGACTCAGGTTGAATCTGTGCCACTATATCACCAGTGAACTAATAATAAGCAGATTTTTATGGTAGTTCACAGGGCTAGCAGCTCAATAAGTCTGATGATTTCTTTTCCCTTCCAGTAGATGGATTCCACATTTTAGCACTATAAATCCTAGTCAGTAGGGATGAAGACAGCAGTTTCAATAAATGTTGCTGGTCAAACTGGATAGCTTCTTAGAGAAATGAAACAAGACCTTTATCCCACATCCTTCACTAAGGTTAAAGGTCCTCAACGAAAGACTTATTTTTACCATGATGAAGGAGAAGGTGGGAAATAGGCTTGAACCTGTAGGCACAGAAAAGAACATATGAACAGAATCCTGATGTCATGGGCATTATGAACAACTGAAAAAAAAAATGTGACCACATAAAACAAACAAACAAACAAACAAACAAACAAACAAAAACCTTTTTTTTTTTATAGCAAGGAAACCCCACAATTAGATAGAAAAAGGCAGCTTACAGAATGGAATAAAATTCTTTTGACAGTTACAGTCTGACAGAAGGCTATCTAGAAAAATATTGAATGCAAGTTGAAATTTCACTAAGAATTAGACAAAGCTCAGATGGAGAACAATTGGTTTTCTGTGAAGATAGTCTACTACTCCACATATATTATGGGCTATATATTTTTCTTGTCTGTCATTTTGTGATCATTCTTCAGTGTGAAAGTATTCTATATTTCATATATAAAGTAAAGTATATTCTGTATTACAACAAACAATTCACTGTAATTTTAATTTTTTTTTTTTAGTTTTACTCTGTCAAACATTTCATCTCCCTTTTCATAGAGTTCTCTGGTTCTCAGTAATATCATAGCCATAGAACAGGACTCCATAGTAATGAGGCATGCTTTAACCAGAAATAACTGAAAGTGTTATACAAATTTTCAATACATTTTATTTCCATGTAAATATAACACAATACTAGTCATGTATTTGTATTTCACTCAAAATTATTTTCCTTCCACTGAACATTTACCAGAGGGACTCTAGGGTGGTTATGTGAAATGGTCAAACAGAAACATATCTTTGTGTTTGTGAGGGGATTTCCTGGAAGACTCCACAGGATCAGGAAGACCCTTCTTTAGCATGGGCAGCATCTTCCAGTAGCAGCATACATACAAAGGCACTGCAGGAAAAAGTAATGGTGCTTACTTTTCTTCTTGATGGTAAGTGCATCTACCCTGTTGTTACTATTGTTGATGTTGTTGCTCCTTAAGGAGCTGCTTCTATCCCTGTTCACTAAGGTCAGAATCCAGCTCCTTTGCCTTCCAACTTGAATTTAGAACAGAGGTTCTCCAGAAATCCTCCAGGCCTTCTGCAGGGTATTTGGACTGCTGAGGCATTCATCCTTATGGACTGGGTAGTTATCAGATTATTAAACTCACAACCAAGGTGACAAGTATTGCTGGACTACTCAGCATATACTGTGAAATCCAATCAACTAAATTTCCTTTAGTAATATATAATATTTAATTAGACTTGGTTCTTTAGAGAATGCTGATATATATATACATAGACTATGAATCCATCAACATTTTGATCTGAATTTATTCTCTCATTTGATGTTACTATTTAATATGGTTATATTACTCTTGGTACTTTTGAAAAAGCATGGTACATCAAGTTGAGGCAGGACCTTTCCTTGCCTCAAGGCTGGACAAGGTAGTCCAGAAGGGTGAATAGGTTCCCAAAAGACAGCTCAATACCAGGGACAGGTCCTGATCTCACTGCTAGGAGCCTTACAAAGAGACCAAGCTACACAACTGTCACACATATGCAGAAGGCCTAGGTAGGTCCCAAGCAGGCTTTTTAACTGTTGGCCCAGAGTTCATGAGCTCCCACTAGCTCAGGTTAGCTGTCTCTGTGGGCTCTTCCCACCCCATCATGACTCCCTCCCACCCCAGTTCATAGGTTTCCTCCTCACTTTCTTCAGCAAGACTCTGGGAGCTCAGTCCAGTGCTGGGCTGCAGATCTCTGCATCTGCTTCCTTCAGTTACTGGACAGAGTATCTATGATGACAATTAGGGTAACTATAAATCTGATTATAGTAGATAGCCAGTTCACCTACCCTCTCCACTATTGCTAGGAGTCTAACCTGGGGTAATCCTTGTGGATTACTGGGGTTTTCCCTGGCACCTGGTTTCTCCCTAATCCTGAAATCTGACTCCCATCAGACATCTTCCTTTATTCTCTGCCTCCTTCCCTTCCCAACCCACCTCCAGCACCAGGCCCAGCCAACCCACTTCCTCAAGTATATTTTTGTTTTATTAGATAACTTTGAGTAGTTTGTTGTCTCCAGATTTCCATCACTTTTTTGTGCATAAGAAATAAATCTATAAGGAATGAGAAGGAGAAAATGTGGATTTCTATAATCATTGTGGGAAGTCAAAAATTTGATGTGATGTGAACTAAGGCATTAAAATCATTAATTGTTAATCACTCAGTAGCATACATTTTTTCCTCAATGACATTTCATTAATTAGTGAAAGCCACTTGTCAAAATCCAAGTGTGGGATATTTTTGTAAACATTGATAATAATGAGTTGTCTTAATCACAATATTGTCCCTGTGCAGAAGAGCTATGTATATTATCAATAACTCTTATAATACTCATCACAAGATATCTTCATAACTAGATTTCAAATGATTCTCTACTTTTAGTCCACTGCAGGTTGATTCTGATATTGACATATAGACTTTAGATTTACATAAATTTTATTGTTGTGTTATTTCAAGCATAACTTTTGAGACTTTCCATTCTTTTTGTCAGTTTATCCTCTGAGTTCATGAAGATTTAGAAGAAAATCAGGTCTCCTGTCACTTGCTTTGGTTTGAATTCAGTCTTTTACATATTTTTCTAACACTAGAATGCAACTCACATCATTATCTTAAAATTGACACACTTTAATTTTTATGTGCATCTCTTCTCGGGAGGGGGGACTTAGTTAAGAGCTGAAAACAATTCTTTATTGAATGGTTCAAATCCCTTATCATGAAGCCTCAAAGACTACAAGAGATTTATAAGATTATAGTCCGTTAATTGTTATCAGAAGAATGGTGTTTGATAGTCCCTGCGTTTTATTTACTAAGGAGCATTTTTTTTAACCAAATTTGGGCATTTAATATCAAATGAAAACTAGATTATGGTAAAGATATACAAATATATTTTAATCATTTAATATAGCATGTTGTATCTATGTTAACATTTTTTTTTAAATCTGGAAGAAGTGTTTGTGATAACTTTATTCAGAATGAGTGATATTAAGGATTTTAGGGGTTTTGTTCAGTTTTCCTTGGTATTTTTTCTCCTTTTTTATTTATTATATTTGTGTTTTAATTTTACACATCAGCCATGGGTTCCCCAGTCCTCCCCCCTCCCGCCCCTGTCCCCACCTTCCCCCCAGCCCCTCCCATCCATTCGCATTCTACTCCAGGGCCAAGACTCCCCTGGGGATTCCATTCAACCTTGTGGATTCAGTACAGGTAAGTCCAGTCCCCTCCTTCCAGGCTGAGCAAAATGTCCCTGTGTAAGCCCAAGGTTCCAAACAGCCAGCTCATGCACTAAGGATAGGACCCTCCCAAACACTTCAAGCTATTTAACTGTCTCACTTATCCACAGGGCCTGCTCCAGTTGGGGGCTCCACAGTGTTTGGTTCATAATTCATGTGTTTCCATTAGTTTGGCTATTTGTCCCTATGATTTTCCAGTCTTGGTATCAACAATTCACACTTTTACAGTCCCTCCTCTTTCTGGACAATAGGACTCCTGGAGCTCCACCTGGGGTGTGGCCAAGGTTCTCTGCATCCATTTCCATCAGTTATTGGATGTGAGTTCCAGCATGACTGTTAGGGTGTTTGGCCATCTGATCATCAGACTAGGTCAGATCAGGCTTTCTTGGTATTTTATGCATATTGATTATAGCTATTTTGATGTATTTGACAACTAACTTAACTTTGTATGTAATTTAATGACTTGATTTCATATGGTATTATCATTTTTACAGAGTTTCAGATGCTAGTGTTTTGTTCCATGGTTCCTCCTTACTGACTGAATGGATTTACTTGGTTTCATGATAACCACAAATTCATCACAGATAGAATACAACTTGATGCTAGTGGGAAAGAGTAGAATAAAATTTTTACTCATTTAAAGATATTTTGGAAGAGTCAAATAATTTCTGAATTGTGGTTTTGTAGGTCTCAGAATTAATTTACTTTACTCTTTATTCCAATTGCTTTTCTACACCCTGGAGCTTGCAATTATAGTATGAGTGGATTTTGTATCTTCAGTTCTAAAAACCGGGTAAAATTAGCTCCATCTGGCAAACAACTCTGTGGCTGCTTCTCTGTATGGGACATTCTTTAAGCAACTACCTTTTATTTTAAGTTCAACTAAGTCTTTTCTGCATTTAATATTGCCAACGATATCTTCTATATGCTATTATAATGTGCATACCTCTTTGTTGGAATAGTTTATTTCTAATTATATTTTCTTCAAGTTTCACTTTTATATTTAGTTACATAATTTAGATAAACGTCACTTCCCAAACATATGTAGCATCTACATAGTTAGTAGATTATTAGTTTATTATCATAAATCTTTTATATGTCACATTTCTATTATTTTTGAGGAAATACAAATTATCCTTTGCTTTTAAATTTTTTTAGGTCTTGTTGTTATGAATTATTGTGTAGGTGGGGGTTGATCCACAGGGTATCATGCAGGGAAACATGCTGTGCAGATTCAGTGGCAGACTGGGCAGAAGCACACCATGTAGGCATGGCAGCTGGAAATGGAAGTCAGTAATTCACAAATCAGATACTGTATCCACATAGAGAGTTTATTATAATAAAGAGATAAAGAGAAAGATAGGAAAGAGAGAGACAGAGAGAGGGGGTGTGCACCTCATGGAAGGAAAAACAGAAAAAAGAGGCAGGAAAGGGAGGATTTTTTCCTTAGAATGAGGTTTTTACATCAGGCTGCAGGGTGGCACCAAGTGGTGGGGTTTCAAGGTTGGATCAGAATATTAACATTCCTCTATTTTGATTATTATAAAAAGAAGTGAGTTGTGGGAGCAAATGGGGGACAAGGGCACTGAATTCTTGAGGCTTCAAGCTGACAAGAGGGGAAGAGGGAAGGGGTAACCAGGAGTCACACATAGTGGAAGGTGCTGAGGGAGCTGAGGAGGCAGGTTGCAGCAGTGGTGTTTCAGAAGCCTGGGGGTAAATGGCATGCCAAATCAGGAGTATAGAAGCCATGGCATCTGTCATTTCTCTGGAGGTCAGGTGGGAAAAAAATGAATCTGCAAATTATGCTTGAGAAATGGGTGGGGTCAGAACTGATCTCTGGAGATTGTTAGTTTTTATCAGACCGGATTTCTTGATGCAGTAGCAGAACTTTTTCCAGGAGCCTGTAAGTATCTGTAAGACAGCTGGAATTGATTTACATCATGGCAAAGGGGTTAAAAATCCTTTTAAGGACTCTTTGTAATCAATGTTCTACCAGTGAACCAAAGCTACATTTATCAGTATTAAAACTTTGAACTTCTGGAGTTATATCTAAAACTGGTCTATCCTGTACCATGAAGGCTGGGAATGGGGCATACCTGTCTGTAATTAGAGAGCATATATTTGTATAATCTTGGGATTGGGGCTGTTAAACTGATACTCTAGTCATCAACTATTGTCAGATCTGAAAAGGATAATTTTAAGAAAAAGTGAGACAGCTTTCCAGCTATTTAGGCAGCAATCCCAAGTCCCTTCATGATTATTTGCGGGGTGGGGGTCCAGGCAGAAGCCCCAAAGGCAGCGTGTGTTTAGCTGATAGACAAAGAAGATCTGACAGAATTTTTTCTGTGGAGTAGAAATTTGGGGAGGTCATCCTCCCTGTCTTGGCAGAGAGGAAAATGTATCCCCATTGCCCCTCTTATTCACAGCTGTTTGCTATGTGGCTAGCCTTTTCATAAGCTTCTGGGTGGAAGTTCTTCTGCAGTCATATATCTTCTTGCAGAAGATACAGGATGTTGCCGGGACCTGATATGTCTCTTTATCATAAAAAGGCTTTTATATTAAATGCCATATTCTCATATCTCTACAGGTTTTTTGAGAACTGTGGGAACAAAATTCATTAGATACATTTATAACTTTGAGAGTATATATACAATTTAAATCTGAATACACAGGCTTCCCAGTTAGTTATAGCTTAATGAAGTTAGCAAGGACAGAGAGGTTCACATTCTTAAGCCTGAATAGACCTTGAGTAAGAAAAGATATTCTTTACGGTGTTGGCAGTGATATTTGAATCTATTACCATTTTAAGGCCCTGTAGCTGTAGTTCTGATCTTTGAGTACAGCCGGATTATAAACCTGAATGATTTATATAGAAATAATTATCTCTTAAGCTGTCTCCTGAGAAGGCAAAGAATGACAGTGGAAAGATCCCAAGGCTAACTGAGAACAAGAGAAAAGAGGCTTGTCAGGGTACAGTCCAACTCTGAAAAAATGACCCTCTGAGAAGAGGAAAAGGACCCTCTTTGGTGTACTCTACGCTAGGGTTTCCATCCCTAACCCAGCCCTCCAGCCTGTTCTGCGAACAGGGAGCACAGGATGATGTAGTCTCCATAGTTGCTTCAAGCTGAAACAGTGTGCAGATGGTCAGAACTCTGGCTAATTAAAGGTAAGGAGGGAAACCAGGCATGTGGCCATCTGTCCTACATGTATAGACAGGGAACAACTAGGTTTGCCTGGGCTGGTCCACATCACATAGACAAGAGTCTCTGCTAGCATCCATCGCAGGGAAAGCACTGCAGGTTGTGGTCCACAGCTGCTGCTTTTATGTTTCTGTTACCCTTCTTAAACATAGACTAGTCCCATAGATGGGACTTAAAAAGTATGAATTTATTTGGAGCACTTTGACCCTTGTTTTTAGCAGTTGAAAAGAGAAGGAGTCCCAAGACCAGGAGAGATAAAAAATACCATCCTTAGGAATAGACAAGTGAGGAAAAAAGAAAAAAAATTAGATAAAATAGTATTATCAATCAGTACTGAAATCCAAATCACAGAAAGCAGGTAATGAGTAACCAAGGAAAATGTAAAATCCCGAGCTTGTGAGGCAAAGTGTATCAGAACGGTATTAGTGTTAAAATCTGAAATTTAAAATCTTAATATACTGATACTGCCTGCATGTGGTTCCACTGATGCCCTGGAGGGAAGTGTATATGTCTCCATGCCCCACCCACGGAAGCTATTGTGGAGGAGGAAAGAAGGGCAGACCCAGACTGGACTTCCACTCCACCCAGATGGCTAGAGCCAGAGAGAGGCTGCTGGGGAGCACCAAGTCAAGGCTGGGGGACTTTTCCTTAGTTTGTTACTATGTCATAACTGTAATTTTACTACTTTTATTAATCATAATGTAAATAGCTGCTATGCAACCTCCAAGGGGGTCACCACCCAAGGTTGAAGACTGCTGTTCTAGAGAATTGTGAATAACACAGAAGTTGGTAGCAGGGAACAATGTATTGCTGTCACAGGACTGGCCAAGCTCATTGTTGGTGGAATGTGGACTTTGGGAACTTGGATTAGAAAAGCATTTGAACTCTTTAATCAAAGTTTAGTGGGCCATACTAATAAGAATGTGAAAGACTTTGTTGCTAAGAGCAAAGGGGTTACAGTTAAGAGATTGCCATGAGTCTCACAGAAGACACTGAATTTTGGACTTTTTAGTAGTGTTTAGACTGTTATAGGCTATGGGGACTTCTGAAATTGGGCTAAATGAATTTTTACATTATGATATGTCTACAAGCTTATGGGAACCAGAGAATGTAATGTACTTATTTGAATAAGGATGACCTGTGTAAGTCAAATATTAATGCTCAGTCATTAGGGAGTGTGACTACTTGCAAGAGATTGAAAGGTATGGCCTGCTTGGAGGAAGTATGTCTATGAGCTTTGGGGTTTCAAAAGCCCAAACTAGTCTCTTTGTCTCTTCTCTTCATGCTCCCTGTGGATCTGGATATAGAGCTCTCAGCTACGTCTCTAGCACCATGCGTTTTTCTGGATGCTGCCCTGCTTCTACTGTGATGGCAATGGACTAAACCTCTGAAATTGTAAGCACGCCGCCATTAATGTATTTCTTAAAAGAATTGTTGTGGTCATGGTGTCTCTTGACAGCAATAGAACACTGACTAAGACAATTACTGTATTTATATCATTTCCATACATTCTTCACTATCTAACAACACACAGGAATCCCAGCAATGTTTCAAATTTATAACCACTTCTTTCTAAAATAATCAATCTCTCTCTCTCTCTCTCTCTCTCTCTCTCTCTCTCTCTCTCTCTCTCTCTCTGTGTGTGTGTGTGTGACTTTATTGTCTCTAATATGTAGATGTATTTGGGGGCTTACCTCTTCATATTAGATAACATTTCAGAAAGCACAAAGCACACAGATACTTTTTTTCCCTCTCAGTCATTTACTACTTCATCTAGGAATGGGACCTTGTCAAATTTCCCAGACCCACTTTGGCATATTAACTGGTATCATCATTAGTCAGGTCTTGTTTAGGGTACCATATTATTGAAATTTTGTGACTCTGTCTATAAAACACTATCTATTAGCAGGTGTTCTGGTCCTCTGTCTCTTACAATATTTCTATTATATCTTCCATAATATTTTCTGAACCATAGCTATATTATTGTGATGTTGGTGTGCCAATTCATACTGGATAATCCACAATAACTTTTCCATGCATCTTGGAGCAGATGTGGATTTCTGTAATAGTGCTCAATCAATTCTAACATCTTATATTTTCCAAGATATTGATAATATGACACCCCTCCTTTTGAAATTCTGGTGAGCAGCAGGGAGCAAAGATTATCAGAGTCAGTATCAGGTTCTGTGTGGAAAGGGCAACAAAGTCATAGTGTTGGGTTTCATGGATTAAATATAGTTTTGATTTATTTTCAATGTGAAATAAGTTTATTAAGAAGAAAGCCCATCATGAATTGAGCATCATTTATATTCTCCACATGGGCATATAGGAGAAGACTTCAAATCATGTAGGAAATGATTCAACAAAAGACATCTGGCCTTACTCAACACAAAGCAGGGCCTCTTTCGCCTTTGTGGGAAAGGATATTTCCCAGTGATATTCAGTACGTTTGAATTGGAGGTGCAAGGAAAGGAAGCTCTGTCCTTTTTGTGTCTCAATTTACACATATGGAGTACAGCTACTTACTAGCTGAGCTAGAGATGAAAGAGAAATAATGGGTTAGAGTTTAAATAGAATGAACTTTTGTGTAGTTGGAGAGTTTTGGCAATATTTTATGACTCACTTTTTAATAATGGGCTTTATATTACTTTACTACTTTCAGGGATGTAATTTCTTCCTATTTTCTATTTTAATTTCATTTCATTTTTCTATTTTCATGATGTTATGGAATAAACATGCGTATGAAGAATCACACATATTAGGAGATGATTAAACATAGCTGTCAACACACACATTGCCTTCACAGTTTTCCTTATTTTGTGATGAGAGCAACTAAGATCCACTTTCTGACCAGACTGGAAGAATTCAGGATTTTTTTGGTTAACATTTGACAGCAGCTTCACATTTTTTTTTTTTTTTTTGGTGGGGAAGTGCATCAGCTCAGCCTGTCAGGTTGCTGTCTAGCAATGCAATCTAGCAATGCCTAAAGCTAAACTAGGAAATCATTAACACTGAAAAGGTTAATTTTCAAAGTAAATATCTCAGTGAAATAGCATACTGAAAAGAATGGAAAGTTTATTCTTAGCATCCACTCACACTTACACTGTGCCTTATCTTTTCATAATGAAACCTATACGAGTAAGTGAGTATATATAAATAGCTTTTTTATTTTAATGTCTAATGAATAAACACATGTGATTTCAACCTAAAAAAGGTTAATGACTCATCTGCAAACTAAATTTGTGTCCTAAATTTTACCACTACTGAGCTACCTACAGTGTTCCCTATAATATATATGTTATCAGAAAGTACTTTATGTTTGGAATTCCATATATATATAACATAAATGAATAAAATAGGCTTAAGAGATAACTTAGCACTTAGCATTTAAGAGCATGTAGGTCTCTCACACAGAACCTGGGTTTGATTTCCATTACCCACATGGTGGCTGACAACTTTCTGTAATTCTATTTCTAGGGGTCTGATACCCTATTCTGCCCTCAGTGAGCACCACACATTGCCATGGGGCAGAGGAATACATGTAGATAAGACACTCATACACATAAAATAAAAATAAGAATATCCTTGCTGTTATAAGAGTATATATTCCAATGGTCAAGATGAATATATTTTTTTTATAAAATAGCTGATTTCTAATGAAGCATTAATGCTAGCAACAATTACTTACGTAATAAAAACATACAGAAGCAACACTACACAGCTTCAGCAGTTTTGCACATATCCTAGTGTTTACCTGAGAATAATACCAAGTATATTGAGTCTCTTGTATACAATCATCCCTGTGGTCAGCCTTGCTCATCTGTCTCTTATGATACATCGATTCTCTCTGCCTACTGAAATGTGATTGTGTTTTTCCATCTGAATACCAGAATGTTTCTAACGGTGTACAGACAGTTCATTTATTTCTGTGCTGTCACAGTATTGTGACTGACAGGTTCATGGTCACATACAGAAAAGTAAATCAAAATCTTGCCAAGTAATCTACTCAAAATTTGTAAGAGAAAAATCAACTGAGTGTTTGGCCTACTTTTCCTCCCTCTATGTTTGGTAATATTTACCATCCTACTTTTAAATCACATATAGAATAATTGAGTTTGAATACATATAAACCATTCTTATAAGTTTAAAGAATAAAAACAAACAAATCATCTATAAGAAAAATTCCAAAGTTCCACTTAAGAAAAAAGAAAGAGAAATCTAAGTTGAACTTGAATCTAAGTATTTAAAATCATAAATGATAACCATATGAGAACAGGAATAGGAAGAGTTCTAGAGAGTTCCCCAGAAATCTGCAATGACACATCCTCAGTAGACTGCTGGCAATGATCTAGAGAAAGCCTCATCTGACCTAGTCTGGTGATCAGATGGCCAAACAACCTAACTGTAGCACTGGAACTCTCATCCAATAACTGATGGAAGTGGATGCAGAGATCCTCAGCCAGGCCCCAGGTGGAGCTCCAGAGGTCCAATTGTCCAGAAAGAGGAGGGTCTGCAAGAGTGTGAATTGTTGAGACTAAGATTGGAAGAGCACAGGGACAAATAGCCAAATGAATGGAAGCACATGAATTATGAGCCAGGGGCTGTGGAGCCCCCAGCTGGAGTAGGCCCTCTGGATAAGTGAGATAATTGAATAGCTTGAGTTGTTTGGGAGGCACCCAGACAGTGGGGGACCCAGACCTGTCCTTAGTGCATGAGCTGGATGTTTGGAACCTTGGGCTTATACGGGGACACTTTGCTCAGTCTGGAAGGAGGGGACTGGACCTGCTTGTACTGAATCCACCAGGGGATTTAATGAACACCCAGGGGAGTCTTGGCCCTGGAGGATATAGGAATGGAGGGGAGGGGCTGGGGGAAAGGTGGGGGTGAGGACGGGAGTAGGGAGGACAGGGGAACCCATGGCTGATGAGTAAAACACAAATATAATAAATAAAAAAATAAAATCATAACATTATATATCTAAAAATATATTTTATGAAGAATTGTTTAACTATATTTAGATTCAGGGCTAAATTTTTAATTTTATATTTGTAAATAGTATAATTGGAAGAATAAGAAATGAAACATTATTCTTCATGTATATATTTTTGTAGATGTAGCTTGTAGTTATGATAGAATTTCTTCTTAAAGCCATTTAGTTTTTGATTTTTATTTTCCTTTTTCTGAAAATGGGAATAGTCTTGCAGATTATTAGACAGGTTAATGAAATAATTCTTACTAATATATTCTATATAGTTATATTCATTAATATATTTGAATTTTAAAAACTAAACTTGTATTAGTATCATTTTACTATTGCTACAAAAATTTAGTTGCCTTGTCGTTTCATAGAATAATAAGCCTAGAACCACTCAGCCTCAAAACTGAGATAAATGAATATATGGTATTTAAAGAATGTTAATTGTGTTCCTGTTTGATAGATACATTAAAAAACAACAGATGACCAAGTAAGTTTTTATACATAATTTCATTAATTAACATTGCATTTCAGGCTTAGAGAGAGATCTAAAGAAAAGCCTCTGTGGGAAGCAAGGTATAATGGCTGTATTTTCTTGACTTAGGAAAAAAAGAACTTTTTAACAAAAAGAAGAATACAAACATAAAAGTAAGCCACACACAAAAGCATCTTAATATCATAGAATATAATGAAATGGGTTATTTTGTTACAAATAGCATCTAATATGGATTAAACTACATTAGATGTAGAGGTCTATTAAATATTAAGTTATGTAAATGAAAAAAATATTTCCTGGTTAAAATAATCTAAGGTCTTAATGGAAAAGTACAACACTTACTTAGTGTTATACTTATTTGAAATTAATATTTTAGGAGCATCAGGCTATCCATTCACTTGCCTAACTAAAATCAACCCTGACCCTCGTAGAATGAAACTTAAAAGCACTGTAGATGAACTCACAAGCACTGATGTTACTTGCATAGGTCTCACACAAGGCTAAACCAGCAAATATTCATACATGGGGAAAGATTCCATAGGTTCCTGCCCACCCCTGGGAAGCAAGTTGTTGTCTAGGGAGGGAGTCACTGTATTCAGTGATACAGTTACTAATCACTGTGCTACTCCCCTTTATTACACTTCAATATATATTAATATGAGATATATTCATATACACACATATATACATACATAAAACCAAAGAAAGTGTATTGATTAGAATAAAAATAAGTTTTTTGATGAAGAGAGTAAAACATGGGAAGAATAACTACTCTAACCATTTTATTATTAACCTAGCAAAAATATATTTGTTATGTGCTTACTATATGCCATACCTGTTCTACTTTCTAGCACAGTAATTGGCAGGTAACAGGTATACAGATTTATGGACTGGATAAATTAATAGATAAATACAATCGAACAAAAAGATTGAAATACTTTCTTCCTAACAAGGATTTATTTTTTGTTTCTAACTTTAAAGTGCATATCATTTGCTTATGAGGCTAAGAATTCTTGAATGTGTTAATGATTCTAGAAACTATATTAAGCCAAGTTCCTTTACTGCAAATAGAAAAAACAGAACTAAAACAAAATTACTCAAAAATTAGTGCTTTCTTGATTTAAAAAAATATATCTCTTTATTTTATGTATATGAGTAACCTGTCTTCATGCACACCTGAAGAGGGAATCAGATCCCATAATAGACGGTTGTGAGCTGCCATGTGGTTGCTGGAAATTGAACTCAAGAACTTTGAAAGAGCAGACAATGAATGTTCTTAACCACTGAACCATTTCTCCAAACCTTGAGTTTTACAATTTAACTGAAGAAATAGCAGTGGAAACTCTTGCAACTGCACTATAAAAAGAAAAAATAATCCCAGACAAGCCAGATTTATTCCAGCTGTCCATGTGCATTTCCTCTGGACAGATGAGAGGGTATCAGATCAAGTGAGGGATAAATCAAAAGTGCTCTTCTCATGTCTTACCAGTGTGGAAACCATCTCAGCAATAGGTTCAGGAAATATAACTGATGCAGAGTAGAAGTAACAGCAAAAATAAGACACAAAAAGAACGTGGTGAAACTTTGCTGACTTGTTGTCAGTCTTCATTTACCAAACTACCAACTAGATTCCACCTTCCTCTCACACTCCTCTCTTTGCTTACTGACTCTACCCTGGAGGTTTTCCTTGAACAATAATGTCTGTCACACAAGAGTGTTGTCTAGTGTCATTCCTGGTGCTCAGATGCCTTCTCAAACATCCTCTTCACTGTTTCCCTTACATCTCAAAGTTCTCAGAACTAAGTTACAGTCATATGACTCCCTTGACCTCACAAATGTATACATAAAATACTGCTATTTTAAATATATGTGTTTATAGCACACAGAATGACAGAGAAAGAATTTTAAAACAGAAAAAATACTATAATAATTTCCCCCTCTTAGTATATAGAGTGACACTAAGTTTTAGTAGCAATGCCAGAAAACCAGAATTTTCCATCGAAGATTAGTACATTCAAATCATGATGGTCCATGTCAGACACTTCAATCTGTCTTTAACTACCTAATTTTCAAATGGAAACTTCTGTGAATCTTTAATTATTTGCTGATCTTTAATATTAATTCAATTTCTCAAAGCAGCTGAAATTAAGTTAAAACCAATAATGTAGTATCCAGTCTATGACACTGTATTACACTTCTTTCTATGGAGATAAATTTTTAATGATTTCATTGGCCTTTGGCAGGTGATTTTTGTTGTTATCCCTAGCTCTGCCATTTAAGTATCAGTTTTAATATTTATTAACATGTTGAACTTGAGCTATTCTATGTTAGACAGAAAATCTGTTTTGAGGATAGACATTTTATTTTTTAATCCAAAATATCTCCCTCAAAGTGTTTTGTATCTAATACATATACACAAAATACTGATATTTTTTCAGTTGAAGGAAGCAATTAAGAATAAATGTATTATGTCTAGGAAATTAGTTTAGGAGTTAAGAGCATGCACTCTTCTAGAGGATCAGGGTTTGATTTCCAGAATCCACATCAGGTGGCTCACAAAAACTTACACCTACAATTATTGGGACTCTGTTGTTTCTGACCTGAACCATCGCATGCATTCACACAACACACACACACACACACACACACACACACACACACACATACACACACATCATGATTAAAATAAAATAACTAATATTTGTAATTAATAATTATAATGAAATAATCAGCCACACATCTATATATGACATAGTAAAATTAATTAGTGGAAATGCTTATTGGTGAAATTATTAAGGCCACTCCATGTAGTTAAAAGGGAGGTTTATTTTGTGGGGTAACTTACAAATGAAGGGGTAGGTTGCAGGGTCTGGCAAAGGTATAGCACAGTCTGGCGGTGTTCTCTGGAGAACTCTGCTTGGTCTACCTCCTGCGTCCAGCGTCCCCGAACCAAGAGAGCGACCTCCTCTTGATCCTCAGTCTTCTGCTCCCTCCTCTGCCCCGCCTTGTGGGCGTGATCATTACTGAAGCCTCAATGGGGGTTGGAACTTCCAGGCCAATGCTGGGATGGCTATCCACTACATCTCCCCCTTTTGTCTAAATAAGAAAGTTCTAACCTAATACAAGACTATATACAAAGGGATGGTTATCAAATATTGTCCAGGAGTAATGAGGGATAATGACTTAGATAAGTTGGAATTACAATAAGTGCAAACAATATCAAGCAAAAAACACATATTAAAATCCAGGGAACTCTAGGGCATGGGTATGTGGCATGTTACAAGGATCATTCCAAAAGGTGTACTATCCTAAAGAACCTGAGTCTAATACTTAATATATTCTATCTAAGATATTATATATGTATATATACTAAGTTGTAACTATAACTGTTAATCTCCAACCTCATCAAAGACCTGAGAAGGAATATAATAATACCTGAGAAATGGGAGAAGGATGCAAGCAACTTTCGGAAGTCTTGCAAGAGTAGACAGAGACAGCTAGCAGCCTGGACAGTCACCTAATATTTCTCAGTATCGTTGGTGCATTCAAATTGGCTACAGGCCTAGAGTATCTGACAGACCATTTTCAGAAGCAGGAATTCTGAAAGACCATCTTACCCTGTCTTGGCAAAGTATGGTGGTCACTTTCCTTGTGTCCCGCTTGTCCAGAAAGGACAGCATTTGTACTGTCAGCAGTTGAGGCAAGGGCAGTTCTTTGCCCAGTAGGCCATTTTGTGCCAAGAAGACAAACTTCCAAATGGAAATGTCTTAGAAGCCCAACATTCTCTCGGGATCAAATTGGTGCTGCCAGGAGCAATTGTGTCTCACGTCAACAGAATTCTAAGTTATTTAAATGCCATATTCTCTAGGTCCATGAAGTGTTTGAAGATTACCTGTCCATCTGGCCTATGTGTTTATAAATCTGGATAACCTAACTAACATAATTATAGAGATAACAAGCATAGGTGACAATAACTCTGTAAGTCTCATCTACCTAAACAACCTAAGGACTAAGGCTTCCTATAAATAAGGCAAACAGTCTGTAAACAAATGTACAGTAAAAGGACAATGACTTCAAATTGTGACAATACACAAAATATCTTTAACAGAGGTAGGAATGTATAGTGCAATATGCAATATGATAATAATCCTAAATATATATCAGTATATAGAATTTCTTAAACAGAAGTAGAACATACATACAGTATGACAGACATAAATTCATATTTGTATCAATATACAAATATTTCAAATAAAAGTAAAAATATGTGTACAATATAACAAACATAGTCCTGCA
Source organism: Onychomys torridus (assembly GCF_903995425.1). Taxonomy (NCBI): domain Eukaryota; kingdom Metazoa; phylum Chordata; class Mammalia; order Rodentia; family Cricetidae; genus Onychomys; species Onychomys torridus. The sequence goes on along the minus strand of NC_050453.1, from coordinate 45,869,853 downwards.
TTTGTATCAATATACAAATTATCTTAAATAGGAATGTAAAAAGTTTATATTTGTATCAACATATAAGAATTCATAACAGTGCAAAGGCTGCTATATTACTAAATTTGTTTACTAATGTATATGATAGTCTACCATAATATCTTATACGTATCCACTCCATTTCTTCTTTTCCCCCCCCCTTTTTTTTTTTGAGACATATTGTCTTTCCTTAAGGAGAGTACTGAGTTTAACCATTTCTTTCACCCCCAACCCTAGAACCATTATCCATAACACTGAGAAATATGAAACCTAAGGGATAAGGGGCGTCGTGTTCTTAGAATTGCTTCCTGCTGTTTAGGGGGCGATGGTATCTCTGTTGGGTATTGTGAGAAAGCTCAGATAGTTAAATCTCAGTTAGATTAACTGTAGATTCTGCAGCAACTCTTAGAGTAATGGGTAAGATTGTCTGAAATTCTGGCAAGAAGTGTAGTATGATGATGATTACCATGGCATCATTCTGGACTGGGTAGAGTTGTTGTTGTTGTTGTTGGGGCCCCATCTTCCTTCTGGAGACTTCAGAGATTGCTATTGGAAAAAAAACTTATTTTTCATCAGAATGGAAGGTTTGGATTTAAAGATGTCATGTCATGTGAGAAAGGATTCCAAGAAATCAAGAATAAGCATGGAGAGAATTAGAATCTTGAAGATAATGGTCCCTTATAATTGGTTTCCTTCTGTCTCACACCAGAGGGCTCTTCTGATATGGCACTGAAGAATCTCTCAACCTTTTTTTTTTTTTTTTTTTTTTATCAATATGCTTGGGTTTAGAGAAGGAGTGAGCCAGTTCCATCTCCAAAGCCAGCATGGTTTATAATTAAATTGGAACCACAACTATTCTGGATTGATAGAGATATAGATGTTAGACAGTGATATCTTACCCTGTGTAGATTGGTACCAATAGATTCTTTCTTTCTGCTGTAAACATCCAGATATCCATGGCCTTATGATTTCTGGAAGACGGGTATTTCCATTATCCTGGAAAGACAAAAACAGAAGCCTACCCCAACCTTTGATTGTTAACTTTTTCTTACAACCTGAGGAGATGTCATATTGGTGGATGATCTTTTATTTCTCCTCATCAAGGGGTTTCTCCTGTTTGAATCGAATTTTTATTAATTTTGTTGGTATCCATAGCTTTTCTTCTCCTGTGGAAACAAAAGCAAAACCCCTTCCCCAACGTAGGACATATCCAGGTTTCCATTCTGAGGTCAACACATCTTTGAAATAAACTGGGTGGTTTAGCTCAGGAGTTTTGTCTGTTGTCCAATGTCTCTCCACAGCTGTTGTTCCTTTCTCATCAGCATTGAGAAAATTCAAGGTTATTAAAGCACTATGCAATCTATTTCTAGGAGTCATTGTTACCTGTTGCTATTTATTTAGCATATCCTTTAAAGTTTGATTGGATCTTTCTATGACTGCTTGGCCTGTGGGATTGTGTTGTATACCTGTAACATGCTTTATATTGTAATAAGCAAAGAACTGTCTCATTTTATTGGAGACATATGCCGGGGCATTATCTGTCTTAATTTGTACAGGTATTCCCATGATGGCCATAACTTCTAATAGGTGTGTAATCACAGAATCAGCCTTTTCAGAACTCATAGGAGTTGCCCACTGAAATCCTGAATAGGTGTCAATGGTATGGTGTACATACTTTAATCTTCCAAATTCTGCAAAATGAAACACATCCATCTGCCAAATTTCATTTCTTTGTATACCTTTTGGATTGCTCCCTGCAGGTAATGGAGTTTGATTATAGAAGGAACAAGTAGGACATTTTTTCACAATATCCTTAGCTTGTTGCCAAGTAATGGAGAAATCCTTCTTCAAACCTTTGCTATTTACATGGTGTTTCTTATGAAATTCTGAGGCTTCTAGCACATTACCTATTAGTAACTGATCAATCTCATCATTACCTTGTGCTAGAGGTCCTGGCAGACCTGTATGGGATCTGATATGTGTTATATATATAGGATGTTCCCTTTTTCTGATGATTTCCTGCAATTGTATGAATAATGAAGTTAATTCTGTATTATCAGGAATAAATTCAGCAGTTTCAATGTGTAAAACAACTCTCTCTGCATATTGAGAGTCAGTGACTATATTGAGGGGTTCTGTGAAGTCCATCAGTACCATAAGAACGGCATACAGTTCTGCCTTTTGTACAGAGCTGTATGGACTTTGTACCACTTTACTTAAGTCTCCTGATTTGTATCCTGCTTTCCCTGATTTATTTGCATCAGTATAGAATGTGAGGACTCCAGAAATTGGCTTGTGTTGTACAATGTGAGGAAGGACCCATTCAGTCTTCTTTATGAATTCTATCCTCTTGCTTTTGGGGTAATGGTTGTTAATCTCTCCCAAAAAGTTACTGCAGGCTCTCTGCCAGTATTCATTATCTTTCCACAGTGATGAAATTTCCTCATTAGTTAAATGTACTACAATTTCTGCTGGGTCCATTCCTGTCAACTGACGAAGTCTTAATTTACCTTTTTGAATCAAATCAGAGATCTTTTCTATATAAGTCTTTAATTTCTTATTTGGTTTACGTGGGAGGAATATCCATTCCAATATAATATCTTCCCTCTGCATCAAAATACCTGTGGGGGAATGTCTGGAGGGGAATATGACAAGAATGCATTTAAGTTCAGGATCCACATGATCCACATGTGCTTCTCGAATTGTCTTTTCTACTAGAGCCAATTCCTTCTCAGCTCTGGCTGATAATTCTCTAGGACTATTTAATTCTTTGTCCCCTTCTAGAGTATTAGCCAAATTTTGTAGTCCATCTTTGGGTATTCCCATGATACCCAATAAGTTGGAAATGCTTCCTAACAACTTTTGAAAATCATTAAGAGTCTTTAATCGATCTCTCCTCAGTTGTACCTTTTGGGGTCTAATTTTTTGTAACTCTATCTTATATCCTAAGTAATTAATAGAATCTCCTCTTTGTATTTTTTCAGGAGCAATTTGTAGTCCCCAGCGAGGCAAAACTTTTTTTACTTCTTCAAACATGCTTTCTAATGTGTCTAACTTTGGATCAGCTAATAGGATATCATCCATATAGTGATAAATTATGGATTGTGGAAACTTTACACGAATTATCTCCAATGGTTTTTGCACAAAGTATTGGCATAAGGTAGGGCTGTTTAACATTCCCTGTGGGAGGACCTTCCATTGATATCTCTTGACTGGCTGAGAATTGTTATAATTAGCAACTGTGAAGGCAAATTTTTCTCTATCATTTTCTTGTAATGGTATGGTAAAGAAACAGTCTTTTAAGTCAATAACTATTATTGGCCATTCTTTGGGTAGCAGAGAGGGCAAGGGCATCCCAGTCTGTAGGGAGCCCATTGGCTGAATTACTTTATTAATAGCTCTCAGATCTGTCAGCATTCTCCAATTACCAGACTTTTTTTTAATAACAAATACAGGAGAATTCCAAGGGCTGGTAGATTCTTCAATGTGTTGAGCATTTAACTGCTCTTGAACCAGCTGTTCTAAAGCTTGTAGCTTCTCTTTTGTCAAAGGCCACTGTCCAACCCAGACAGGTTTATTAGTTAGCCATTTTAAGGGTAAGGCAGTTGGTACTTCTGAGAGTTCAACAGCAGTTGTGCTCTGTTTGTGTACAGCCTGAATGGTTGGTGACTGGCTTTTATAGCATGTTATGATATTATTCCTAGAAACATGCATTGGCCTGTATTCCTTTTCTGAGAGTGTAGGAATTTTGATCTGGGTATTCCACTGTTGTAACAGATCTCGGCCCCATAGATTTACTGCTACATTCGCTACATATGGCTTCAGCCTTCCTCTCTGTCCTTCTGGCCCTATGCATTCAACCCATCTCAAACTCTGTTTTATCTGAGATAGGGTGTCAATTCCTAAAAGTTGGACATCTACCTCTTGAAGAGGCCAATTTGGATGCCATGATTTTGGTGTAATTAAAGTCACATCTGCACCTGTGTCTACCAGGCCCTCCAGAACCAAGCCATTAATTCGAATTCTAAGCTTTGGTCTTTGTTCATTCATGGAAATCTGCCAAAATATTTGTTTTATTGTGTTCTTTGTAAACTGTGATTCATCTGTCAGAGCTGTTTTATCATCCATTGCAGTATTGGTTTTTACAATAGGCATTGGTTTATTCAGTTGTCCTGGAGAGGAATGTCTTCCACAGTGGCTGGGAATGTTCTTACCACATTTGATTTGGGGGCCTGCAAGAGGCCCCTGAGGTGTTTCCCGCCAGTAAAGGGTTGCCTCGTATATCTATTTTTGATCTGCACTCACTGGTCCAATGTCGGCCTTTGCCACATCTTCTACATAATCCAGGAGGTGGTTGGGGTCTCCTGTTTAGGCTATTCCTAGAAGGGGTATTACTTCTAGGATTACCCCATGTACAGTTTTTACTTATATGACCTGGTGTACCACATTTAAAACATTTGGTACCACGGGGCCTTCCTTCACCTCTGGGATATGTCTCTCCTATCCAAGCCTCATTACTGTAGTTAAGAGATTCAACACCATTAGTATACTGAATCCATTCTTCCAAAGGAGCTGATCTGATCTTTAATGGTGTAAGTATTCTTTTGCATTCTGCATTAGCATTGTCAAATGCCAAGGACTCAGTTAATACTTTTCTTAATTCTTTATCTGATACAGCTTTTGTTATAGCTGTGTTCAGCCTTTGTAAAAAATCAGTGAAGGGTTCATGCGGTCCCTGAAATATCTTTGTGTATACCTCAGTTGCTTTCCCAGGTTCTGGAATTTTTTCCCAAGCATTTAGAGCTGCTGTACGGCATAGGGATATTGTATGCTCATCATAAACGGCTTGTACATTCCTGTCAGCAAAACATCCCTCACCAAGTATTTGATCTTGGGAGATCTCAAAACCTCTGAGTTTACCTTGTTGTTCTAAATTTCTTGCCTCTTCTCTCAACCAGCTTTTCCACTGTAACTGCTGGCTATATTCTAGAATAGCTGAAATTAACTGATGCCAGTCATCTGGAATGATTCTATGTGAGGTAGACCACGAATTTAACATCTGTCTTACGTATGTGGAGTGTATCCCATATGTAACTACTGCTTCCTTTATATTTTTAAAGTCCTTTGTTGAAATTGGTTGTAATGTATATGTCATATATGGCTCGGGGTATGTGTCATCTGCTGGCTTCTCATGGATGATAACAGGATAAGCCATTGTATGAGAGCCATTTGGAGATGTTACAACCTGTATGGTCTTGCCCTTCTGCTTATTAGGTCCCTTGTCATGTTTATTGAGAGTTTCCTCCAGGGTTTGTAAACGAGCACCTAGGGTCTGTTCCAGGGAGTAAACCTCCTCTCTTGTAAGGGATTCCAGATTTTTCATGGAATCATGGAAGTTTTTATGTTCTTCTGAAATACATGATTCCATGGACCTTATCTTATCAAGTAATGATAATTTTTCTTCCTTATATAGTGTCTGAGTAGCTACAACTTCACTCTGGAGAGTTAGTGTTCTATCCATTAAATACTCATATTTATTATCAATAAAAGCAATTTTGGGTACAAGCTTGTTTTGTAAATTCTGGTTAGCAGATTCCAGAGAGAGAATCTTTTTATGTAAGTCCTGGTCAGCAGATTCCATAGACAGAATCTTTTTCTGTAAGCCTTCATTGCTAACTTTTAAAGCCTGTAAATCCTGGTTAGCAGATTCCAGAAAGAGAATCTTTTTCTGTAAGCCTTCATTGCTATCTCTTAAAACCTGTAAAACTTGGTTAGCAGATTCCAGAGAGAGAATCTTTTTATGTAAGTCCTGGTCAGCAGATTCCATAGACAGAATCTTTTTCTGTAAGCCTTCATTGCTAACTTTTAAAGCCTGTATCAGTCCCAATAATGACTCATCTTTGTTCTTACTATTAAACCAGTGTTTGAACACTGTGTGAATTATTACAATGAATGTCAAAATGATACAGGCCAGATATGTCTTAGGGAGGTCGTATATTTCCAGGAAAATGTCATTCATCATACAGGCAAAAAGGTTTTTAAATTCTTGTGAGGTAATGTTGTCAGCCATATTACAAGAATTACTCAAAATTTGTTAGTCAGTTTTAAGGTGTAAAATTATCAAGTACTTTTACTTGAAAGAAGCTTACCTTTCCGTGGTTTTGGGTGGTGCAGTAGTACTTTTCAGCCAGCAGGAGGCGTTGGTATAGCTCCAAAGCAAGGCCTGCTAGCGACCTTGGCTGCAGCTGAAGGCAGGAGCCAAGGTGGCAGGGAGCAGGCACTCAGGGAGGAGTGGGAATGCCTCACTCACAGTGGTTTTCGCTGGTCTAGGGGCTAAGCTGGGGAACTGAGACCGGATTAGCTGTTCCCTTTCTCAGGAATGGGACCATGTAGGCGTCCCCTGGTTAAATGGAACTTTGCAGGCGGGTTTAGGTGCCCACCAGCCGCCAGCCTGGAGGAGGCTGAGGGAGGGAGCCGCCTGGGCCTTTGGAATTTGCCCCACGTGAGCGCCAGATATTGGTTAAATTATTAAGGCCACTCCACGTAGTTAAAAGGGAGGTTTATTTTGTGGGGTAACTTACAAATGAAGGGGTAGGTTGCAGGGTCTGGCAAAGGTATAGCACAGTCCGGCGGTGTTCTCTGGAGAACTCTGCTCGGTCTACCTCCTGCATCCAGCCTCCCTGAACCAAGAGAGCGACCTCCTCTTGATCCTCGGTCTTCTGCTCCCTCCTCTGCCCCGCCTTGTGGGCGTGATCATTACTGAAGCCTCAATGGGGGTTGGAACTTCCAGGCCAATGCTGGGATGGCTATCCACTACAAATGCTAACTGTGTATAGTTTATAAGCAATGCTAACTATTGCAAACAATTTTTTTTTAAAAAATTTGAGTCCTTGAACATTGTACACATATATTCTTCCTTTAAGGTAGACTTAATGTTATTATTTACGAAATAAAGATTGAATCATTGTTCCTATCTATCACTTTCTCTACAAATATTTCCTATCACCAGCTTATCAACAAGTGAAGATGTATCCTGGAATATGGTTCACTCCGGCCCACTATAACTAAAAGGTCCAATATACAAATCAGGAAAAGATATGGAATGAAAGAATCAGCACATTTAGTGAGGTTTGAATTAATGAGACATGAAAAGAAAAGGGATTCATTTAACCAATATTTTAATAGTCACAATGAAAAAAATGTAAAGAACTTGGATAATAATAGGACCTAAATTTGTCTGTCATAAAAGACTATAAAAATTATTTTGAGCCTTGATATTTTTTAAAAAATTACTTTACATATGAAAATTTATTCATATAATAGATGTAGCTAAGGTAGCTGCAAACAATAGTAAAGATTTTTTTTTTTTTTAATGTTTTGCTTCTGGAGTAGAAGTTGAGTTAATACCAAAACAAAGAAAAATATTCCAATTGCTGTTCTGAGTCATTCAAGATTACATAGCACATTTTCTAAATCTAACAAGATTAAATTACAATTTTCACAAGATTTGTCACAGAAAATACAGGCAAAACTACAATAATTATTTCTTCATACTCTTGGGCTCTGTATTCTAAGTTTCCAACTGTGTCACTAGAAGGAATAGCTATTAATGCCTTCTCTAAGTTATTATTTTTAACAGATGAGTTAGATAGGAAAGATAAATTAAGAACCAGAAAAATCTGTTTCAAAAAGTTGACATTCATAAAAGATGACTGTGCCGGTTTCACGACGGATGGAAGCATTTAAGCTTCGATATTAACAAGGAAGCCACAGACTCATTCAGATTAAGAAAAAAAAAACAAAAACAAACAAACAAAAAAACAAGGAAACAAAAAACCTCTCAACTTGAAACCATCTCTTTCTCTGCTCCTAAATGTCTTGTTGAAGTAAGAGATAAATGGGGTTCAATCATTTGTCAGAATTGTTTCCAGAAATGAATGAGAGTTTCACTTTCAGATGCACCACTGCCTCGGCAGCTCATTAAAGACATCAGTGTGCCCAGTTCTGTCACTGAAATGCTGGTGTTGGCATGGGATTCATGGACAGGGGTTTTCAAACTATGTTCAGTCTCATTTCAGTGTGTTTACTCACCCAGAATAGTTTTGTGTTTACCTCATATAAGTAAGTCCCACCACTTCTGTAGAATTCTATCATTTGTTCTGCATGAGGAAGTAAGTAACTGCAGTTTCCCTCTTTTGTCACATTCTTTTAGTAATGCCAGTTCCCAAAAGTCAATGCTAACAGTGTTTGTGGAGGGCTGGATTCAGAACATTCATAGATACCATCCACCATGGAAATTCAATCCACGACATATAATAGTATATTATTTCCATACAGTTTCTGCATATTCTATCAAATTTATTTGTCAGTTCCAAGTCAACCAAAATGCATGATACAATATAGATATTTGCATACTTTACTATTTTGGGATTAATGACAAAAAAATGTCTTTAACAGTATAAAACAGACACCATTTAAACATTCTCAATCCACAGTTGATTACACTCATGTTGCAGAAGCCATATATAGAGACTCCTCTGAGACATCCCAGCTTTTAGAACATGGTGCAAATCTTCTTTATAATATCTTCTTTATAAACAACCAGTCAGAATATTTATATTTTTAGGCAATAGAGAACATATTTAAAATGAAGAAAAAGAATGTTTTACTAAAAATAGTTTCCTTCTCCACCTACTAATCAAGGGCAATTTTGATAAATAAATATTTTCAGAATCCATATTATTACTCATAAAATTATCATCTAGATTAAATAGGTGTAGTTTACTCTATGAAAGACTTAAATGTGCAATATCACTAAACATGCATTCTTTTGTAGAGTTGATTCCAAAATTCAATGAGTCATATATATTTCTATACACTTACTGTAAACTCATCAAAAGCATGTGATACAACTGAGACCTTCCCTTTGAATTCCAAATAACTGTGAATAATCAATAATGCATATTTAAAAAGAACTAAAGAAATTTAATCTTTCTTATGTATAGTTGGGATCCTCATTCTTTAGTCATTCTTCCCCTAAGAAACTGTGGCAGGTGGATTGCTAAAAGTTCAAGCAATGTAGGCCACATGTGCAGTTCAAGGTTACATTCTAGTATATGAGCCCTCATTTCAGAACACAAATAAAAATAAATAAATACATAGATTTATGTTTGTGTATTTTCTCTTATAATGACTTTTTAGTTGATATTATATTGAATAAATTTCAAAGTACAGATTTAGAATGAATGATGCTTGAAATTCTTATTTTTGAATGCAGTAATTATACTATCATTCATAAGGAGCTATTATACTTGGTAAAATTTTTCAGTATAAGTACCATGTGTTACCTATTCATTATACTGTACAGACACAATCTATAATAATATAATATATGTATTTTTAACAAAAGAATGTGATACAAATATTTATATGAAAATTACCAAAGAATCAGTGATGAAGTAGAAGTAGTTAGGCAGAAAACTTCAATGACTATGAAGCTTAAAAATTTTTTTAGCAAACTTGTTAACTTTCTTGATAAAAGTACAAAGCCAGGTAAGAGAAATGGTAAAGTGTTAGTGAAGAAACATATTACAATTAATATAGAACTTTCTAATTGCTAAAGCAGCTTAATAGAAGATATGGGTTACCAAATAGGATGATGTGAGTGAGCTCTCTCACCCACTGATGGCTGTTTGGGAGAAACTAGGAGGTATATTCATACTGAAGAAAACATGTCATCTGGAACAGGCTTTAAGGTTTTAGAAGAATTATGTCATTTCAAGTTAGGTCTCTCTATTCCCTTTGTGATTCAAGTTGTGAGCTCTCTGCTACTGATCCAGGTACCTACCACCCACTGCTTCTATGTTGCACAGTGGATTTTAATCTTCTGGCACTGCAAGTCCCAATTATTTTCTTTTTTTCTATAACTTACCTTGGTCATCGTGTTTCATCCCACAATAGAGAAGTAACTAAAGCTGTGAAAGTAAGTTAGTTCTCCTATCTACTAGGAAAACCAGAACAGGCAAGCCAATGAGGCAACATCAATGTTGTCCTCAGCACTTCTTGCAAAAGTCAGCCGTAAATTATTCCCTGTGTTCATCTGTGAGTAGAAAAGACAAATGTACAAAAGCAATATTCCATGGACAGGTATGGTTTTCATGTGGTCCATCCATATCAAAACTCATGTTGAAGTGAATGAATGAGTGAATAAATGGACTTGATTGTTATAGGGGTGCCTTTGAGAGTGGTGTCTTCAAAAGATAGTTGGGTGCTTTAGAAGGCACCATGCTGTTCTCATAAGAGTGACTTCTTGCTTTATGGGCACTGACCTGCTCACTACATGTGAGGCTGCCCTCCTGCCCCCACCCTTTCCCATGGTCTCACTTTCTTCTTCTTCTTCTTCTTCTTCTTCTTCTTCTTCTTCTTCTTCTTCTTCTTCTTATTCTTATTCTTATTCTTATTCTTATTCTTATTCTTATTCTACTTTTTTTTTTTTGTTAAGGCACAACATGGAAGAACAAAAGGATGCACAGGTACTAAAATGTTGAATATATCAGGATTCAGAATTATAGTTAAAAAATCTTTTATAAATAACAAAGCTGTGGCATTCATATTTTTAGGTAACAGAAAAAAAGATTAAGACATGAAGCAAAATGGTTTTCAACTATTAATAACTTCCTCTGCCTCCAATTATTCAAGGGCAATGCAATTTAAATTTGAGAAATTATGTCTGTCACTGAAGTAATTATTTATAAAATTGTTGTCTAAACCAAATAGATGTAATTTTTTACTGCAATATACTTGATTTAATAATGATATTTTAATAATTTATATATTTTATTTACCTAAATTTTCTGACCATTTTAGATCATTAGAAATGTTCCCATGTTCATATGAAATCAAATGATTTTAATTTATTGAAATTGTGAGAAATAGATGTAACTAACCCATTTTAAAAATCTATTCCCATTTCAACTTTCTGATGCTAAAATCCAGATACAATGTCAGTTTCCTTCTTTGCTTTTGAGTCATGTGTATCTGAAAATCCTCCTGCCTTGACTCCATTGATTGAGTTAAGATCCAGATCAGGACAGATTATATGTGGACTTTCTTACTTGGTTTGTATTTTGATTCTCTCATTAATGTTTAGACTTATAGTGAGCCCCAACATTTACAAGTCTTGTATGCCTACAGGCTTGTGAGAAACTCATCCTTAGCTGGAGTATTTTCAGCATTATACATATCCTTGTCTAAAGAAAGACTACTTCATGTTTCTTAATGTGACTCACAGTCTTGGAAAGGCCACTCAAACATTTACTTTTTCTTTTGCTTTACCAAATTTTAAGGTCTTTGAAAGTTTACCATTATCCAGAGAGTGAAGAAATAGGTTTAGCTACTTTTTAAAGAGTTATGAACTAAAATTACAGTATTCCTGATCATCAATTTGCTTTTCCATACTGATCTCTGGCTTGAAATTTTCAGGCTGGCTTGTAGGTCAAGTAACAAAATAGCACTATTCATTATAGGGAACATCACTCCTGCCCTTTTTGTTTGGAGGAGCCTGCTGTTCTATTGGTATGGTGGCAAGAGGAGGGACAAGCAGGCTCTATCTGTCCCTGGCCTTTGTAAGATTCACTGCAGTAGAAATAAGGATAAATGTAGAAAAAAAGTCTTTCCTTTTGAAAAACATCTTGTTAAAATTTCACAACTCAAAAAGGTATTCAAATGCCCCATCTTTTTAAATGAATCTAAATTAAAAAACAAAAAGACAGACTATATATTTCTTTAAAGGTACAGTTTGATAAAAGTTTAACAATACCTCTCTCAGGAAAACATTGTCTTAATTTTTAATACGCACTTTTACATCCTGTTCTCAAGATGACACAAGCTTCAGCTGACCCAGAGTCAAAGGGTGGATCTACTCTCTATGCCTTTTTATAGGACTAGTTGTATTTTAAAACCATGAGTGCCAGTTATTTGAAAGAAATCCTTTCACCGTTCCTGCCTTCTATACTGCTCAGCGAGGTAACACATCATGTTCTTACAGCATCAACATCTGACCTAGAGAAACCTGACCTAAACTGATGTCTGAGAACGGACAAGCCTTGAAAAGATAGCAAGAGATAACACTTCATTTTGTGGGAATCACTGATGTATTTTGACTTTGTTTCATCAAAATATACTCCCTAGTTATGTCACACTCGGAATTTGGGTTAGCACCATACCTTAACTCAGGAACAAGAAGCACTTATCTTTCAAATATAAAAGCAATCTACTTAGGATGTTCATGACTTTGCAATTAAATTCTAATAGCCGAAAACTCACATTTGCCAGATAATTTTGCTAATTTGATATTATCAAATCATACTCACAATAATTCTATTAATATGCAAACAGCATTAATTTGCATGAACAATTTGCTGTAATATGTATCATAAAAAGAATGGATTATAAACTTAATCTTCAACTTTCATTTCCTTTCATCTATTTTTTTTTATACTCAGATTATCTATAAGTTTTGCTTTATTTGTTTTATGTGCCAGAAATTTTCATTCTTTGGATTGAGACTAGTATTCACTCAGTTAACTCTTTCCAAAACAGATCTTCATCCACTTGCTTCATCATGCTCCATATCTCCTAATTGTGAGCATCAATTAGTCTGCTCATAAATCATGTTTCTCACAGTATCTTGAGCATTTATTGGTGCAGAATTTGTAGTACAATGTTTTATATATAAAATTTTATGAAAGCAGAAATACTTTTCAAGATTGCAGATTATAACACCTATCTTTCTCATTACTCAGTACCTTCTAGGCTAGTGTATTGTCCAGAAATTGATATAAATTTCATCCTCAAACTCTGCACTTTGAAACAATTTTTATTGTTAAATGTAATTTTCCTTTCATCTGCTAAACAGTTGCCCAATTGCAAAAAGCCCCATGCTTAATACACAACCCATAGACCAATTATGGGATATTAAAGGTGTTATAATTGTAAAGGAAATACAACTTTCATTTAAAGTTAAAATTTAACTTTCATTTTTCAAAGTATAATACATAAGAATTTGATTGATAGATATTTGCTGAGAAACAGAACTTTATTCATTTGCAATATAGTTTCATTATTCAACCAAAAACAAAAACTAAGGTGTGTAAAGAAAGAATTCTAGATTTATTATTAAATGAATATAAGAAATTTTATTTATTTTCATATTTATACAAATATATTTTGGTATTTATATTAAAGAATATCCAAATACAAAATACACAAATATTTAAGATACCTAAACATTTTATTTTTATATTGCACTGACATTTTATTTGATAAAAAAAATGTCCAGAATCAATGTTAGTCCTCAACCATGTTAGATTAAATGAATGAAAGCACAAGATTGCTTAGAAATATATATTTAAAGTGATACCTAGGAAAGTAGGAAGCCTAAATATGAAATATGAGAATATGTATGTGCACATGTATATAAATAAATGGCTAAGTTTGCCTAGATTTTTATATAAATCATGTTTTTCTCTGAATTGTAAGCGATAACAGGACTAGATTCTGATTTTCTTAAAGCTTCATGACAAATAGCTAAAACAGAAAAAATAGGTATTGGAAATATAAAAGACAATGTGAAAGATGGAAACTGACAATAGAAACTAAGTGTAGAGAATGTAAGGAATGGTGAATTATGATGAATCCAACACTGTGAGTGGGAACATATATCATAAGGACCAAATACTAAAGCAGCCATCCTAAATTGATAAGTTAATGTTACAAAGACTGATACATATGCATGTTTGTAAAGACTTACATAGGTATGACAAATATAAAGATGTATGTAAGGCTTTACATACATATGTATTACTTATATACAGAGAGATATCACTCAGATACAGAGAGATACACACATGTATATGTATAGGTATGTATATGCATATGTGTATGTGTATATGTATTAGTATATGTACATGATTTTTTTTACTATGATAGACATACTATATTGTAGTTTTTAAGGAAGTTCAAACAATTCTGACAGAATTCTATACTGTTTGTTGGGACTATGGATTTCCTAACAAAAAACATAATTCCACATATAAAATACTAATAGCGATCTTTAAGTGACAATGAAGTAATGGTTCACAAAGTCAATGAAAGACATGTTTGAAGTTAATCTGATATAATACAAACAAAATTTGTTACTAATGTGATCCTAAGCTCATAGTTAATGGATAATTCTCAATAAGAATACCGAGATTTAAAACAATATTTCCTGGAATTTGTCTGTCATCTATCAATATAATTCAACACTACAAATTGAATTTATAATCATGTGTTTGTATATGCATTTATTATATTTTCATGCATTATTGTGAGAGTCATATTAAAATTTGGTGTATGCATATATGCATGGATATATGTAAAATGTAGTTAGCTTTGTCACTACTCTTTCTTAAAATGCCTTCAGAATCTGGAATCTGGCTTGGCATATCATGTTCCAATAATATTTGCATTTGTTTTGAGTTTTGCCTGCTACTTACAAATATTCCAAGTATGTTTTTACATTTGTAATTTTATGCTCCATTAAAGTGGGTAAAATGTGATGCTACAATTCTCGTGGCTTCTTAATGAATGGTATTATTCAGAATACCACATTTACATAAGTAAAATAAATTCCTCACAAAAATGTATGTTAAAACTACTTCCAGAATATTTGCAACAAAATGTGTTTGTGTTTCCACTTATGTTTTCTTATTTTGCTTCAGAATTGGCATATCACACACAACTGTGTTTTATGTGTTATTGATATGCAAGTTCTTTCCAGGAAAATAAGTTAATTGCATCTTTTTGCATTCTAGTAACATAAATTGGAATTCTCTTTCAGAAAATCAACTTCATGTCATAAATACACCAAATCCGGTGCTAACACAGAATAAATAACAGTGAAATTAAGTTACTTCTCAAACACTTCAGAGGAAAATATCATGGTCAGTTTGTATTAAAATTTCTCCTTGTTTTAGTTACCCCTGTGAAGTTTGTTTTTAAAAGTGTGAATGTGGTCAATTGTCTATCAAAATAAGTACTTTTTTCTGGTCATTTTCACATAGTATTTGCAATTTTTTCTATTGTCTGAATGGAAAATTATTCATCAGTCTTGAATTGTCCTGGCAATATTATTCAGCTCAAGAATTAATAGTCTATAAATGATGTTTCAGTTGTATAGAACTTGATTCTCACATACATCCAAATCCTTTGTGTTAATCTGTGATAGACATTTAGAAATTACTTTTAAGTTCTACTTTCCAATAAAAAATATGTAAAGGTCTTATTTTCTGAAATATATGATATGTTTATCTAGCTGTTATTTTATCTGTTTATTTTGTAGTAACAATCAAGAATGATACTTTTATTTCACTAAATTGTTTGTGTAGATATATCAGTAAATCATTAAAATTGTAGATAGTCTTGATATTTGGGACAAAATAAAAAAATATTTTTGGAAAATTTTGCTGAATCAAATACAATTGGAAAATCCCTTTGTGTTTCATTGTTTTAATCACAAGTTTTTAAATCTGAGAAAATCAGCTTCATCATTTTTGAATGATCCATATTGGTAAATCAAGATCTTACACTATTAAAACATCAGTTACTAACCTGCTAAGTTACAGTCCTTTGACTAGTATATAAAGGTTTATGTAGCATATGTATGTAATCATAGTCACTGTGTATGGATAACTTGTTTATAAAATTAGATATTTCAAATGCTCATATTATTAAATTAGAAACTAGAAACTTTAAGAACTCTTTGGATTAATTAAACAACAAAAACATGTAGGTAGCACTAATTGGACTTAATAGGTTATTATTAGACATGGGAGAAGGAACTGTTAAAAAGATACAGGAAGAGTAGAAGAAGGGAAATGAGTGTTAGTTGTGATCATTTTTATTGTCTCTCTCTCTATATATATATATATCTTTGAAATTCTTAAGCATAAAACAAATTAACTGTGACAGTGGGGCTTTCTCTTTTGTCTGCCTTGGGGAAATTTAACCTCCTTCTATGTTGCTTTGTCCAGTCTTAATATGAGGTGAGGTACCCCGTCTAAAGGCAACCTGATGTACCATATTTGGTTGCTATCCCTGGGAGGCATGCCCTTTTCTGAAGGGAATAGAGGAGGAGAGGTAAGTGGGAGGCAAATCCTGAGAGGAGAGGAAGGAGGGGAAACTGTGGTCAGGATGCTGTATGTGAGAGAAGAATAAAAATAACAAATATTGTAATAAAACAAAAATGACTCCTTAAAAATAAGATAAATTGAAACTTTTGTTCTATGACTACATATTTTCTATTTTATATTATCTCAAAATATTTCTGTTCTTGTAAAAATAAGAATTTACTTAATATGTAAGAAAATAGTTAAATTGTTTTATATAAAATATACATATTAATCAACATGGAGATATATCAGGAATAATGTAGCACTCAAAATTTTAACAAACTATTTGCAAATCAGAAAGACTAAAGTGGAATATGGAGGGGTTAGTAATATAGTGTTGCAGGAAGCAGCTGCCATTAAACATTGAATAACAAAAGAAGTGTTTGTTATTATTGATAGCATATCATATGGAGACTCCCTCTTGAGTTGGCATTGAGACTATAAAAAAGAGGAGTTATGATTAGCCTGGGTGTCTGAGAGGCACAATGGAGCTTGATCTGGTGAGATGGCAAAACCACAAGCTAGAGTAGATTGCATCTGCTGTAATTAACTGTCCCTGGCAGCATGAATAACCACCACTATGTTGGGAGGACACTGAGGAGAACAGGAAACAAATGGAAAGAGTATGTCATTTTCCTAATGTTCTATTGTCCTCCAGATCCCCCAGCTGGTCTTCCATAGAAGAAGCCAACATGACAAAAAAAAAAAAAAAGAAAGAAAAAAAAATTAGGAGGTTAGGTATGCAGCTAAAACACATTGATTTAAGAGAAAGGAGGACAGGAAATCATTAAGTAATTTTTATTAGCAATGTAGGTAAATGTAGGTAACTCTCCATGTGTTCAAAATGGAAGAAGGGTAAAATGAAATGAAAAGTGAAATGTAGCCATACCATTATTGTAATTTAGGGTGATGGTGAGTCAGAGATAGACTTTTGTCAGAAAATGGCAAAATCCACGTTTCAGAACAAAACTTGTTCAAGGGACTAGAAGGAAGTATGAGGATGGTGAGAAACCAACTTGAAATACAAACAGAATTAGATACTCCAAATAGAACTTTAGAATTTAAATATTCTTTCTTTGTCTTGTGGTAGCAAAAATGCTAGGATGTTTACAAACCTCCAACCAAAGGAAAGATGTGACCCTGTACAACATCTTCAGCTGAATACTCTCCAACAGACAAAATGTTTCTATATGCTGTCTGTTCTTACTACAACTACCTAAATGGAGACAATTATAATGGAGGTTGTTTAATGTACATTGCCACATAGGGTAAAGTCTGAATAGCGAATGAAACTCTTTATAGCCCCAATTATTGTATAAAAATATAGAGCTATGGATATTACTAAAATATTGGGTCAAATGAAAATAGCAACAAAGTGGAATTCTGGGAAGGATCTTGGGAAAATGAGTATCACTGATGAATTATATGAAGGAAAGGAAAATGGCCCAAGTTAAAGAGAAAATAATTTGGCAGTTATTCATACAAACCAAAAAGGGAGCCATCTGAATGCCCAGCAAAGACACATGTGAGCATCTATCCCAAAGAAATGAAAAGTTATATCTAAACAAGTCCCACATAAAGTAATTAAATCGCTACCAATCCATGGAAATAGCTTAATGATTATAGGAATTTATTGGGGGGCAGGCGTATTGACTCACAATTAAAGAAACTCACAATACAGGAAATAGGGATTGAGGCATGGTCCAGTACTGTTCTCTGGAGAGCTCTGCCCTGATCTAGGATGTTTACAAACCTCCAACCAAAAGAAAGATGTGACCTTGTACAACATATTCAGCTGAGTACTCTTCAACAGACAAAATGTTTCTCTATGCTGTCTGTTCTTGATCTGCACCAGTATCCAAGACTATAAGGTATTGAAGAGCATGGGCACATACACATCTCGGGTCTTAAGGGGTACCTGTCTCAGCCATGCCCCAGGGGCAGGTCATGGGCAGGTGTGGCAGTTACTTGCTGCCTCACTAGGGGCAGTGCTTCAAGGTCAAAGCTGGAAAGCTACCCACTACACCTACACATGAACTTTTAGCATTTTTTTACAAAAACAATTACTAAGCTGAAATCAGCTTCAGAAGGTTACCATGTAAACAACTTGCATCATAGGGTCACCCTATAACCTTCTTGGCAAGGAAAAAAGCAACTTACATTATTACACATGATCAGTGGACAAATCTGCAGCCTTAGGCTGCAAATAAAAGTCTGAAACAGCTCCATGTCCTATGCTTCATTGGATATACCAATTTTAAAATGAAAATCATAGGAAATAAAAGTAATGTAGGGGATCACAATAGCTGAGGATCAACATGTAGCAGATGTTGACAGAGTATACAATGATAAAATAGTGCCAATTCTTATCAGTATTTTGAATGTCATTCAGTCAATAAATTAAAAAATAAAACAATAAAAATTTTATAAGATGGTAATATATATGTATATAAATACATATTCACAAATAAGCTTGACTGTATGGAAGGAAACAAGTATGATTGATGGTTGTAACAATTCCAACATCTTGTTAAGATCTGGGATGAACTGTAGTTAAATGCAGTAATAAGAGAGGCAAAATTATGGGCTGTGTGTCTTCTACTGAATGGCATTGGGTCAGGCATTGAATTTTAGTCAATTCACTTTGCCTGAGCAAAACATGGACATAAGAAACAGTGCTAAATTATGGAGATAAAAATATTTTCAAGATGTGAAGAAAAATTAGTCAACAAAGGAAATTTTGTAATGTCCTTCAAGTCCTAATAACTAAATCTGTCATTATCATGGAGTACCCAAGTGTGTTTTGTCAGTTCTCAAGTCATTTATGACATGTTAGTGTGCTAATATTTAAATCCTTGTGCTTTCTTTTCATTGTTTACTTATTTCTCTAAGGAAAAACAAAAAACAGGGTTTGGGTTTTATTCTCAAGCCTTCCACTGGTATTTCCATTGCAAAGTCACTTTAGATTCTTTCAAAATGACAATAAAACTATCATAATATTTCTTTAATTTATTTTAAATTTATGGTGATAAAGCAACTTTTCATAAAGAAGACATGGAAAAAATCAAATATTGCTAAGGTCTCTTATAGCAGATAAAAATCTGATCTTTTGCTAGCATCTGTCTTTTGCACTCATGAAACACGGTGTTGTTTCCCTTCAAGGACAGTGACAGGAGCTGAAAAGACAACTCCTGTGAGAACTTAAGATTCTAAGGAGAGGAGGGCTGATCTGTGCTAATGAAGCAGCCAGGATCACAGGAACACATAAGTATAAAACTACCATGTTTGTGCCCAGGCTGTTTTAAGAAAGTACATTTCAGTTCAGCGCACTATTATTCTAACAGAAGAGGTTTATGCCAGCAGTTTCTGTTCACTTCAGGAAAGCTTCATTAGATAAAGCCCAAAGAATCTGTTGTTGCTTTTTCTTTTTTCATTTTAATTCTTGTGATATTTGCCTTTTGTAATGGCTAGTCCTGATGGTTACTTTTGCTGACCTAATAAACTATGTTTCAATTCTTGTGATATTTTCTCTCTGGAATGGAGAGTCCTAATTGTTACTTTGAATGGAGTAAAAATCTCCAATTTATAAGTAAAACCTGTCTCAATATCCAACATTGTGTTTCTAAAGGTAAGATAGGCCCAAATTACCTAATGAATTAATTATTTTGTGATTTGGAATATGCTGGTATCTTTGGAGGTGATGAAAGGTAGGGGACAGAAATAGGAAAGAAACAGAAAGTCAGGAGCACAGAGTAGCCTCTTCCTGTATTCCCATGTTCTCAGCTTCCTGGTTATCATAATCCCACTGTAATGGGTTGAACTCTTTGAAACTGTAAATAAAATAGTTCATTCCAACTTTGAAGTTGCTGTCAGGTATTTTCTTCAGGTTTGGGAAGCAACTGTTTTACCCTTGTAAACTATCTTATACATCTCAAAACACCATTTGTCTTTTAAAAGCCTTGATATGATATGGGACAAATCAAGGTGATTTTCCCTTGGAATTTATTTTTAAAAATTGTTTGAAAAAGAATTGTTACTTTGGACTGGAGATGTAGGTCAACTGAATGGGTGCTCACCTAGCATGCTCTAAAACCCTAAATTTGAACCACAGTAAACATAAACTGGGAAGAATGGTGTATGCCTGGTATTCTAACTCTCAGAAATTGTAAACAAGGGGGCAAAAAGTTCAAGGTTATATCCTTTCTGGTTACATATTGCCGTTGGGCAAGCCAGAAACATATTCATGTCTCAAAGAAATACAGAATAGTAAAACTATTAAAAATAACTCCTACTGACTACAATGTCTAGTCTTGGGTGAGAACTCAAAATGGATCTGAAATCCACTGAGACACAAATGGATGACCACTCCTCTGAGGAACTTCTTGATCATGTTTTTTGGTAATGAGAAGACACAACTTACATATGAGTAACTCTTGGTGGAGGCTGTTGCAATACAGAAGCACAGAAGGAGTGAAGTTCTGCTCATTGCCTGTTTGCACTCACTCTTGCTGCAAAGTTCACTGTCCTAATTCTGCTGCTGCATTTTCTTGCTGATGCTAGTACAGCTCCTTGGGCTCCCAGGGTAGGCTCTCCAGGCATCCTCCATGCCTTCATCCAGATTTAAACTGGTGACTTACCTAGTTTTGTGAAGCAACTGCTGGCTTACTGCGTGAGGCAGCCATTATTGGCCTACTCAAAATGTAGTAGGTCCCTATCATTCTGTTCCTTTAGGGAGTTATCTGGTTGTCATATGGGAGTTGAGATGAAGAAATAATATTATATTATGAATAAAGAAATAATAGTATATATAGTAGACTATATATAATAGATACATACATATTACAAATAGTGCAGTAGTCCTACATTGAATGACATCCCAACTCTTCAAATTATTTTATATGTAATACACATTTATTAATATGGACAACAATTCATTATTATGTCTATGAATAAAGAGTATTCCACATATCTGTCTATCCCAAAAGAATAGATTTTAAACAATTGAATGATATTTAAAACCAAATGTGGATGCAACAAGAGAGAGTTCATTGACTTCCAATTCAATGCTCTGCTATTTCTGTTCCCATAACATCAGAGCATGATGGTGCTATTTAGGGAGCCCTGCAAACTGTAATGGCTGTGATTAGACTCCATGTGCATAATTCATAAGGACAAGTTGAAAACATTTCTGGTGCATGAAGCAAATCTACTTTTTATTTGCATTTCTTTCAATGACTGTCTTGAAAGGGTATTTAATTTTGTTTGTCTGATGCTGAAAAAAGAATCAAATTTTGTATTTACATATCATTAACCATATGCAATACCTATTGAAGTGATTTATTCCCTTAAATGTACTATAGATTAGGAGGACCAATGAGCCACTTATAATTATTTGTCATTATAAAATGTGTGGAATGCTTCAAAGGGCAACTGTTTGGGAATTCAAAAAGGCCACTTCTCTTTTGATTCACACAAGTTAATTTTAAGCATTTAACAGTGATTTTTTTTTTTTTAAGGAAAATAAGGATGAGGCACAGGTAATAAAGCTAATCTAAATGCTAGCTATCAGACTGACCATTTCCATTGAAGCATTTCTGTTTAACAGTGAAATTAGCATATTGAGAGACCATAGTTTGCAGATGCAAAAAGAAAACAATATGATTGATTGGCATTAATACTTAAGTTAACTATCAGCTTTTAAAACAGACACCTAAGAGTTTTTCTCTTCATAAAGGCACATTTTTATTGCTTTTGTCTGTTTGTTTCTTTTTTGCTTTTTGTGCACGAATGAATGCTTTACTTACATGTATGCTGTGCAACATGTGCATGACTATTTTATTTCCCTGGAACTTTAAAAGTTGCAGAAGGATGTGAGCCACTTTGTGAGTGCTCAGAATTAAAATTGATTCCTCTGCAAAATCAACAAGTGCTCTTAACCTCTGAACCATCTCTCTAAAGTCCCAAATCACTATATATATTAATATGATGTATATTAAAGCAATTGTGTTTTGGTTGGCTGGGTGGAGGCCTTGTTGCAAAGGACTGAATTCACTACCTCACACAGGCTGAGCAAGCACTCCATCACTGAAAGCTGCTCCTCTCCTTGGATATAGTTTTGGAGTATGGTGCTAAGAAGTGCTACGGTTATCATAACCTCCAAGAGTGGTGGATTCAAAGTCAATGGAAATAAAGAATAGGAATAAGGGAGTTAAACCTTTCTGGAGAATATGATTATAGAGAAGTGAAATGGGGAGTCTTGAAGAAGATTTGTGAGGAGGTAAGGGACCAAAATATCCTCAGCTCTATGCTTGACTGAAGTTCATCCTTCCACCAAAATGTAAACAGGACACATTTTTTGTTTTAGGATTGGCAAGATATTTGGGGATTACTTTTTTAACACAGAGACATGGAAATACTATATAGGTGACTAGAACAAATTATCCTCTTAAAGTTTCTTATAAAGAAATGAGGCAGTTTTTTAAAGATCAGCTCTGACAACAAACATAAATAACATTATATATTCTCAACTGGCTGTATTTAGGAATTTAAATGTATAGGATTTTATATACATATATGTGTGTGTGTTTATGCATATATGCAATTATAATTAATAAAATCATGCCATGTATATGAAGGAAAGTACAGAGAGGTATATGGGAGGGTTTGGAGAAAGTAAAGGAAAAAGAGAAATATTGTAGTTAAATTATAATTTGAAAAATAAAAAAGGAGAAAAATATATAAATAGCATAAAAATTTTACCCCCCAAAAATTACTCTAAACATCAGGCCTGTAAGTATTCAACTTATGAAGTATAGTTTCTATCAAAATTTATTTTGTTTTTTCATTTTATGCATCCAGTTACACATATTCTCAAGACTCAACATTTGTAATGTTCATATATCTCATTCTTATTGAGTTCATGTTATGGAGTCATGCTGGTGAGACTTTATTGATGACAATTCTGATATTACTAAGAGACTTAATCTCAGAGAAAACTCCCTGATCCTCTGCCTCTTACGATCTCTCTGTACTCTCCCCTGCAATGGTCACTAAGACTTAGGTATGGGGAAGCTTTGTGTCTGTATCATTAGGACTGAACGCCACAACTTTATACTTTGATTGTTTTTGGTTTGTTATAGTGGTCTTCCTCTGTTATAAAGACAAGTTTCTGTGAATTTGAAGAAGAGCAGGGAGAGATATATGGAAGGTTTTGGAGGAAGGAAAAAGAAGATAGAAATGTTATAATTATATTAATCTCAAAAATAAAACTAACAAAAAAGTTAAGAATGGACTCAAATGGAAAAAATATAAAATCTTATTTCATTCCTATATTTGATACCTGATTAAAACTTTTACAAAACTGTCTATACAGAATTTTAATATGCCTACATGTTCAAGAATTTAGTATCGTATTAATTGTGGGAGCCCACAGATATTTCCTAGGGAGATCCAAGCTTGCTGTCCCCAGCAGGTCTGCATAAGGGGATGGCTTGACTTCATGTGTGGTTACCAGGTATGTGGAAGGGTCTGCACTTTGATCTAGCAAGAGGGAGGTCTTATGCCCCACCCCTTGGCATTATTATAAAAAGCCCTTGTGAAAAGACAAAAGTGGCCAGTGGATTTTGATCCAGGTCCTCCCAAAGCTCTCCTGTGTTTCTCTGTGTCTCATCTCTGCTATCTTTCTTTCTAAAATGTTTCTTATTCCTCTCTCCTCATCATAAGAACCCTTTAAAAGGTGAGAATGGGTCTCCCATAGTTAATGTTAAGTATAAATGATTCCATTCATTATAAATAAAGTTTTATTTCTAAATATTTGTGGTTGGGAGTATATCATCTTAAAATTTCAGTTACATTATATATAATTAGAAATCCTAATTATGAATGTGAAACCATGTTATGCTCTAAAGCTGCTAGTTACTACTATGAACAAAGAGAAAATTTCATGGAAGTAGGGAAATCTTAATCCAGGGACATATACTGTCTCAGGAAAAAAATATATTTCAAGAGCCAACGTAAAATTTCTTAAAATATAAAGTGCTTTGTTTAAACTATAAATAACAAAAATATTT